>NC_092337.1:410785833-411390416 GCF_046630445.1 Rutidosis leptorrhynchoides | reverse complement strand
ATATTTTATAACACTCCCCCTTGGATGACAATTTTATTAGAGAATAACTAGTACTGCCTCGTTAAAAACCTTGCTAAAGAAAACCCATTGGGATAAAACTTTAGCTAAGGGAAAAAGAGTGCAGCATAGAGTTGACTCCTCCTCAAGTAGACATTGCTGAGTCGTCACATCTTTTGAACTTGCCTCATGCCAATATTGTGAACGTGTGTTCTGAAAATAGCGGTTGGAAGTGCTTTGGTATAAAGATCAGCAGAGTTGTTGATTGAACGTATCTCATTTTAATCTGGTTGTCTTTTACGAGATCTTGAGTATATAAGAAAAATATGAGGTTTTCATCTGAAACTGTATCATCTAAATCTTTTATGTACAAGTTTAGCCCTTGTGATTTGTCTACAGTCTCCTTCATGGTTTGTTCAAACCGTTGTTTCAGTTCCTATTCCCTTTCAGTCTTTTTCTGAGCCTTACCAATATACCATTCTTTTCCATCAAACTTATGACTGTTAAGACCGTCTATGGCTTTGGCGCCTCGTCAGCATTTATGTTTTGTTCTGTCATTTTTGATACTCTTCTTTCATTTGTATTATGTAAGCTGTATTATCTTCATAGATAGTTGTTACGCTTTTATAGCGTTCTAGTCCACAAGAATCAATAATGATTTGTATCATTGATCTTAACTAAAATCATTCCCGAGTAGCTTCATGTAATGCAATTACTTCGGCATGATTTGATGATGTTGCAACAAGTGTTTGTTTTGAGAACGTCATGATATTGCGGTGCCTCCATTTAGGAATACATATCCCGTTTGAGATTTAGCTTTATGTAGATCGGATAAATAATCTGCATCTGTATAACCAAACAAATCTTGTTTCGAGTTGTTAGAATAAAATAATTATAAATCAGTAGTTCCCCGAAGGTATCAAACTATTTGTTTGATCCCATTCCAATGTCTTTTGGTAGGGGCTGAGCTGAACCTTGTCAACAAATTAACTGCAAAAGAAATGTCAGATCTTGTATAATCTATAAGATACATAAGAACCTCAATTGCACTAAAATATAGAACTTCCGATCTGTTAAAATTTTCATGATCTTCGCAGGGATGAAATAGATCAGTGTCAATATTGAGTGATCTAACAACAATGAGTTTGTCTTTAAAAAAAATGTTTTAAAATCTTTTCGGTATAAGTTGTTTGATGTACAAGTAAACCATTAGGTATATGCTCAATTTGCAATCCAAGGTAATACTTGGTTTTTTCAAGATCTTTCATTTCAAAATAATTCTTTAGAAGTTGAATGATTTCATAGATCTCTTTATTTGTTCATATGATGTTAAGAACATTGACATAAACAACTACGATCTCATATCCGAACATTGTTTTTATAAAACATACGTGCAAAATAAGTTTATATTTATACCCTTTTTTTTTATCAAGTAGTCATTTAATCGGTTATACCACATACGTCCCGTTTGTATAAACCCACTTAGAAATCTTTGTGATTTAATGGAATATATTCTCTTGGGTTTTACATTAGATGCTTATGATACCTTAACCCTTTAGGTATATTCATATATATCACTATTAAGTGATCCATACAGATAAGTAGTAACAACATTCATGAGATGCATTTAAATAACTACCAGTTTGATTAAGTATCTAATAAGTAATTGTATCCATTACAGGAGGATAATTTTTCCTCCTAATTCATTTCTGGTCTTTGTGGGAAATATTGAGTTACAAGTCTAGTTTTGCCTTGTAACTTCATTTGCACATTTCTTTTCGGATAAAAATTCATTTGTATCCCATACGTTTCACATCTTTAAAAGTGATAACGATTGATCCGAAAACTTTTCTTTTATCGAGCGATTCTAATTCAGCTCTTATTGCTCCTTTCCATTGAGCTCAATCATGTCCATTTTGTATATTCAATGACAGATTTTAGTTCCAGATCATCATCTTTATTCATGATGTCATTGTAACATTATATGAAAATATCTCATAGAGATTTTAGTTTCATTTCGGTTCCATAATATTGCATAATTTATCGCAATTTTAGTATTTACATTTATCAATATCCTCTGCAGAAGGAATATTGATTTGTGGTTCTTCTTGAACACTTTCTCTTACCTCATTATCAGCTGATTTTCTTTTCGAGGATTTTTATCTTTGGAAACAATTGGTCTTTCACGTTTCAGACGTGGCAAAGACTCATGAGTGATATTATTGCAAGCTTTTAGAATTTCAATTCTAGCTGAAGCGTTTATTGCTGGTATATATGATTTAGTCACTCCTTTTTTTTATATCTGTAAATGCATCAGGTAATTTATTTGCAAGCTTTTGCATATGCATTATTTTTTTTTAACTTTATTTCGCATTCTTTTGTGCGACTATCAAGATACACCATGAAACATCTTTTTCTTTATTTTTATTTTTTTCATTTCTCCCCCTAATCTAGGGAACAATGATAATCAGTAAAACGTGCTGTAAAAAAAAACATCACCCGTTATAGGTTCAATATATCTTATAATTGAAGATGTTTCATATTTAATATATATATATATATATATATATATATATATCCCCATCCTCCTTTGAGGACCCATTTAGTGCGTTGTGGTTGTGTAACTAGAACATACACTGCACAATCAAATGTTCTAATGGTGGGAAATATTTGGCTCTCGGCCAAAATCAAGTTGTAGGGGAGAATATTTATGAGTTGCACTTTGTCTAATGTGAAATAATATCGCAGCATGTAAATTTGCATGTCCCCATATATATCACCTTGAATTCTTTCAAGAAACATTGGTGATTCTTTCTCAATATGCTTTTCGTTAATCACCATATGTGCTTTTCATTAATCACCATATGTGCTTTTCATTAATCACCATATGTGCTTTTTCATTAATCACCATATGTGCTTTTCATTAATCATCATATGTGCTTTTTCATTAATCACCATATGCGTTATGGTCTAAAACCATTTATTTATGAGTGATACATAACAAGCTCGGAATCTTAGAAAATTCAAACCATTCAAGTCTCAAGGTAGCTCATGGTTTATTTAATCGAGATTTTTCAACAGATTCACTCTTGTTTTCTTTTCTTTTTGGGACTTATTTGTAGAGCTAAATAAGATGTTCGTGTATTCAAGAAATAGTTACGCACAAGGAATTCAAATGATTCCAAACTTTAATCGCGCTCACAATTTGAGCATCATCTTCCCTTTCATTAATTTGGGAAGTGGTTCAGCCAAGAACCTCGTAAGGTTTATCATGGTCACATAAAAAAAATCTTTTACCACCAACGTTTAAAGTTCACACAAGTGAATTTTTCAGATTTCTCAGCATGAGAGAAACCGTGTATACTGACATGATCAATTATGCATAACAATTAGCTCAACAAATTGAATAAATAATGTTCAACTAAGCATATGCATTCGTGATGGCATATATATAATAATATATACACATATTCAAGATTACACATACAAATCTCAATCAACTACTCATTAGCTATAACATGAAACCAAGTGTATGTAAAACTAGAGAATATTATTTGCATATAGTAAAACCAAATATGTTGGCATAAATGATAGAGATAATAAATTTAGAAAAACAAATATTTATTACTCCGTATCATATATAATCTCATCTAATTGTGATCTACACAATCACAAATAAAAATAATATTCCAAAGCTCCACCCTTTAGTTTTTTCAAAGTGGAATTATTATATACGGTAATATACTCCATTCTATTCATTAAATATGATATCCCCATTTAACAAATAAATATAAACCATTAGCCAACTATATTCAATAACAAATAATTCAACCGTTTGAAATTAGTATGTTATCACACCCAGTTTTGTAGCATAAATCTTATTTAGGCAGGTGAACAAATATGTTGTCTGTATTCAAGTAACTAAAATACCAATTGATATAGCAAATAAACATATTAGCTAATATTAACATACACATAAAATAATATGTTTAAAATATAAGATTCAGAGATCCGAATTGATACCAGTTTTCTCATCTGCCCCTACCCATGTCTTTATTTAATTCTTTATCTCTCACATTAATGTTCTCTTTTTCAGATTAAACTCTGTTCATGCATGGAGTACTTTCTTTGTTTTTTTTTTTTAAAAAAAACTTCCTTTTTTTTACGTTACCCGTAAATTACAAATATATAAAAAAAACTTTTTGTTTAAATTTTTTTTTTTAGTTTTTAAAAGGCCACTTGACCAATTTTTTAATTCTTTCACAACACCTGATATCGTGATCGTGACCTTTCACCAAAGCAAGAGATATTCTTGATAAACTAAACACGGACTCGTGTTTGAAATTGTCGGCCACAAAAAAATTCATTTGATAAAAGTATATATTTTTTTTAGTTATAGAAGGAGACCACTTCATTTTCAATACTTCATTTTTGACAAAAAAAACTATTCCATTTTACCATCCCTTTTTTTTTCTTACTTTAACTTTTAAGATATACTTTTAATAAAAATACAAACTACTTTTTCTTATTTTAACTTTTAAGATTTACTTTTAATAAAAATACAAACTACTTTTTGTATTTTAACTTTTAAGATTTACTTTTAATAAAAGTACAAACTACTTTTTCTTATTTTAACTTTTAAGATTTACTTTTAATAAAAATACAAACTATTTTTTTATTTTAACTTTTAAAATTATAAATTTAAGAATAAACATTAGTATGCATGAAATAAATAATGATTAATTGCATAAGTAATCATAAATGTTAGATAACATATAAAGACCCCATCGTATTCGTATTGATCGGAATTAATCTCGACCCATGGTACCGTGTTGTCAATTGACGTGTTGCGTACATAAAGTACCGTGTTGTCAAATGACATGTTGCGTACAATCATGAGGTCTTATTAAAATAAATATAAATGTTAGTGAAGTTAATAAGAGTTAGATTACAGAAAATATAATTCAGGCGGTATAACCGGCCATATATAACTTAAATAACATAAATATAAATGTTAGTGAAGTTAATAAGAGTTAGATTACAGAAAATATAATTCAGGCGGTATAACCGGCCATATATAACTTAAATAACATAAATATAAATGTTAGTGAAGTTAATAAAAGTTAGTAAACATAAATGATAGTTAGGCGACAGTGTCGACCATATATAATTTAGGTGGCAGAGCCAACCATATAATAAGAACAATACAAATGCACTAAGAACTTAATAAAAATTAGTAGTTCAAAATGTTAGTAGTCCAAAATTTGATATGTCCGAGTCTGAAAAACCTTAATAATTCCATACCTTGATTAGTGACTCGTGATCGTTTGAGATATCCTTTGATTACACTAAGCTCTTCGTGCTGATAACGTGTTATAATTCAGTAGGCTTATAACTACCTTTAATGGTTATAAGAACAAAGAGAGAAAAAGAGAGAAGAATGAGAGAAGAAATATTGATATTGATATTTCAAGAGAAATGGTACACCTTAAATGGTTACCATACATGTCTATTTATAGTATAAAATATTACTATGCAAGAAATATAATAATAATAAAATTAACATCCAATCTAGATATTTTATAACACAATCTAGATATTTTATAACAAATACAATATTAGTTAATAAAAAAATGTTTATGTTTATCTTGCTATTAATTTTATATTTCAAAAATATTACTCCCCCTTCCACTGTAACTGTTAAAGTTTTTTTTTTTTTTTTTTTTGATTGTAAATATTTTTATTTATATTATATATTATTTAATAATATAATTATATACATAAAATCGCGTTTAAAATCCAATTTATTCATATAAAATTTATCAAATACTACATAACACAAATAAAATATTTACAGTCAAAGTTGACGTAAAAAGACTTTAAAAGTTAAATGTGAATACTTATAATGAGACGTAGGGAGCCCTAAAAATAATAAACTATCAAAGTTCTAATAATGTCATCTTTGTTATTGAAAATGTAATACGTATTTAAATGTTCTAATAATTTCATCTTTGTTATTGAGAATGTAATATTTAATATGACGACGACGAACAATTACTCGGTCCGTATAGCCCAAGCCATGGCACTCTTCGAAACAATCTCATCCCAAAAATGATTGAAATTTTTGTTTGGAGAGCGATAAAAAAAAGATTGCCCGTGTGAATCGAGTTAGACAAAAGAGGTTTTGATTTACGTAGTGTGCGATGTTCTTTGTGTGACGATGACGTGGAAACGGTGGAGCACTTCGTTATATTTTGCAAGCATTCTTGTGACATTTGGGAAAGAATTTATAAATGGTGGAACCTAAACAACTTCACGTGTTATGATATGGGCGAACTACTAAGCACAAGTGGTTTCAATTCATCTTCGAGTTTCGGAAAAGTGGTATGGCAAGCTTTGAAGTGGGTATGTACGTATATGCTTTGGAAGAACCGAAATAATAAGGTTTTTCAAAACAAGTGTTGGAACATCCCGGTGGCCGTAAATGAAATTCAAATTAAATCATTTGAGTGGATTTCGTCTAGATCAAAAACTAGAAAGATCGATTGGCTTACTTTGTTGTCTTGTCCAAATAGTTACCTTAGCATGTAAAGTTTCGTGTAGGATATGGGGTGCCTTCTTTGCAACCCGTTGTAATTTGTAATTTAAGTGTCCTGCTTTATGGGTGATCCAAGTGTTAGCGAATTAGTATTATTGGCCTAACCCAATTGTATGAATGGCCCGGTCCACTAGAATTCATTAGGGTTAGAATACATCATTGTAATAATCTATATATAGTCGATGACTAATACATTACACCTCACGGGATTTCATTATCTTACATCAAGTCATTGTAACAATCTCAACTGATTTATTAATTTTTTCTTTGTAACAACATTTTCAGTTAGAATAGTTAATTAAATACTGGCAAATTAGACAATACGTTAATATATCTTTAATTCAATAAAAACTAACAGGAGACAATTTTTATGAGACGAAGAAAGTATTCATCATGATAGAATGAAAAGACTTTATATATACATATATATATATACATACATATATATATGTATATGTATATGTATGTATGTATGTATATATATATATATATATATATATATATATATATATATATATATATATATAGTTAAAAGTTTAAACGAGAACAAAAAAATGACGAGAACCGCGAGAACCATTAGATTACAAGGATTTTTACATGTAAATAGGTTGAATCACATATAAATGTTGATGATGAGTAAGATTCAACAAAAAAAAAAAAGTTTGAAAAAAAACCTATAATTTAACTATGTAATCAAATATATAATTTTTCTCGTTCAGATGTGCAAATGTGTTTAAGCACATGTAAACTTTTCATATATTTCACAGATGAAAACTAACATGAGACAATACGTTGATATATCTTTAATTCAATAAAAACTAACATGAGACAATTTTTATGAGACGAAGAAAGTATTCATCATGATATAATGAAAAGACTTTATATATATATATATATATATATATATATATATATATATATATATATATGGTGATGATCCAATGAGAACTCAACTTCGTTGAGAACTTTAAGAACTCAAATTCGAGCAAAAATTCAAACACGTGCGAGCATTTTTTGGTTCAGTCGAGCAAAAAAATAAAGCATATAAATCAAATTTCGTTCAACATTAGTGTTCTATATCATCATGTTCTACATTTTTTTTTGGTTTGAATTAACAAAAAATTGCTCCAATACATCCATTTTTGTTCGACTTTATAATATGTAGAACAAGGAATTGTTTGAAAATGCAAAAAATTGTTCGAGTTAGACCATTTTTGTTTGAATTCATGTTGTAAAACCAAAATTGTAGAACCAAACCGATTTTTTTTCCTCAAATCAAAAATGTTCGACCGAAAATCATTTTTGCTCGCCAGTGTATTTTTTTTTGCTCGATTAAGAGCTCTCTGGGTTCTTCATGCATTTTGGTTCTCATCGATTCCCTTGACTATATGTATGTATGTATGTATGTATGTATGTATGTATGTATGTATATATATATATATATATATATATATATATATATATATATATATATATATATATATATATATATATATATATATATATATATATGAACAATAATCTTGATAATTACTATATTATCTAATAGACAAAAATGGTGAATAGTAATTAGGGGCATTTTCGTCCTTTCACATTTTTTTTAATTCTAATTATATTTCACTTCACCAACAAAGACCCCCACACTTTTTTAAATATTCAAATCGACCCCCAAACAGGGGGTATAATGTCAAATAACCATTTTCATAAAAAAATCTTAAATAAACTCCACCCAAATATTCAACGGGTCATATCTTCTCGCTCGCAACGAGTTAAATTTTTCCGACACCATCATTAAACTCGAAATAATTTTAGGAACACAATATCACTAACTGTATGCCAAACGGACGCTTTTTATAAAACGCTAAATATTTTGGGTATTTTTCATACACGTTGATTTTGCGTTAAATTTTTAAAAGTCGATAATTACATAAAAATGGTGAATAGTATCTAGAGGCATTTTCATCCTTTCACCTTTTTTTATTTTAATTCTAATTATATTTCACTTCACCAAAAAAGACCCCCCACACTTTTTCAAATATTCAAATCGACCTCCTAAACAGAAGTGTAAAGTGTCAAATAACCATTTACATAAAAAAAAATTAAACTCCACCCAAATATTCAATGAGTCATATCTTCTCGCTCGTAACGAGTTAAATTTTTCCGACACCATCGTTAAACTCGAAATAATTTTAGGAACACAATGTCACTAACTATACGCAAAACGGACGCTTTTTAAAAAATGCTAAATATTTGGGGTATTTTTCATACACGTTGATTTTGCGTTAAATTTTTAAAAGTCGATAGTTACATAGCTAAACGCAGAGATGGACATATATTGTTAATTTAAAATAAAATTTAAATCTTTCACGGGTTATACCTTTTAGTTCAACAACTAGTATTAACTATTAGACAAAAATGATGAATAGTAACAGGGGCATTTTCGTCCTTTCCACCTTTTTTTAATTAAATTCCATTTCACAAAAAGGCCCCCACACTTTGTTCAAAAATTAAAATCGCCCCCTCTCTCAACAGGGGGGTAAAGTGTCAAATCAACATTTTTATAAAAAAAAATCTTAAATAAACTCCACCCAAATATTCAACGGGTCATATCTTCTCGCTCGCAACGAGTTAAATTTTTCCGGCAACATCGTTAAACTCGAAATAATTTTACGAACACAATGTCACTAACTATACGCAAAACGGATTTTTTTTAAGAAACGTTAAATATTTGGGGTACTTTTTATACACGTTGATTTTCACTCGCAGGCTCTGTAACTATTTTTATCTATTAACAACAAACATATATGGGTCTTATTATTATTTTTTAATTATACAGTGATTTTTTAGATATATCTCAGTAAATCTTCTACTCTTAAATCATACGAATTGTTAATATAAGATAACGGCTTAATTGTGTTAAATTTTTAAAAGTCAACAATCCCATAGTGAAACGCGGAGATACATATATATTGTTAATTTAAAATAACATTTAAATCTTTGACGTGTTACACTTTTTAGTTCGACTCGAGTTGTGCTTCAACGATATCATCGTTAACCACGAAATAATTTTACAAACTAAACGCAATAAAATACATTGAAAACCGAACCCCCGGCGCGAAGCGAGAGTTCGAAAACTAGTTATTAATTAATTAACTAATATACTAAACATGATTTACTGTTCACGATGACTTTATGGTAGATACCCTTAATTTTTGGGGTATTTTGCTATTCCTTTTTTTTATGTGTAATTTTTTTTAACTCTATATTTGTAGTTTCTTTTTCATTCTTTTTATTCATTTACCTTTTTAACATTTAGTCGCCCGACCGCTAACCGTTATTTACCGTTCAATCAATCGAGCGTTAACCGACCCGCTAGGTTTTTTTAACGTTAAGTTAATTGACCGTTAACCGATCGAAACTACTCCGCAACAAAAAGCAAATTCTGTATCCTCGTTATTAGTAATATTAATGGTCCAAATTTATATTTATATATCAAGCTCCCGCGAGTAACGCCGGACACACCAATGATGTGATTTGTAGGTAAATATGTATACGAAACCGAAATAACAAAACATGTTATCACAAACGTAATAATCAGATTACTAATAAATAATTAAAAAAAGAAAGTTAAAACGATCTAACCGATATTAGGTTGAATCGGACTTGTGTTTGACACAATTCCTTTAAACAGATTATTCGTCTGTTCCCAGGGTACACCGGTCCGAAACGAGAAGACCTTGTTGCGGCTGAGAGGAACACTCAGAACATATAAGAATGCTTATATAATTTTTGGTGTGTCTTTCTACCAACCCTAAGACCTCTATTTATAGTGGAAGTCAATGTCTTATATTTGCTCCCACTTTCGATGTGGGACAAATGCAAAACTTTCTAGATTTTGCACTAAACTACAAACTTTGAGATTCGATATCTCATTCATCTTTAATCCGTTTTGAATACACTTTGGTTCGTTTTAAAACCCTCGTTATAGGCTACAAAACTCACTAACTAGTCATTAATATATATCACTCTATCATATACTCCGTATTAAATTGTATTCAAATATTGAGGAAAATACACTTTTCTAACACTATTTTTTCAACATGATTATTTACTCATATTTTAACCGATTTTAGTATAAGAGTTAAGTGATACGGCGTACAACTTAATGATGCTTTATTCGGAGTACTAATTAAGCTGATGAGATGATTCCATTATTTTATAATTACCGATTAATTAACCCGACATAGGGATTTGTTGTTATATGGAGCGGTCCATGCAATTATAATTGAGGTTGTTGAACCTTGAAACCTCCGTTGCAGGTCGATTCTAGGCCTTAGGGTGATCAAATATGTAGGCATGTGATTCATTGGCGATTAGTATGATGGAAAGCCATGACATTTGATTATTTCTAATGATTGAAATGCCATCATGATTTTAAAATATGAATATAGTATCCACTTGTTCCCATTCAAATTCTCAAGTCGAATCACAAAAACGGATACTAGATACTTCTAAGCTAGGGCCTAAGATAATAATTTCACCTTCATACTCTAACCTCACTATTTGGTACAAATTAAAGTTCCACATTAATAATGAGACAAAACTGTAACATCTCATCTCACATCGGATAGAGCACGAAAAATATTAGTCATTTATAATCTTAAAGATGTGGCTAATTTATACCTCGCACCATGATTTTTAGCTGAAAACTAGAGATACTCAGTTAATCCAATCTTAATAGTTAGACTTGTTTAAAATGTTAATATCGAACATCATCGATAACACTTCACTGTCGAGGATGAACCATAATAAAATATGAAACATAACTTTTATCATGAATGAACCATAAAAATTTTGTGTTTTAGTATGTTGTGTAAATTGGTTATAAATAAAAAATAAAGACAACTTTTGACCATGAATGAACTGTAGTGACCCGAACTTTTCCATGTTTATATATATTAAATGAAATTGATATTTACATGATTAAGTGTTTCCAACATGTTAAGCAATCAAACTTGTTAAGACTTGATTAATTGAAATATGTTTTATATAGACAATTGACCACCCAAGTTGACCGGCGATTCACGAACGTTAAAATTGTAAAAACTATATGACGACATACATATGGATATATATATATAGTTATCATGATATTATGATAAGTATGTACCTCATTGAGTATTTTAACAATGAGTTATATACATAAAAATGAGACTATTGAATTAAGAAACTTGAAAACGGTATATATAACGATTATCGTTATAACAACGTCTTACTAATTACATATGAATCATTTTAAGATATTGATACACTATATATAAACATATTAAATGATAAGTAAACATATCATTAAGTATAATAACAATGAACTACATATGTAAAAACAAGACTACTAACTTAAGGATTTCGAAACGAGACATATATATAACGATTATCGTTGTAATGACATTTAACTGTATATATATCATATTAAGATATATTAATCAATCATTATATCATGATAATGTAATAATTTAATGTGATGACCCGAAAATTTCCGACCAAAATTTAAACTTAATCTTTACATGATAACATTATTCCGACATGATAAGTAATAAATTTTGACAAGTTTTAAAACTTCTGAAATGAGTTTCATACAAACAATTGACCAACCATTTGTTCGACGATTCATGAACGTCATGACTTGTATTAAACATATACTTATGTATATATATGGATATATGGATTATATCTAACTTGAATATATGATAGTTAAGTACCTCATTAAGTATATTAACAAAGTTTTATATATATTTTCATACTACTAATTTAAAGAGTTTTTGAACAATATATATGTTACTATATAAACGACGTAATTAACTTATGTTAAAATGTATTTACATACAATGTATTACGAGTGTAAATACATCCTAAAAAAAAGTATTGAATACACTTTATAATATACAAATACATATAAAGGATAGCTATACTCATATTTCCGTTCAATTTCCTCAAGAATTCTACTCGTATTCATACGGCATTTTTACCCATATTATACACAGCTTCTAGAATTATTTACTTGATGTGTGCGAGGTGGTGTATACAAAATAGTTATATTTTTACTAAGAAATACTATTAAATATGATACAATTTTACACAAGTTATTTATTTATTTATAGAGTGGATATACCTAAACCTTGCTACAACACTTATAGACAGTGTACCTAATCGTACAGTAGTGTAGTTTTTAGTAAGTCCGGTTCGTTCCACAGGGATCTTAGCCAAGCTTAACGCTATATTAGTTTTAACTTATAATTGTAAAAGTACAAATATATATATATATATATATATATATATATATATATATATATATATATATATATAAGTAGTATTATTATTATAAAATGGGGTTTTTACCGTTTAATGACCGGTTTGTCGATTTTAAAACTTTAGTCGCAGTTAAAACCTAATGTAAAATATTAAAAATAAATACAACTTAATTTAAAGCGTAAATTAAATAACGATAATGAAATTGCGATAAATAAAAGTGCGATAAAATAATATTGCGATAATTAAAGAGTACGATAATTAAAAGTGCAATTAAATACAATGACAGTAAATAAAAGTGCGATAATTAAAAGTGCAATTAAATATTAAATAAAGAAATTATGCTTATTTAAACTTCTGTAATCATGATGTTTGACGTGTTGATTTTAGTTTATTCCCGTGGGTTAATTGTCCTTTGTCCTGGATTATTTGATATGTCCATACGGTTTTGTCCATAATATTCCATCAGTCATAATCATAAAATGCGGAAGTCTTCGTCAAATTATTCTTATTCCCGAAGTCAAATATTCTAACTAATTTGGGATTCGAATTGTAACAAGGTCTTAATACTTTGTTTAATGAATACATCAGGTTATCGACTGCGTGTAAACCAAGGTTTTAATACTTTGTTAACAAGTACACCAATTACCCTTGAATGTAATCCACCCCTGTTTCAACAAGTCTATTAACTATTAATCCAGTTCCGTGTCCTGTAAAATGAACAATTATTGGTATTTATAGATATCCCGCCCACCGTACCCAGTCATGCGTATGTGGTTATATATAAATACGTCAAATTATAAGTCTATATATTAAATTAACGAGGTATCATTTAGTTAATATAAAGCCCATTAACAGCCCATAGTCTAATTTCCACAAGTGTCGTTCTTTTATCCAAACCCCAATTATGGTCCAAAGCCCAATTACCCAATTTTAATATTTAGCCCAACATCACGATTACTTCGGCATTAAATAAGCATAATAATAACTTAGCTACGAGACATTAAATTAAAAAGGTTGAACATAACTTACAATGATTAAAAATAGCGTAGCGTTACACGGACAGAATTTCGACTTACACCCTTACAACATTCGCTAACATACCCTTATTATTAGAATTTAAAATTAAAATTAAAATTAAAATTATAATATATATATATATATATATATATATATATATATATATATATATATATATATATATATATATATATATATATATATATATTATACGAGTGAGATAGAGAGATAGATGGAAAAAGATATATAATCGATCACCAAACTGCGAATTTATAGGGGTGTGGCCAGTTACTATTCACCATGCGATCGCATGGTTTGTAACTGCAAGGCCATGCGATCGCATGGCCTGCTTTTCCAGCTCACATGAGCTTGTTTGCATATTGCCGACGGTTTATAATATATATATATATATATATATATATATATATATATATAATATATAAATAATTTTAAGAATTATTTAAATATTATATTATATTTATGTGCATAGTTGACTTGTAATTTTTAGTCCGTTGCGTCGATCGTTGAGAGTTGACTCTGGTCCCAGTTCCGGATTTTCGAACGTCCTTGCGTACAATTTAATATCTTGTATTTTGCATTTTGCGGCTTGTACTCTTGTAATTTTGAGACGTTTCTCATCAATAATTTGAACCACTTTGATTGTACTTTGTACTTTTTAGTGTTTTGATCATTTGCGTCTTCAATTCGTCGAATCTGTCTTTTGTCTTCACCTTTTATTATTTAAACAAATATCACTTGTAAATAGAACAATTGCAACTAAAAGCTTGTCTTTCTTGAGGGATAATGCTATGAAATATATGTTCGTTTTTAGCATTATCAAATATTCCCACACTTGAGCGTTGCTTGTCCTCAAGCAATATAGTCTTGAAATAAAAATACTAGAATCACTTCTTTATTCTTCACACTTTGTACATCAGTGATTTCTATACGGCGGTATGAACAATGGTGGTAACGATGTGGTTTACAGTCCCACATGACTATAAAAATTTAGATCCTTAAGGAAATTGGACGTTTATGAAAATATTTGATCTTTTGAAAATACGATCTAGCTTTTACCCTAGATAAGTTTTACGGAATAACCCTTCACCAGTGTTTGCAAAATGTTTTTGTGGGTTTGGTGGGTTTCAGATTTTGAAAATTTTAGCTCAAAACTTGCAGTTTTGTGTCACCCACTTGCTAACCTTGTATTGAGAAAGCAACACGTCCAGTACACTTGCTCCGTATATTACCTTTCGATAAACTACCGTCCGGTTGTAAAGGAAAGCGTTGAACAAGCAACTGTTAAGGCAATGTCCCCTGACATGCTTTTAATTATGGTCTATAACGTGTCGGATGCAATTACTATCCTTTGTAGGAGCAATAGTAAAGCTCACCCTATCGTTTTTCGGTCTGGCACAAGGTCCTGTCTTCGACCATGCTATGCAACCACCGTTCTTACGGTTGACACCCGATTTGGTTCAGGTGACCTAATGAATTCCAGGTGAATTCCTAGGATTTTACGTTCAATGGTAATGAACGCATTAAAAATGGGTTTTTAGAAAACAAATCGATTTGTAATTTGATCAAAATATTTTCTCGTTCAAGCTCGAGTTTAGATATCATCGAATTCCATGAGTTTGTAATTCTCAATCTTTAAGGTCAATCTCTAGGATTGAGTAATATCAGGCTTAAAAGCTGATTTTTAATCTTTAAGGAGATTATCCTTTTCTTGTGGTCTGATTCATTAGTCTTATCAAGCTAATTTGCACGGCGTCCTCCCCATTTTACGAGACAGATCCTCTCATGGTTAGGATAAGTCTGATCACTTGGCGACCCTGTTTGATGCTGAGGTCCTTGGATTTCCAGCTGATTTTCAAGAAAACTTTTCAAGGTTTTTCGTAGACTCTACAGCTGATCTGGACGACAACTTCCTGACCTAAATCAAGAAGCGCGTGTCTTTTTCGGAAGACTTTACTTCCTTTTAATGATGGAATTCATTCATCGTGTAGATTCATCTTTCTTTCAAATATATTAAATTTTTTTTGGGTAAAACGGTTAATTTTGTCCAAAACAAAAGTATCTTCAATTATTTGTACACAAATATGTGATATATGTTCAAAATAAGTTGGTAAATTTTTCCCACACTTGGCTTTTATTTTCCTTTCTTTTCCTTTTTATTGTCCTCTATTCCATTTTAAATGAATTCTAACATTTTGGTTTGTTTCTCAATTTATGTCCTTTCCGAGGTAACAATAATTTCGGTATTAATACCTAGTTTTATCATTCATAAATATGTATAAACATGTTTTTGAGTTCATTTAATTGAAAATTTTGAAAAATTTTACTCGAATTGGGTAGGCAGTATATAAGACTAGGGTTGTTCTTTATTATCAGAGAGCACTAGATTCTAATACAACTACTGCGTTACTAGTATTTTTAATGGTAACCAAGTGTATAAGTTAAAATTTTAAAAATCCGAAAGAATTTAACCCCTTCCCACACTTAAGATCTTGCAATGCCTCATTTGCAAGAAATCAGTAACAATTTAAATTATTGAGGGTGATTAGCGTAGAAAAATGATTAAATTTTACCAAAGTTTCCAAACATATTGGCGTTTGTTTGTTGAGTGATAAATGGTGCACATCATTTGTTCATTCCGTCTTATTGTTACATCATATTTGTTTTTCGTTTTGTCGTCAAAATCAGTAGCTTTTGCTGAACTTAATGCCAGTCTTTGAAAATGCGCTGTTTTACCCTGTTGTGTACAGTTGACAATATACATACATACAAATATAAACATGCATGGTAATTTGAAATGGGACTTTAAATCCCACTTTCAAATCAAATATGAAATATTAGTACAACATAATAAAAATATTAAACTTACATAAAAGTATCAAAATATAATGTGTTTAAACATAAATAAATAAAAATAATAAAAAGATAAAAATCATAAAAATCACCAACGGAACTATATCAATCTGGATAGGGGTTCCAGTTCATGTCGTCGTCCGGGTTCCATGGTTGGTGATAGGTGTACTGGTAGGCCTGGTTAGGGTCGTAGAGAGTATATGGTGGTCTCATCTCGGGCTGGTGTGGAGGATAGTAAGCGGGTCGGGTTGGTACGTAGTGATCCTGAGGTGACAGCCGGCTCATGATCTGACGCTGATGATAGTCCCATCTATCATGCTATCGTTGCCTGGAATGTTCGTAATCATTCCGGGCTTGCCACTGCTCCATCCAACTAAATCTCTCCCCGTTTGTCATATCTACCTCATCTACACGCTGGTAGACGTCAGTCATAGCCTCCCTAATGACATCCCTAATGTCATTCGCTTCCTCCATTTCCTCATCTGATCCTCTCTCTACCTGTGGATGACGACCTTCATAGGGTACTGCCTGGTTTCGTCTGCTCTTTAATACCTTAGCACCCTGATAGACCTTCAATCCTAAAGGCTCAACATGTTCCCTACATTCCAAAAGTGGACCCCCTTGGTCCCTATCTACACCCAAATACTCTCCAATGAGAGTAACAAAAATATCTCCTCCTATTATTCCCCCTTCCTGTATTCCTTCTACCATTTTAGACAAATAAAAACCAACACAGTAAGGGATGTTAACAAAGCCTCTTGGGTCTCGAATACACTTTAGGTAAAATAAATCATGTAAGGTCATTTTCTCCTTATTGTGACCTCTCTGTGTAATCGAGTTAGCCAAAAATCTATGAATTATACGAAGCTCGGCTTTGTTAATATGTAAGTAGGAGTGTTTTCCTCCTAGCGTAAAAACATTATAATCTGACATACGCATCCAGACGGCGTTCGCGTCAAAATTCCTATCTACCCTTTCACCACGATAAATCAAATTCATACAATCGGGTAGTAGTAATTCACCAGGAGTATATATCTGCAAAGCCCTGGCCATGTCCAGCATGGACATCCTGTACATCCTACGGCCAAGTATAAATCTAAGAAAACTTCTATCATCTAATCTATCTACATCTGCATTTAACGCTATAGTACTCATAAGCTCAATGCACCATTCCTTATATACAGGTCTACGAATGGTGAATAAATGTTCCCAATCGTGAAAAGAAGAGCTGCCATACCTTTGGATCAAATACTGTCTAACTGAGTTAGCAAGTTGGACCCTTTCCAAAGGCTCCCAATCGATTACCCTTGGCACTTCTACATTTTTCGGTATCAGTTTGAATTTGTTACTTTGATATGTCGGGTAATCTCTCCAGCTTCTATCGAATCTCAGATTAGGATGCAACGTGTGTTCAGGAATCATTGGGTATTCTACTGGCGAATGCATCGGAAATACTATGAAGGCATCAACAAATTGTAGCGGATCATAATAAGGTACGTGTTGATCAGGTTGATGTTGTTGTTCCTGTTGTAGTTCTTGTTCGGGTTCTGGCTCGTATTGCAATTCTGGCTCAGGTTCCGGTTGTGGTTGTCTAGATGATGATGATGCACCATCAGTATTAGTAAATCTCTGCAAAACACATTAAACACAAATTTTGTGCATCCAAGTATGCATTAGTGTTAGCAAAATAACAAATTAACACAATTAAAATAACATGTTTAATCAAAATTAAACTTATACACATTTTCACAATTTTAACAATTCTACACTTTTTCAAATAAGCATATATGAAAATGTTTACAAAGTTCATAAGCATTCAACTCAAATAACATGTTAAAATAACCATTATTAGCAATTAAACAAGTTTCAAATGGCATTTACATCAATTTAATCAAGTTCATGAATTTTATACCTAAAAAGTCCACTTTAATTCTCAAAAATCATGTTTAGGATCAAAGTTTGGATCATTTAGCTACCTAAACATGTTACACTACTTAATTTAGCAATAATTCATGACAAAAATTGGCCATAACCTGTTTATATCAAAAAGCCCCAAATTGCTCAAAAACACAAACCCTAGATTCCTAAAATTTTTGAAGTTTTTGGCTTCAAATCATGTTAAATAGCATCAATCTAGGTTATACATGCATAATATACTAACAATTTAACTCTAGTTACACTAGAAATTAACAAAATCAAATTAGGAAAAATATAGCTCAAGAACACTAAAAATCAAATTTAAAGAGGTATAGGGGTGAAATTGTTACCCTTCTTGATAAACTTCTTATCAAATTCATGTTTAGAGCGCATTATAGCGAGAAATTTGATTGATTTTGGTGAAAAATTGGTGATTTTAGGGTGATATGTGTGTATGTGTTCGTGTGTTTGTGCATGTGTAGAGTGGAGACAGAAGCAGAACTCGTCTGTCTTTTGATCCTGGCCTGAATTCCAGCCTCATGCGATCGCATGAGGTTACAGGGTAAATCTCATGCGATCGCATGAGGTCCCCTCCTTTTTTTTTTCTTTTTTTTTTATATATAAAAACCTTATAACTTTTAAAACATAAATTAATAAAATTTTAAAAATTTGTTTCTTTTTAGGAGTGAGGGTGTTTCGGATCGTTGTCCTAGTCCGTCCCTCGAATTTTTTTTTTAAAATTTGTCAATTCAAAGCGTTGTTTTAAAAACAAAGATTTTTGGGTTTTTTTAATTGTTTTTGGCATACTTTAATTCAATAAGATTAAAATAATGATAATAAAAGTTCTCGTCCCTCCCTTGGGTAGAGCAATTTCGGTTCAACGACATAGTTTTCAACTCACGACGAATTTTAAAAATCAAATTTTTAACTTAGTGAAATAAAGTAAATTTTTGTTTTTAACATCACACTAAACTTAAATTTAAAATGCATTAAATTAAAAATTCATATTATTAAAATTTTAAAAATTCACACCAAATTTATATTATAATTTTGTTTTTATACATACAAACTTATATTAAAAACATAAATTTTTCAAATATTTACAAACTTAAATATATTGATTTTAAAAGTTTACAATAATAATTTAATATTAATATATTAATTTTAAAAACAAAGTAAAAATTAAAATTAATTTTTTTTTGGTCTTTTATCCCACTTTAATCAATCAAATATTATCAAAAATATATGCCCCTCTTTTCGGTAAAGTAATTTCGGCTATATTACCTAGTTTTACTCCTGACGAATTTTTGAAATATTTTGGGTTGATTGATTAAAGATATTTATACCTTAAGAATAAACGGCAAATTTTGCAGTGATGTAATAAATTTTTGTATGATATCAATAATTTCGGTCGCAAAACCCAATTTTATTGAGTATCAATTTAATACTTTATAGCGAACAATTTAGCGTTTATTATCAAAAGGTTAAAAGCAATAAAATAAAAATAAAAACTGTACATACTTATCTGTGAGAAAGAATTCTCAGTGACCTGCTTTAGCCCACTCATAAGATAGTCGGACTAATTGGTTTTCCATAGCTACATAGGCATAACCTCAAGCATTCAACGATTTTTCTTCGAAACATATGAACGGTCCTTCTCTGCATAAAGTAACGAACTCGGTATTGGAATATGTCTGATTCGTCTAGCATTTTCCTTACTGTGACCATTTTCCGCATTTGTGACATCTTTCAAGGTGTCGTGCTCTTCTTTTCGCTGCGGATTTTGATTTTCCTTTACCAAAATGTAACTTATTATGATTGTTTCTGAGTTCTTTTCTTACTCCGTCCAATTTGGCTCTTATTACTGATACCAGGTCACTCGGGAGTGTGTCATTATTACGTTTAGTGATCAAAGCATGTAACATTAGACCATGGTTCAGATCAAAGGAATTCTTCATCTCGTAAAACCTAAAAAAAATAAAAATTCAGAATGGGGGGAGAAGACTAGTTCTTTAGGGTCTGCTAGGGAAAGACCATTCGGATTCCATTCTCGAGAACTACACGAAAACAGAATATCTAACTCTAACAGAAATACATATTACCCTAAAAAGATTCGAACCTCCCCACACTTAGTTAGATGTGGTGTTGAAATTATGATTAACTTCATTGTCAACTTCCATCGGACAATGTATGTAATGTTTAACTCTGTGACCATTAACTTTAAATTCAATCCCATTTGAATTTATTAACTCTACTGTTCCTTACGGGAAAACTCTTTTGACTATGAATGGCCCAGACCATCTTGATTTCAATTTTCCAGGAAATAGCTTGAATCGTGAATTGAAAATAAGAACTCTGTCTCCTTCTTTAAATTCTTTTGAACTTCTAATTCTTTTATCATGCCATTTCTTCGTTCTTTCCTTATAGATTAGCGAATTTTCGTATGCTTCATGTCTTAATTCTTCTAATTCGTTTAGTTGACTTAATCGTAGACGTCCGAATTCATGTAAATCAAGATTACATGTCTTCAAAGCCCAAAATGCTTTGTGTTCAATTTCTACTGGAAGATGACATGCTTTTCCATAAACAAGTCTAAAAGGTGTGGTTCCAATTGGAGTTTTGTAGGCTGTTCTAAAAGCCCAGAGTGCATCCTCCAATTTAATGGACCATTCCTTCAAATTTGATCCTACAGTTTTCTCTAGAATACGTTTTAATGCTCGGTTGGTATTTTCAACTTGTCCACTTGTTTGTGGATGATAAGCAGTGGAGATTTTATGAGTTACTCCATATCTTTTGAGAACTTTCTCAAGTTGATTATTACAAAAATGAGTACCCCGATCACTTATTAAAGCTTTCGGTGTTCCAAACCTAGCAAATAGACGTTTTAAAAAGTTGACTACAACTCGTGCATCGTTAGTTGGGAGAGCTTGTGCTTCCGCCCATTTAGATACATAATCAATGGCAACGAGAATGTAGAGATTTTTATGAGATTTTGGAAATGGACCCATAAAGTCAATACCCCAAATGTCAAATACTTCGCATACTTGAATGACATTTTGTGGCATTTCATCACGTTGACTTATTTTTTCGGCCTTTTGACAAGCATCACAGGATTTGCAAAGAAGGTGTGCGTCTTTGAAAATTGTAGGCCAATAGAATCCAGCATCGTAAACTTTTCTTGCTGTAAGTTGATGCCCATAATGCCCTCCTGTTGGTCCAGTGTGACAATGGTTTAAGATTTTACTAGCTTCATCCCCGAATACACATCGGCGTATTATTCCATTGGGACAACTTTTAAACAAATGTGGATCTTCCCAGAAATAGTGTTTTATATCACTAAAGAATTTCTTTCGTTTTTGGTACGATAATCCTTTTTCAAGGAATCCACATACTAAGTAGTTTGCATAGTCTGCAAACTATGGAATTTCATTATAATCTATCTTCAATAGATATTCATCAGGAAAGTTGTCTTGTATGGCCGATTCATTTAGAACTTCTAATTCGGGATTTTCAAGACGAGAAAGATGATCAGCTGCGAGATTTTCTGCTCCCTTTTTATCTCTGATTTCAATATCGAACTCTTATAAGAGTAAGATCCAACGGATTAATCTTGGTTTAGCATCTTGTTTTGAAAATAGGTATCTAAGAGCAGAATGGTCAGTATAGACCACCGTTTTAGCTAGAACGAGATATGAACGAAATTTGTCAAAAGCAAAGACAATAGCAAGGAGTTCTTTTTCAGTAATTCTATAATTCGTTTGTGCTCCTTGTAACGTCTTACTAGCATAATATATAGGTTGAAATCGTTTTTCAATCCTTTGTCCTAAAACGGCTCCCATTGCAAAATCACTTGCATCGCACATGAGTTCAAACGGTAGATTCCAATTTGGAGTTATCATAATCGGCGCATTAGTGAGTTTTTCTTTAAGAATATTAAAAGATTTGATACATTCATCTGAAAAGATGAATGGAGCATTCTTTTCTAGGAGTTTATTCATAGGAGTGGCAATTTTAGAAAAATCTTTTATGAAACGTCGGTAAAAACCGACATGCCCTAGAAAACTCCTAACTCCTCTAACATTGGTGGGATGTGGAAGTTTAGCAATTACATCTACTTTAGCTCTGTCCACTTCAATTCCTTCCTTTGAAATTTTATGACCAAGAACGATGCCTTCTTTAACCATGAAATGGCATTTCTCCCAATTAAGTACTAGATTTGATTGTTCGCATCTAATAAGCATTCGTTCAAGATTAACTAGACATGGTTCAAATGTATCACCGAAGACTGAAAAGTCATCCATGAAAACTTCCATGCATTCTTCTATCATGTCGTGAAAAATCGCCAACATGCACCTTTGAAAGGTTGCAGGGGCGTTGCAAAGTCCAAATGGCATGCGTTTGTAAGCAAAAGTACCATAAGGGCACGTGAACGTGGTTTTGTCTTGGTCCTAGGGTGCTATTGGAATTTGAAAATATCCGGAAAAACCGTCAAGAAAACAATAGTAACTGTTTCCGGCTAATCTTTCTAACATTTGATCAATGAAAGGTAAGGGAAAGTGATCTTTTCTAGTGGCATCATTTAATTTTCTATAATCAATACAAACACGCCATCCTATTACAGTCCTAGTAAGAATAAGCTCATTTTTCTCATTTGTGATGATAGTCATGCCACCCTTCTTAGGTACGCATTGAACTGGGCTTAACCATGGACTATCAGAGATTGGATAAATTAAACCTGCATCTAGCAGTTTAATAATTTCTTTCTTAACAACATCTTGCATATTAGGATTTAGTCTTCTTTGGCGTTGCACATACGTTTTATGACCTTCTTCCATAAGGATTTTATGTGTGCAATACGAAGGACTTATTCCTTTAATATCATGAATTTTCCATGCAATAGCTGGTTTATGAGCTTTTAGCACAGAAATGAGTTGATATTTTTCATTTTTAGTAAGAGAAGACGATATTATTACAGGTAATTCAGATTCACCATGTAAATAATCGTATTCCAAATGGTTTAGAAGTGGCTTTAACTCTAATGTCGGTGGTTCTTCTATCGATGATTTGTATCGATATCTGTCTTTCTCTTTTAGCATTTGAAGTTCTTCTGTTGTTGGTTCATAATTATTAGCCATAAGTGTAGCTAACATTTCAGTTTCATCAATTGGTTCAGTTCCTTCTCCTAAAGAACATTCTCCTGTTCCTTGTAATTCTGGAAATTCTTCTAACAATTCTGCATGTGAATCTATACTTTGAATATAATAGCATGTATCATCTGCAGATTGTGGTTGTTGCATTGCTCTATCAACTAAAAAGGTAACACTCTCGTCCTCTATACTTAGGGTCAGTTTCTTACCGAACACGTCTATTATTGCTTTAGCCGTATTTAAGAATGGTCTTCCTAATATAAGAGGAACTCGAGAATCTTCTTCCATGTCCAGAATAACAAAATCTACTAGAAATACTAAAGTACCAACTTTAACTAGCATGTTCTCCATTATCCCTCTAGGATATTTTACTGATCGATCGGCTAGTTGTATGCTTATTCGTGTTGGTTTCAATTCTCCAAGGTCTAGTTTAGCGTATAGTGAATACGGCATTAAATTTATACTAGCACCTAAGTCTGCCAATGCTTCTATTGAACTAAGACTACCCAGAAAACATGGAATTGTGAAACTTTCTGGATCTGATAGTTTTTCTGGTATCTTATTCAATAGTATTGCAGAGCAATTAGCATTCATAGTAACAGCCGAGAGTTCTTCCATTTTCTTTCTATTTGTGATTAGATCTTTCAGAAATTTAGCATATCTAGGCATTCCTGAAATCACATCAATGAAAGGAAGATTTACATTTATCTGTTTAAACATATCCAAAAATTTAGATTGCTCGGCTTCAAGTCTCTCTTTTCACATTTTACTCGGGTAAGGAAGTGGTGGTTGGTATGGTTTAACATAAGGTTTAACTTAACTGTGTTATCTTCATTAACCTTTTCAACTACCGGTTCTGTTTCCTTATCTTGCTCAGGTTGTGGTTCTTGTGGAGTAGGAATAGCTTCATCAGAAATTACAGGTATTGCAGGTGGTTTAAGTGTAATACCACTTTTTGAATAGAAGCTTGTTGATTTCTAAATGCTTGAGCATTTTGTTCATTGGTTTGTTTCTGAGATGTGAAAAACTGAGTTTGAGATTCAACTAGCTTCGACACCTTATCTTCTAAATTTGGCTTTTTATCATCGGTTTGTGGTGGTTTGTTTTGAAAAATAGGTCTTTGCTGATTGTAAGTATTATTGGATACTTGTTGATTGCTAGGACCTTGTTGATTGTTGTATGAAACATTTCGGTTATAATTCTGGTTTTGATTGTAGATTGGTCTTGGCGGTTGATAATTATTCTGATAATTATTTCCAGGCCTTTGGTTCATGTATGAAACATTATCTCTTTGTTCCATTGTTAGTTCAATACTGAGACAATCTTTTGTCAAATGTGGTCCTCCACACTGCTCACAACTAATTCGTATTGAGTGAATATCCTTAGTCATCTTTTTCATTCGTCTCTCGACAGCATCTATCTTTGCGGAAATGGAATCTAAGTCATGGCTAGAATCGGCTCTAGCTGCTTTAGATGATCTAATGATATCTTTTTCTTGGTGCCACTCATGTGAGTGGGAAGCAGTGTTATCAATAATTTTGTAAGCGTCAGTTGCATTTTTCTTCATAATGGAACCACCAGCTGCTATATCTATGTCTTTCCTTGTAGTGATGTCGCATCCTTGGTAGAATATTAGTACTATTTGACAAGTGTCTAAACCATGTTGCGGACATCCTCTCAATAACTTTCCAAATCTTGTCCATGCTTCATATAAAGTTTCATTTGGCTTTTGTGTGAACGTAACAATTTCTCCTTGAAGTCTCACGGCTTTAGATGCCGGAAAGAATTGTTTAAGAAAATTTTCAACTAAAACATCCCATGTATCAATCGCCCCTTCAGGTAACGATTCTAACCAATCTTTGGCTTCTCCCTTTAAAGTCCAGGGAAATAACATGAGATATATCTGTTCATCCTCCACTTCTTTTATTTTAAATAGTGTACAGATCCTATTAAAGGTACGAAGATGTTCATTTGGATCTTCCTTCGGTGCACCACTAAATTGGCATTGATTAGTTACCATGTGTAGGATTTGTCCTTTGATTTCATAATCTGGTGCATTAATGTCAGGTTGAGTAATTGCATGACCTTGGCCAGTGCGTTTAGCTCGCATTCGGTCTTCCATACTTAGAGGTTCCAAATTTTCCATGATTGAATTTGTTGAATCTGAATCACTATAGGATTCTGATTTAATGGGTTGTTCCTCGACAATCTCTGTTTGAATGTTTGGTTGCTCCGGAGGAAAGATTAATGGTTCAGGATCTCTGAATTGTCCCTGAATATCTTCCGGATTCTCAATTGTGAGGTCTGGTTCAAAAAATAGATTATCGGAAATTTGAATTGGAGTACTTGGTTGAATGGATGACGATTCTAAAGAAAAATCAGTGGCGAAAATATTTGCTAGATGTCTTGATCGAGTTACAGGTGGTGAACGTTTTGCTCGGTGCATTCACTAAATATCCTATTAGTTATAAAAGATAAAAATTATATAAGTTATCAAATTAATAGACTTTTCTGCTTTTGCCCACGTTTCGAATAGCCAATAGATGTAGCAGGGATCCAGAACCCTTTAAATCGGAAGCTCACAACTCAGCCACTAACAAATTCAACTATTACTACGAAGCAGAAAATTTAGGAGGTCTATCAATTTAACCACTTAAAATAATTTTTCATTGAAGTTTAAAGAAATATTAGAGAAGAAATAGAAAAAAAAATTCTAAGTCCTAAAAACTAGAGCGGTGAGAAATAAGAAAGAAAAAGAGCGCGTCGAAAAACGTCGAAAAAATAAAAGGTCAAAAAATAATAAAAAGAACGTAGCACGTCGAAACTTAAAAGTCTAAAAACTAAGAATTAAAAATTGCGTCTAAAGATATTAAAGCTTACAAGAAATTCTATATCCAAAACGGCAAAAACTTAAAAAGGTACTAAAATATAAAAACGGCGTCTAAAGAAAAAGCACTTAAGGGATTTTACGGCAAAGCCTAAAAATCTAAAAATAAAAATAACTATGGCAAATACTATAACTTAAAACTAAATACGAACGAAAAATACAAATATTACGCTAAAACAAATAAAAAGATACAAAATATAAAAATAAACTTAAAGTTGTAAAAAGTACAATTTTTATAAAAATATTATTTTTATATTATTTATTTTATAAAACTATTACTTTTATATATTTATGAAACTAATTAAACTAAAAATACAAATTAAATAAAAACTAAAACAAATTATTATTAAATATAACCCTAATTAGGGTTTAATAATAATTATTATTAATAATTTAAACCCTAAACTGGTCGGCTGAGGTTTCAGACTTGTCAAATCAGGTCATGCGATCGCATGGCCTGACCGTTGTAATACCATGCGGTCGCATGGTCTGCGAATTCGGGCCAGAACCTGGGCTGCTACAGTACCGGGCCGATTACTTTTATTATTTTTTGTTCTGTTTTAATTTTCTGTTTTAATATATATAAAATATATGTAAAAATTAAATAAAAACTTAATTTTTAAATAAAAATAAAAACTTTATAATTTTATATATATTTAACAAACTATTAAAAATGTATATATATTGTTATTTTTCTTTTTATATTTTTGTATTTTTAATATTTAAAACGTATATTTTTTTATACAAAGAACTTAAATTTTTTTTTATAGCGTTGCGCTTTCGGCGTTTTAGTTTCTCCGGCAGCGGCGCCAAAAATACTTGATGTGTGCGAGGTGGTGTATACAAAATAGTTATATTTTTACTAAGAAATACTATTAAATATGATACAATTTTACACAAGTTATTTATTTATTTATAGAGTGGATATACCTAAACCTTGCTACAACATTTATAGGCAGTGTACCTAATCGTACAGTAGTGTAGTTTTTAGTAAGTCCGGTTCGTTCCACAGGGATCTTAGCCAAGCTTAACGCTATATTAGTTTTAACTTATAATGGTAAAAATACAAATATATATATATAAGTAGTATTATTATTATTATAAAAGGGGGTTTTTACCGTTTAATGACCGGTTTGTCGATTTTAAAACTTTAGTGCAATTAAAACCTAATGTAAAATATTAAAAATAAATACAACTTAATTTAAAGCGTAAATTAAATAACGATAATGAAATTGCGATAAATAAAAGTGCGATAAAATAAAATTGCGATAATTAAAGAGTACGATAATTAAAAGTGCAATTAAATACAATGATAGTAAATAAAAGTGCGATAATTAAAAGTGCAATTAAATATGAAATAAAGAAATTATGCTTATTTAAACTTCCGTAATCATGATGTTTATTTAAACTTCCGTAATCATGATGTTTGACGTGTTGATTTTAGTTTATTCCCATGGGTTAATTGTCCTTTGTCCTGGATTATTTGATATGTCCATACGGTTTTGTCCATAATATTCCATCAGTCATAATCATAAAATGCGGAAGTCTTCGTCAAATTATTCTTATTCCCGAAGTCAAATATTCTAACTAATTTGGGATTCGAATTGTAACAAGGTCTTAATACTTTGTTTAATGAATACATCAGGTTATCGACTGCGTGTAAACCAAGGTTTTAATACTTTGTTAACAATTACACCAATTACCCTTGAATGTAATCCACCCCTGTTTCAACAAGTCTATTAACTATTAATCCAGTTCCGTGTCCGGTAAAATGAACAATTATTGGTATTTATAGATATCCCGCCCACCGTACCCAGTCATGCGTATGTGGTTATATATAAATACGTCAAATTATAAGTCTATATATTAAATTAACGAGGTATCATTTAGTTAATATAAAGCCCATTAACAGCCCATAGTCTAATTTCCACAAGTGTCGTTCTTTTATCCAAACCCCAATTATGGTCCAAAGCCCAATTACCCAATTTTAATATTTAGCCCAACATCACGATTACTTCGGCATTAAATAAGCATAATAATAACTTAGCTACGAGACATTAAATTAAAAAGGTTGAACATAACTTACAATGATTAAAAATAGCGTAGCGTTACACGGACAGAATTTCGACTTACACCCTTACAACATTCGCTAACATACCCTTATTATTAGAATTTAAAATTAAAATTAAAATTAAAATTATAATATATATATATTATACGAGTGAGATAGAGAGATAGATGGAAAAAGATATATAATCGATCACCAAACTGCGAATTTATAGGGGTGTGGCCAGTTACTATTCACCATGCGATCGCATGGTTTTGTAACTGCCAGGCCATGCGATCGCATGGCCTGCTTTTCCAGCTCACATGAGCTTGTTTGCATATTGCCGACGGTTTATAAATATATATATAATATATAAATAATTTTAAGAATTATTTAAATATTATATTATATTTATGTGCATAGTTGACTTGTAATTTTTAGTCCGTTGCGTCGAGCGTTGAGAGTTGACTCTGGTCCCGGTTCCGGATTTTCGAACATCCTTGCGTACATTTTAATATCTTGTATTTTGCATTTTGCGGCTTGTACTCTTGTAATTTTGAGACGTTTCTCATCAATAATTTGAACCACTTTGATTGTACTTTGTACTTTTTAGCTTTTTAGTCATTTGCGTCTTCAATTCGTCGAATCTGTCTTTTGTCTTCACCTTTTATTATTTAAACAAATATCACTTGTAAATAGAACAATTGTAACTAAAAGCTTGTCTTTCTTGAGGGATAATGCTATGAAATATATGTTCGTTTTTAGCATTATCATTACTATTAGTATATACCAATAGAAATCTGCAATTATTTGTGTAATATGTCATCCATGACCTAATCAATTTAATATGTCATCAATGACTTAATACATTTTAACTTATCTTAGATATTTTCACTAAAAACCAAATTTTCAAGCCTATAAATAAGCACAATTTCTAACTCATTTTTACACATTCATTTTTCAAATTTTACTTCCAATTTTCACACACACATGCAAGAACTCTCTTAAGTTTTGTTCTACTACTTCTTTCCAGTAACTTTAAATTCTAAACTTGAGGTAAAAACTCTACTTCAACTCTTGTTCAATTCATATGTTTATAGCTATCTATATAAGAGTTTATAAACTAGAACATAGTTTAGTTGATTCTAAACTTGTTTGAAGAACTAATCTAATCTTTCTAACTTAACTATAATAAAACTTATTTATAAGTATTATGATGTTATATTATGTTAATATAAGAACTTATAACTTGTACATATGAAGAACACCTTGAAACTTAACATATATCGTTTATCTCCATTCGGTAAAAAGCGGGCTGTTTTGGGTTGGGAATTAAAAACCTATCTTAGACTTTGAGTTCGAGGCTAAGACTTTGGAAATATGTTAATATATGTAAATAAGACTTCCAGAATTTTTTTCATAATTTTAGTCAAAGTGAAAATATTTTATCAAAAATCATATATTGGGTGGGTGCCGGGATTCTTCCAAATCTGTCTACCGGCACAAAAAAGAGGGTAAAACTCTGAATATTAATACATGGGCTGAACTTTTCGAATTGTTTTTGAAAAATTAACTTCTTAAGGGATCCATAGCAATTTTATTCACTTTAAACGGAGTTGTAATGAATATTTGGCGAGCAAAACAAAATATGCTAAAATTAACGTTGTATGGACGAAATTTATATTGTAAAAACTATATTAACCATATCCTTGCTAACTTTTCCTATATCCTATATATATTTAGACATGTTATCATTAGTATAACAAAATATTATAATCTTAGTTAATTCCGAGATTGTATATATATATAATAATCTTGGTACATTCCATGACAATAAGTATACAATACGTTTTGATAAATCCTAAGACAATAAGTATACAATACGTTTTGATAAATTTTAAGACAATACGTATACAATACGTCTCTGGGTTGATGCAAAGACAATACGTATACAATACGTTGTGGGGTAATTCTAAGATTATATATATATATATATATATATATATATATATATATATATATATATATATATATATATATATATATATATATATATATATATATATATATACCGATTATTGGACTATTGGACATTTCAGACTATTTTGGACTACTAACAAAGGACTACTAACATAAAAATGTTAAAAATAAATATATAAGTATTCTATGAACTTGTTTTATTTTATTCACATGTCGTATTATTATCTGAATCATTATTATTGTTATAGGTTCGTGAATCCAAGGACGACGGCCATATTTTTAATAAGCTGAAAACTTATTATTAATATACTTTTACTACCGTGAGTATATAGTCCCATTTTTAAACTCTACAAATATTTTGGGATGAGAATACATGCGTTTTATGTTTTACGCCATAGACACAAGTACTTAAAATATATTCTACGTTGAGTTGTACCACTTTGCATATCTTCCCTAATAGCTTGGTAACTAATATTTACATGTTGTAAGAACATGTATACGCGAATCCTATTGATAGATCTATCAGGTTTGACAACCCCAACCGGGCTAGTCACTCTAGTATTGTAAACGGTTGCATAGTATTTCGTTTTTACTACACTTGGTACAGTGTAGGGAGATTTCATAATAAAGGGAATATGCCACATTAATTGTTAAGTATGGTTACCGAAGCGCCCAACAACTTATAGAATACTTTTATACACTTGCGAGTGTACGGATATTTATGGAAACTGAAATCTTGTGTTCTATACTTATATTGATGCTAGCTTTAAACCTATATATCTCACCAACCTTTGTGTTGACTGTTTAAGCATGTTTATTCTCAGGTCGTTAAGAAAGTCTTCCGCTGTTGCATTATCTGAGCAAGCTGTGCATGGAGTCTCATGCTTTTGTCTAAATGAAGTGTTGCATTCAAAAAAACCTTTGTCATGTATTATATTCGACTGTTATGTCACGTGTATAGTATTTGAAAATCGATGTATTTTGGAGATTATTTCTTAAATAATCGCCCACTTGTTTAAAACATGCATTATGTATAATAATGGTGTGCTTTTTAAGAAACGAATGCAATATTTTCTAAAACGTATCATATAGAGGTCAAATACCTCGCTATGGGACCAATGAATAACGTAATGTGTTTATAGTAATATGGACGGGTCGTTTCAGTTGGTATCAGAGCGGTAGTCTTAGTGAACCAGGTCTTGCATTAGTGTGTCTAACGAATAGTTATTAAGATGCATTAGTGAGTCTGGACTTCGACCTTCACTGCATGTCAAAAGTTTTGCTTATCATTTCTAGTCGAAAATCATCTGCTTATCACCCTTAGAAAATTACCTGCTTATCATTCTTAGTCTAGACACATCTTACTACATTGATTGCATGAATAGTGTATAGATGAAATTCATATCTTAGCGTATCTGCTAATTCATATCTTAGCGTATCTGTTACTGTAAACTTTGCCTAACATTTTCCGTAAATTCCTCCGTAATCTATGAAATCTTTTGCTTTATATATATATATATATATATATATATATATATATATATATATATATATATATATATATATATATATATATATATATATATATATATATATATATATATATATATATAGATATTCTATGTAATTAGAATACCATCCGATAGCCGAAAATCATTTCCTATCGAAAAATCCTTTATTCAATCGTACGAAATGGAACTCTCCACTAGTTCAAGTTCCTCGAATTCAGATATGGAGTTTCACTTGAGCTCCGAAAGCAGTGTGACCGGAATGGTTCAACCAATTAGCCATCATCTATTTTGGATGAATTGGGGATGGGTTCGTAGTCTACTTAATCATTGAAGACAAGAAGAAGGTGATCCCTTCCATCCACCACATTGCCCTCTTGGTGAAGAACCTGAAGCACTTACCGGCGAACCTGTTCGAGACACCATTTTCTCTCTCATTTCCAGAGTGTCTCGTCAGGATCACATATTATCTCACATTCTAGATCTTATTCACCCACTCGTCCGAACCACCAATCATCCCAGAGTAATAGAAGAAGTCGGCAAGCTTCGCGCTCGGGTAATGGCTTTGGAGAATATGGTACAAAGGTTATAAACACCAGCAGCGGCACCGACAACAACAGTACCATCACCACCAACAACAACAACATCCGCATCCCACATCTCAACATCACAATCTGTACCTCGAGCATCAACATCACACGCACCATAGATACCAAGGAGTACCAACAACAATAACCGATGAAGTATTAATCTATAACTTCATTGGAGAAACATTCTGTGGCAATTATGTAATCTCTAATGTTAGATATTATTCATTTCTAATTCCAGCCTAAGATCAAATGAACTTAACTCATCAAATCTGTATTACATCTGAAGAAAATATACATATATTTTCATAAAGATTGTAATAAAATTCTCTGGTACAAAACATTACTTGTGAATTTTTTTTTACGGGTAGGTAATACCCGAGAGATACATAAAAATTCACAATCAATATGTTATATCCTTAGATTCTGATTCAGTAAATCATCAACTATACTCACTACTTTCACAACAATATACATTCTTTCATAGAAATCAAAACAACCATTTTCATCCAAATTTGATTACATATTCTAATTTTGACAAATCAAAATCCAAGTCAAGATTTAACAGAAGACATCACTCTTAGATTCCTACATCTTTCAAAGCTATACTTTAACTTGAAAATTGTGCTAGAACATCATATGTATATTAACGATTACAATCTGTGTTCAAACCCTTCGAAATTCCTAAAGACACTTCAAATAATGAACAATCGAGATGATTATACAATCACATATTGCCCACAGTTATGTATCTGAAAAACTCTCGAAACCAAAGTCATAGTTTAACACGTATCCGTGTTAGACCTTTTGGCATTTATTAGCTAAAATAACTTTTCAATCTCTTTTCAGAATAGACAGTTTTGTCACGGCTCCAGCAAATCACCTTCAATTGTTCATTCGAATAAGCCTTATTATAACGATTACCCCTTCATCATTGTTACCAGGGAACCTTTTCATATCTCGCCACATTATCAGTAAACTTATTAACAACTTCATTGATCTTTAAGCCTCTTCGAAAAATCACGATACTTATTCATTGAAACTTTATCAAGTACTCATCTACAAACTTGTAACAATGATTGTCATACCAACTACTGGGGATTAGCAATCAGTATTTTGAATTTCGCAGCAATTTTACGCCAACAATTATATATATACATATAACGTCTACCTCCAAGACTTACAGACTTCGAATGTGAAGTTTCTGAAAAACACCCTAAACTGCGAACCAGTTCTCCAAATTTTGGAAAAATGCTGATGAAGCAGCAAAAACTGTAAACGATCTTAACAGTCAAAATTTTGATGATAAAGAATAGTGTGTTGGCAAAGCTCAGAAAAAGAGAAGGTTTGGAACTGGAAAACGGATTGAGCAAACTATGAAGGAGACTGTGGACAAATTACAAAGACGAAATCTACCTTCAAAGAATCCAAATGATTCAGTTGTAACAACCCTGATTTTTTCGTTACTTTCGTTAACCTTCCGTTAGTTTATTTAACGGCGATTATTTAACTTTTATGTGGTTACGTGTATTAAATGCGTACTTGACCTTTGGAGAGTTTCAATAATTGATATGGGTTGATATTATTTCAAATAAATATTTCGGATAATGAAATACGATAAAAACGATACGATTTTGATAATAGCTTTTTGAGCAACGAAACGTTCGGGTTTATTTTAATAATTAATTTAATTAATTATTAACTTTTTAAAATATTTAATTTATTGGGTTTTTAATAAATTAAGCGATTGGTTGCGTTTAACGATCGGATTAGCGTTCTGGGCCTTCGGTACGACCAAACGGCACTTAAAACGGACCACGAATACACGGGATTACAAAACGAGAGCCCGGGAACCCATAGTGGGCCCCATTCGGCTGAACCCCACCCCCTCCCCCCTTATTTTGTTAATTTTGGCTAGTGGAAGGGCTTATGTGCAATTTAGGATAATTAGGGCTAGTATTTAAGGTTTGTGTTAAACCTAATTAGCTTTAATAAAAATAAAACGCAGTATTCTTCCCTCCTGCTCCCTCCCATCGTCGACCATATCATCACCACCATACCATCAATTTTTGATTTTTAGATTAAACCTTGAACGCGAAAGTTGCAATTCCCAATCTCCTCTACGCGTTGGTGTATTTAATTTAGCGATCAAAGGTATAATTGCATGAACCCTAATTCTTAAAAATCTGATTTTCATGTGAGTTTCATAGTTATGTTGTCAATTGCTCAAGTCTATACGCGTACGTGTTAATTGTAATCGTTATTTTGATTGTTTGATGCGCTAGGGTTTAAAAATGAATTTGTATTTTTTTGATCAGAGAAATTAAGTTTTTCAAATGTTAATTATTATCTTATAATCAGATTCCTTGCGAAAAACTATTGAGTTTAGGCTTTGGATTCGCTTGATTTCATTTCCGTATGATTAAGTTATGTCGATTTGAATTATCGTTGTGTTATTGTTGCTTGATCAGAAATATGGTATTGATAGAAAACAAATTGGAATGTGAGACTTATACCACTGTAAAGATAATTTAAAAACACTCAAGTTAGACTAGGATATCATGTCGTTTGCTTATGTATAGCCCGAGATATGCTAGAATTAGTGTAAATGTAGTTTTATACAGCACTTGCATGAAAATAACCTTGTATGATAAAATGTGTTAACTTATGTGATTGAAGCTTTGCATATTTGAAAATTATACAAAAAGTACTACATCTTTCATGTAGATATAATAGGCTAATTGTATCTAGATCTTCGGATAATCGTATGCGAATGTGACTAACGAAATGGGAATCGAATCTGTAAATTGAACACGGTTTTGTACTTTGTGAATTTTGTATATTGATTGAGCATGTATGCTTCTGGAAAATAAAACTTAACATGATATGTGACTTATTGTTAGTTTATGTCAATCTCTTAAACCTTATGCATTTGGCACAATAGAGCCATACTTTATGTGAATTCTGATTTGAGCTGAAAACTGAATGATCAACTTGCACGAATAAACTGTACAAATTGGCTAAACAAAAGTGGCTAGATTTTTGATATGTGTTACTTTGATTTGTCCTTGAACTATAGCCACTGGTATTGTATCAATTGCATGTTCCTAAATCAGGTTATAGCCAAAATGAAATCAGTGCGCGGTCAGAAACTGACCTGGCAAACCCCAAATGTATTCCTTCTGATTCCTGACTTTTAATTGTCGTATGAGTCCCTGGCTGGACATTTTGCAATCGATTTTGAGTCTAATTATGATCTGGAGTTTTTCATATTTACTTGAATTTTTTACTATGAGATAATGTGCTAAGTATGCTACGTGTTCATAAATTTTGTGCATAACGATAAACTGAAATTGTGAAAATGATTATTCATGACCTAAAACATATTGTTTGCCTTAAGTTTGATATGTTGACCAATATTTGACATGAACCTACTGATGTTGACTTTAGTTGACTACTTTGACCAAGTTTGACTTTTGGTTTTAATTCGGTTGACTTTGTTTGACTTGCATGATATAGTTGACTTTTACTTAGAGACGCGTCGAGTCGAGCAATAAGACAACGTACACTATGAAACCACACTTATATAAGATACATATATTGACCAACCTACATACGTATACTTAGGTTACATTACTCGGGTCTAAACCGTACAAGTCATTTGTCTTTCATTCCGAGCTTATTCAAAGGTGAGTCTACAGTCCCGCTTTTTACATGTTTTCAGGGATGAGAATACACGCTGTTATATTTACATTTTCAATTACTTTTATATTGACATGAGTACTACACATATGCATAATGAGTTTGTTCAAAAAGCCTCTAGCTTGAATACTTTTAATACCATCGGTGTAAGCACAATTTAGATGGACGGATCCGTTAGGTTGAAAACCTCACCCACTATAAAAGCAGTGGTGTATTTATTTTGAACAATAAATATATTTGAACAAGTGTATAACATTTTATGAGGTAAGGTCGGGTGTAGTGGTTTCTATACTCGGGTTAATGCTAGTATTCAGGTGCTCGGTTTATGCAAGCGATAGAATCTCGTGGTCAAGGAAACTAAACTATTTTTCTGATAACTGTTTTTCAGATACTGTTACATTATTTTAAACCTGTAGATTTACCAACATTATTTGTTGACCTGTTTTTGCGTGTTGTTATTCTCAGGTCCTTAAGAGGTATGCTTCCGCTGTGTTTGCTGCATGTCTGGCCGTGGAGTCAGCATTTGATTTTAAAGAACATTATTTACTTTCGCAATTAAAACTTTTATACTGTTTAAATAATGTTGGCTTGTGGTTACGATCACAACAGTGTTTCTATTTTGGGATTTCTGATTTTTGTTTTTAAAAGTTATCAATTTAAATAAAAATTAAATGTGATTGCTTTAAACGTCTCATATAGAGGGCGTAACTGTTAACTGTGGGACCGGAATTAACACGCCGTCAGATGGTATTTTGGCGGGGTGTTATAGTTGGTATCAGAGCTAACGGTTCATAGGGAAACTAGGACTTGCATTAGTGTTTCTTATTTAGTCATTAGGACGCCTTGATGAGTCTAGACTACGACCGGGACTTAGTCATTACATGAGTACTCTGTGACTAACTTTATTTACTTGACTAATCTGTTTTGTTTGTGTTCTTGTACTATGAGTTAGATGTCACAGGATTCAGGAAGTAGTGACAGCTACTCCAGTGTGGCTGAGGTAAATGCTCTAGCCCCAGCACCAGTACCTACTCCGCATCGGATACCTAACCATCCCGTGAACCTTTATGCATTGGATTTGGTTTATACTAACCGTAACAGGGATATTGTTGATCGTGTTAACGCCTTGAGCGATATTGCTAGGACATATCCGCACCCCGATGATCTAGAGAGGATGGAGGAAAGAGTCACAGGTATAAATACTTATACGTACGAGGCTGAAGCAAGGTTCGTTGAGATGGCGAGATTGATAGCAGCCTTAACTGCCAAGGTTGCTGCGTTAGAGGCGGAACGTAATAGGCCGAGGAATGATGGACCTGCCTTCCGTACCCGACAGAAGAGGAAGTGAAGGGTCGTTGACCATGAGCTTCTTTTCCTTTTTCATCCGCCATACCTTCTTTAATTGATTATATAAGACTTACCGGGTGTTATAAACCGGGCTATTAGCACATTATGTTTATTGTTTGGTTTACTACTTTGGAATTTGGTTTATCACTCTTGGATTATACTTATATTAATGGTGGATTATGCTATTGGTAACTATTATCTTTTATTGCATGTGGTAATATTCTATATTTAGTAACTTGTATGATCATAATACTTGTGTTATGTTATACTACTACTATTGCCATTAATGTTACTACTTAGTGTTACTATCACCACTATCACTACATAACACTTGTACCACTACTACTACCACTAGTGTTACTACTAACACTACTATCACTACTTACACTACTTCTCACTACTAGCGAATCCTTTCGTACTATTATTTACTAGTCTTCAACACTCGTTGCTAGTATATTTTCATATATAGCGTTGTTTTGACACTGACCTGGTGTGTTTTTTTGTGTTGAAGATGCCTCTGAAGGAATCAACCGCCGCCCAAATCAGGAGAATGGTCACCGAAGGAATCGCGGCTGAAAGAGCTGAACTACTGAGGGAATTCAACAACGCTCGAAACAGTAATGATCGTGGTGGCTCGAGCAACACTAATGGAAACGGCACACAAGGCCGTAATGGATGTTCTTACAAAACATTCACTAGTTGCAACCCGCATTCTTTCAACGGAACCGAGGGACCAGTTGGTCTCACTAGGTGGTTTGAGAAGCTCGAATCGGTTGTCCGCATTAGTGGTTGTAATGATAATGACAGGGTAGGCTTTGCAACGGGCACACTGGCAGATACTGCGCTCACCTAGTGGAACAACTATGCTCAATCCCTGGGTCGTGATTAGGCTTATGCCCTACCTTGGGACACTCTGAAGCAAAGAATGATCGAGGAGTATTGTTCGAGGAACGAGGTTAAAAAAATGGAACGCGAGTACCGAGAGCTGAAGTTAGTAGGCAACGATATCACCGCCTATAACAAGAGGTTCTTTGAGTTGGCGTTAATGTGTCCTGAAATGGTTACTCCAGAAAGGCGTAAGGTAGAACTGTACATTGAAGGTCTGAGTGAGAACATTTAAGGCGGGGTCACTACTTCAAAACCCGCAAATGTGCAGGAAGCTATTGACATGGCTAGTTTGCTGTTGGATCAGATTGCCCAGAGAGGGAAGGGCACTACAGTGAATGAGAATAAGTCAAATGATGGTAAAAGGAAGTGGAACGGTGGTCAGGACAAGAATTTCAATCAATAGCCGTTCAAAAAGCAAGATTCTTACCGTAACGACACTGGAACCACAGGAACTAACTCCGGGTATAAGGGCAAAAAGCCACAATGTCAGAAGTGTGGAAAGCATCATACTGGAAATTGTTCTGTTCTAAATTGTGACCGTTGTAAGAAGTTTGGTCATTTGTCAAAAGATTACAAGGTTAATCTCAACGGCAACACCAACAACAACAGCACTGCAAGCAACGCGAACAACGCTAATGGTGGTAAGAACTGTTATGGTTGTGGACAGCCGAGTCATTTCAAGAAGGACTGTCCTAAGAACAACAATGGAAATGCTCGAGGAAGGGCGTTCAACATCAATTCTGCGGAAGCTCGTGATGATCCAAAGCTAGTCACGGTTACGTTTTCACTTGATGATCAACTTGTTTATGTTTTGTTTGATACTGGTGCTGATAGAAGTTTTATATCAAAGGATATTTGTCACAATGTTAAGAAACCTGTTTCTCCCCTAGATAACGTGTATTCCATAGAATTAGGGAATGGTAACTTGATGAGAGCTGATAAGATTTATCGTGATTGTACCTTGATGTTAGAGGGTAAGCCTTTTAGCATTAATGTGATACCTATTACACTGGGAAGTTTTGACCTTGTGGTTGGAATGGACTAGTTAGCTGATAACAAAGCCAAGGGGGTCTGTGACCTAAAGGCTATTCGTATTCCTATTGCTGATGGTGAACCTATGATGATTTATGGTGAAAAGAATGGCTTACAATTACATCTCATTAATTACTTGAAAGTCCAGAAGTATATGAGAAAGGGATGTATCGTGTTCTTGGCTCATGTAAGCCAAATTGTACCAGAAGAAAGGAGACCCGAAGACGTTCCTATAGTTAAGGAATTTCTGGGAGTTTTTCCGGAGGAATTACCTGGTCTCCCACCGCATTGAGAAATTGAGTTTCAAATAGACTTAGTGCCAGGAGTGGCACCAGTGGCTCGCGCACCGTACAGACTTGCACCCCCAGAACTTCAAGAGTTGTCTAGTCAAATGCAAGAGTTGTTAGACAAGGGATTTATTAGACCGAGTTCTTCGCCTTGGGGAGCTCCGGTCCTGTTTGTTAAGAAGAAGGATGGGTCGATGAGGTTGTGTATCGACTACAGAGAATTGAACACGCTGACAATCAAGAATCGGTATCCGCTACCGAGGATTGATGACTTATTTGATCAGCTGCAGGGATCTAGCTGTTATTCAAAGATTGATTTGAGATCCGGGTATCATCAATTGAGAGTCAAAGAAGCTGATGTCCCGAAGACAGCGTTTAGAACACGTTATGGGCATTATGAGTTTACAGTGATGTCATTTGGTTTGACCAATGCACTAGCAGTGTTCATGGACCTCATGAACCGTGTGTGTAAGCCATATCTAGATAAATTCGTCATTGTGTTCATTGATGATATATTGGTATACTCCAAGAACAGAGAAGAGCACGAACAGCATCTACGTTCGATATTGACTATGCTTAGAGAAGAGCAGTTGTATGCAAAGTTCTCTAAGTGTGACTTTTGGTTACCAGAGGTACAATTTCTTGGCCATGTTGTAGGGGCCAATGGAATATAGGTCGATCCAGCAAAGATTGAGTCGGTTAAGAATTGGGAAACTCCAAAGACGCCAACGCAGATTAGGCAATTTTTGGGTCTAGCTGGTTACTATCGGAGATTCATTGAAGGATTCCCTAAGATCGCCCGACCATTAACCGCATTGACTCATAAGGGCAAGAAGTTTGAGTGGTCAGAACCGCAAGAGACTGCATTTCAGTTGTTGAAAGAGAAGTTAACAACTGCACCAGTATTGTCTCTACCCGAGGGAAGTGAAGATTTTGTTGTTTATTGTGATGCCTCATGTCAAGGAATGGGTTGCGTGCTTATGCAACGAAACAAAGTTATTGCTTATGGATCGCGTCAGTTAAAGATTCACGAGCAGAACTACGCTATGCACAACCTTGAGTTAGGAGCTGTTGTCTTTGTACTCAAAATGTGGAGACACTACCTGTTTGGAACCAAGTTCACTATCTTCACTGACCATAAGAGTTTACAGCACATATTCGATCAGAAGCAGCTCAACATGAGACAACGACGTTAGATGGAACTACTTAATGATTATAACTGCGAACTTCAATACCATCCGGGCAAGGCGAATGTTGTGGCAGATGCCTTAAGCAGAAAGGAGCGAGAGAAACCTCTTAGGGTTAAAGCGCTTAACATAGTTGTCCGTACGAATCTCACATCACAAATCCGCGAAGCACAACAAGAAGCCATGGAACAGGAGAATGTTGATGTTGAATTTCTCAAAGGGATGGATAAGAAGTTTGACATCAAGGAGGACAGAACACGGTACTTTGCTAACCGAATTTGGGTACCAAAGTTTGGTGGATTGAGAGAACTAGTGTTGGAGGAAGCACACAAGTCGAGATACTCAATTCATTCGGGATCAGATAAAATGTACCAAGATTTGAAGGCATTTTATTGGTGGCCAAACTTGAAAGCTGACATTGCCACTTATGTCGGGAAGTGCTTGACTTGCGCTAAAGTCAAGGCTGAGCATCAGAAGCCATCAGGATTACTAACTCAACCAGAGATTCCCCAGTGGAAGTGGGAAGGAATTTCCATGGACTTCATTACGAAACTGCCGAGAATGGCGGGAGGTCACGATACTATTTGGGTTATCGTGGATCATCTCACTAAGTCTGCACACTTCTTACCGATAAGGGAAACTGATAAAATGGAGAAGTTGGCTCAAATCTACATTAAGGAAGTCGTCTCTAGGCATGGAGTGCCTATATCTATTATATTCGACCGCGACAGCAGATTTACTTCCAGGTTTTGGCAATCATTGCAGAAAGCAATGGGGACTCGTTTAGATATGAGTACATCATATCACCCCCAGACGGATGGCCAGAGCGAACGAACTATTCAGACTTTTGAGGACATGTTGAGAGCGTGTGTCATTGATTTTAGAAACGGATGGGATAAGTATTTACCACTAGCTGAGTTCTCATACAATAACAGTTACCATGCGAGCATTAAAGCTGCAACTTTCGAGGCATTGTATGGAAGGAAGTGTAGATCTCCCGTTTGTTGGAGCGAGTTGGGAGATAGTCAGTTGACAGGTTCTGAGATTATTCAGGAGACAACTGAGAAAGTTCTATAGATTCAGGAATGATTGAGAACGGCTCGAAGTCAACAAAAGAGTTATGTCGATGTTAGACGAAAGGACATAGAATTCCAAGTTGGAGACAAAGTTATGCTTAAAGTATCACCTTGGAAGGGTGTTGTACGATTTGGAAAACGAGGTAAACTGAGTCCTCGCTATGTTGGACCTTTTGAGATAATTGAAAGAGTTGGACCAGTAGCTTACAGATTGGAACTACCACAAGCACTCAGCGGTATTCATGACGTTTTCCATGTATCCAATCTAAAGAAGTGCCTAGCCGATGATAATTTGATCATTCCTTTAGAGGAACTACGTATCGATGACAAACTTCATTTCATCAAGGAACCTGTTGAAATCTTGGGCCGTGAGGTCAAACAGTTGAAGCAAAGCAGAATTCCTATCGTTAAAGTTCGGTGGAACGCGAGAAGAGGACCAGAGTTCACGTGGGAGCGTGAAGACCAGATGAGGCTGAAGTATCCGTAATTGTTTCCCAAGGAAACCACTTCAGCGGACGATCACTAAAATTTCGGGACGAAATTTTCAATAACAGGTGGGTAATGTAACAACCCTGATTTTTTCGTTACTTTCGTTAACCTTTCGTTAGTTTATTTAACGGCAATTATTTAACTTTTATGTGGTTACGTGTATTAAATGCGTACTTGACCTTTGGAGGGTTTCAATAATTGATATGGGTTGATATTATTTCAAATAAATATTTCGGATAATGAAATACGATAAAAACGATACGATTTTGATAATAGCTTTTTGAGCAACGAAACGCTCGGGTTTATTTTAATAATTAATTTAATTAATTATTAACTTTTTAAAATATTTAATTTATTGGGTTTTTAATAAATTAAGCGATTGGTTGCGTTTAACGATCGGATTAGCGTTCCGGGCCTTCGGTACGACTAAACGTCACTTAAAACGGACCACGAATACACGGGATTACAAAACGAGAGCCCGGGAACTCATAGTGGGCCCCATTCAGTCGAACCCAACCCCCTCCCCCTTATTTTGTTAATTTTGGCTAGTGGAAGGGCTTATGTGCAATTTAGGATTATTAGGGCTAGTATTTAAGGTTTGTGTTAAACCTAATTAGCTTTAATAAAAATAAAACGCAGTTTTCTTCCCTCCTGCTCCCTCCCATTATCGACCATATCATCACTACCATACCATCAATTTTTGATTTTCAGATTAAACCTTGAACACGAAAGTTGCAATTCCCGATCTCCTCTACGCGTTGGTGTATTTAATTTAGCGATCAAAGGTATAATTGCATGAACCCTAATTCTTAAAAATCTGATTTTCATGTGAGTTTCATAGTTATGTTGTCAATTGCTCAAGTCTATACGCGTACGTGTTAATTGTAATCGTTATTTTAATTGTTTGATGCGCTAGGGTTTAAAAACGAATTTGTATGTGTTTGATCAGAAAAATTAAGTTTTTCAAATGTTAATTATTATCTTATAATCAGATTCCTTGCGAAAAACTATTGAGTTTAGGCTTTGGATTCGCTTGATTTCGTTTCCGTATGATTAAGTTATGTCGATTTGAATTATCGTTGTGTTATTGTTGCTTGATCAGAAATCTGGTATTGATAGAAAATGAATTGGCATGTGAGACTTATACCACTGGAAATATAATTTAAAAACACTCAAGTTAGACTAGGATATCATGTCGTTTGCTTATGTATAGCCCGAGATATGCTAGAATTAGTGTAAATGTAGTTTTATACAGCACTTGCATGAAAATAACCTTGTATGATAAAATGTGTTAACTTCTGTGATTGAAGCTTTGCATATTTGAAAAGAAGTACTACATCTTTCATGTAGATATCATAGGCTAATTGTATCTAGATCTTCGGATAATCGTATGCGAATGTGACTAACGAAATAAGAATCGAATCTGTAAATTGAACATGGTTTTGTACTTTGTGAATTTTGTATATTGATTGAGCATGTATGCTTCTGGAAAATAAAACTTAACATGATATGTGACTTATTGTTAGTTTATGTCAATCTCTGAAACCTTATGCATTGGGCACAATAGAGCCATACTTTATGTGAATTCTGATTTGAGCTGAAAACTGAAAGATCAACTTGCACGAATAAACTGTACAAATTGGCTAAACAAAAGTGGCTATATTTTTGATATGTGTTACTTTGATTTGTCCTTGAACTATGGCCACTGGTATTGTATCAATTTCATGTTCCTAAATCTGGTTATAGCCAAAATGAAATCAGTGCGCGGTCAGAAACTGACCTGGCAAACCCCAAATGTATTCCTTCTGATTCCTGACTTTTAATTGTTGTATGAGTCTCTGGCTGGACATTTTGGAATCGATTTTGAGTCTAATTATGATCTGGAGTTTGTCATATTTACTTGAATTTTTTACTATGAGATAATGTGCTAAGTATGCTACGTGTTCATAAATTTTGTGCATAACGATAAACTGAAATTGTGAAAATGATTATTCATGACCTAAAACATATTGTTTGACTTAAGTTTGATATGTTGACCAATATTTGACATGAACCTACTGATGTTGACTTTATTTGACTACTTTGACCAAGTTTGACTTTCGGTTTTAATTCGGTTGACTTTGTTTGACTTGCATGATATAGTTGACTTTTACTTTGAGACGCGTCGAGTCGAGCAATAAGAAAAAGTACACTATGAAACCACACTTATATAAGATACATATATTGACCAACCTACATACATATACTTAGGTTACATTACTCAGGTCTAAACCGTACAAGTCATTTGTCTTTAGGTGAGTCTACAGTCCCGCTTTTTACATGTTTTCAGAGATGAGAATACACGCTGTTATATTTACATTTTCAATTACTTTTATATTGACATGAGTACTACACATATGCATAATGAGTTTGTTCAAAAAGCTTCTAGCTTGAATACTTTTAATACCATCGGTGTAAGCACAATTTAGATGGACGGATCCGTTAGGTTGACAACCTCACCCACTATAAAAGCAGTGGTGCATTTATTTTGAATATTAAATATATTTGAACAAGTGTATAACATTTTATGAGGTAAGGTTGGGTGTATTGGTTTCTATACTCGGGTTAATGCTAGTATTCAGGTGCTCGGTTTATACAAGCGATAGAATCTCGTGGTCAAGGAAACTAAACTATTTTTCTGATAACTGTTTTTCAGATACTGTTACATTATTTTAAACCTGTAGATTTACCAACATTATTTGTTGTCCTGTTTTTGCGTGTTGTTATTCTCAGGTCCTTAAGAGGTATGCTTCCGCTGTGTTTGCTGCATGTCTGGCCGTGGAGTCAGCATTTGATTTTAAAGAACATTATTTACTTTCGCATTTAAAACTTTTATACTGTTTAAATACTGTTGGCTTGTGGTTACAATCACAACAGTGTTTCACCGTACATATGTGTAAATATGATCTTTGAATGTGGGTGTTTGTTTCATAATTTAAAAAGAAGGCAGAAACTGGTCTGGGCATTTGGCGCGCCGCGCCACTGGTCTGTGACAGATTCCCTCCTTTTTAAATTAGATATTTTGGGGGTAAATTGGTAAAATCACATGGGGTCCGACTTTAAGGCCCTAAACCAGTTGTTGGGGCCTCATTAACTCCATTTTCACCTACATCAACCTCATCCATTCAATTCTAGAGAGAGAGTGATAACCTAGTGTGAGAAAACTCATTTTGGAGAAGAAGAAAGAGGATTCTTGCTTAAGCTCAAGTTCTAAAGTTATTCATCTACTTCCTAGCTACATTTTGGTGGTAGTGGTATGCTCTAATCTTGATTTCTTGATTCAATTTTGTGTAAGGGTTAGAGTTAGGGTTTATGGTGAACTTAAAACCCACTTTGTTAGTAAATTGGGTGTTTTGGGTGAATTTGGGTTATGTTGACTCAAAGATGACTAACTAGGGTTTTTCAAGTATTAATTGTTGTTAATGAACCTTAAGTAGTTAGTGAATTGCTAGAACACCGATATATATGTAAATGGGTATTAAGTGGGTTAGTGGATGACCCGAAATGGGTATGTTGACTTTAAATTGGTCAAATGGGTCAAAATGGACCTAAGTTAGTTAATGTTTGTGATTAATGCATAAACCTAGTGTTAAAAGGTGTTTTAAGACCTAACTTGGCTAATGATAGGGTTTTGGCAAAAGATGACCCAATTTTAGGGTTAAGTGCCCAAATGGGTCAAAATGACCTAGTAGTAGTGAGTGTTGTGGGTTTGACCAACTTGAATGGTTGATTGATTATGTGTATATTATAATAGGTGCGTTACCTTGAAGATTCAAGCTTGGTTTCTTTATTTGTTGTAGCATGAGATGTGAAGTGTCGATGTGCTAAGACACCACATTTCACGTGACGAATGAAGTGTCGATGTGCTAAGACACCACTCAAAGTAATATGACGGGTGAAGTGTCGATGTGTTAAGACGCCACCCGGGGTGAAGTGTCGATGTGTTAAGACACCATCCGGAGTGAAGTATCGATGTGCTAAGATGCCACTCCAAGTAAGTTGAAGGGTGAAGTGCCGATGTGTTAAGGCGCCACTCGAGGTGAAGTATCGATGTGTTAAGATGCCACCTCAAGTAAAATGAAGAGTGAAGTGTCGAAGTGTTAAGACACCACTCGGGGTGAAGTGTCGCGTGTTAAGACGCCACCCAGGGTGAAGTATCGACGTGTTAAGATGCCACCCGTGGGGTTAGTGTACGAAGTGTTAAGTGCACTAATGGTTGTTATGAACTCCGACGGTCTTTAAAAACCGTTCCCTCGTTCGATTGGTTAACCATGGTTATTTGTGTCGTAGTGTAAGCATATTACATTTGTTCAAGTTAAATATGCTATTGTTATGCTAGTTTGGTTATTGGAGGTTATAGCTTGTATTTATGACGATAAGCTAATTGTGTTTGCTAGCATGTATACGGTATGTGTGTAAGTGTTTGCAAATAGATATATTATATATGTATGTGTGTAATTATTGCATTCACTAAGCGTTATCTTACCCTCTCGTTGTTTATCTTTTTATAGGCTCCGGTGTGGACAAGGGTAAGGGCATTATTTTGAATTAGAGATCCCGCTTTGTTGATTGGGGGACGCTTTTTGGATTGAGTTAGCTTTTGGAGTTTGACCGAGACTTGGGTAGTTTAACCCCAAACACCGTGCTCGTAGTGTCATTTGAAAATTAAACTAATATGGTCGAAACTCAAACTTTTGTATGAAACTCGTGAAACGGCCGATGTGGGCCCCGCTTTGTAAAACTTATTTTATGTTTGAATTGTGTTAGTTTTACATGTTTGATTATGTTGTTAAAAGCGTTTTGTCAAATCATGTTGGGAAGTGGCCGATCTTTTTCGCGTTTCAAGACTTTTTGGACAGACCAGTTTGGCGCGCCGCGCGGCCATATGGCGCGCCGCGCCAGTTGCTGAACGAACAAAATTTTTTTATTTTGAGATTTTAACACGGGTTGGTCGTGTTTTGGTTTGGGTTGTTACAAGTGGTATCAGAGCATGGTCTTAGGGATTTAGGTGACTTGAGATAGGCGCCTAGACTTAGAGTTTCTGTGTGTGCGTTATGCGGGACTTGTAGGACTTTGGGTCGGATCGGGTTTTGGTTAGTGCATAGGTTTATGTGAACTAATCATGCGCTATTGTTTTGTGTGGTATTTCCAACCGTCGATCGAGATAGACGTGGTACTAGTGAGTTAATGCGAGGTGCTCGCGTGACAATGATTAGCTACCATTGTTACGGGTTCAAATCGTGTCAAACAAGCGATGTACGACGATTGTTGAGCAAGATGGGGTAGTGTGGTGTATATGTATATACATATGTGTTACGTCCCTTCGTTTCGTTGTTTAATCTTTTCCGTTTTATAGAATGAAGATGAGAAATGGACACGACACCAATGATGGAAGTTCACGGCCAAAGTTGAGGCCATCTTTAAACGTCAAAAGGCGGAGTTCCTCGAGGATGTTAAGAAAATGTTTCAAGATACGATTGACGAGCAATTAGTCAATGTAGTCAAGGAGCAAGTGAAGGCCGTTCTTCACGAAGATAATGTAGGAAGACGGGACTTTCTCTATAAGAACTTCAAGGATTCTCAACCTCCCACCTTTGAAGGTTAACGAGACCCTCTAAAGAGTGCCCGTTGGATATCCAATATGGAGGGGGCCTTCCGTACTTGTGAATGTCCTCACGATAAGAAGACAAGGTACGGGTGTGGTATGTTGAGGGGTGATGCTAAGTTGTGGTGGGACGCAAAGCTCCAAGTTTATGGTGAAGAGCAATGCATGGAATTCACGTGGGATGAATTCAAGTCTGAATTTTTCAAGGAATACCGAACTTCGGCCGATCTTACTAGGCTTAAGGGCGAGTTACGTTCCTTGAGTCAAGGGTCAATGGATTTGAACACTCCCAAATCCGTGTTTTTGTCCAAGACCCAATTTTGCCCGGAGTATGTTGGGAATGATAAGATGTTGAAGGAAGACTTTTACCGAACGTTGAATGATTGTTATCAATATAAGATTAGTGTAACGGTGGTGAAAACTTTTGATGAGTTATTTGATATGGCCAAGGGTTTTGAGGCGCTCGTATTGAGGAAGAGCGGCTTTACTTTTGGCAAGAGAAAGAGTGAAGGTTCGAACCATTCGAAATTTTCGAGCAAAAAGAACAAAAAGGGTTTCGGTAATGCTAGTGGTGGAAAGAAAGGTGCTTCCGGGGATTTTTCTTATTCGTGTTACAATTGTGGACAAAAGGGCCACATGGCTCGTGAATGTCCAAGTTTATCCTCCGCAACCAAAATCACTTGTTTCAATTGTGGTAAGGAGGGGCACAAAAGGCCCGAGTGTCCCGAGTTGCGCAATGATAATGTTAAGCGGTTAGAGAAGGCGGCGGGTACGGCCAGGGGTCAAAATTATTTGATGACCAATGATGAAGCCAAGCAATCCAACGAAGTTATCTCATGTACTTTCATGGTTAATTCTAATCCGGAAAGGATACTTTTCGATAGTGGTACTAACTTGTCGTTCGTGTCACAAAAATTTGTGCCTAAACTTAATAAACCATTAGCTAAGTTAAGTCGTCCGGTAGAAGTCGAAATAGCGGACGGCAAGACGGTGCTAGTGGTTGATGTGTGTAAAAATTGTGATGTTGTATTTGGTGCCGAAAGTTTTAAAATCAATCTCATACCGATGACTTTGGGCGATTTTGATATCATTGTGGGTATGGATTGGCTCGATCGAAATAGAGCCAACATTGCATGCCATGATAAGTTTATTCGGGTAAAGACCCCAAGTGGAGGAGAGTTAATTATTCATGGCGATAAACGAAGAAGACTTGTACCGATATGTTCTTTTGCACGGGCACGTCGTTTCGTTGTTAGTGGTGGCATGGCTTTTCTTGCCCATGTTGTTGATACTCGTGATGAGCCACCACCCATTCGTGAAATTCCAGTGGTTAGTGAATTCGAAGACATTTTTTCGGACGAATTACCGGGTGTTCCGGCGGAAAGGCAAGTTGAATTTCGCATTGAGTTGGTTCCGAGGGCTACCCCCATTGCTAAAACTCCTTATCGTTTAGCACCGACGGAAATGCAAGAGTTGTTAAATCAAACCCAAGAGTTACTTGAGAAGGGTTTTATTCGACCGAGTGCTTCGCCATGGGGCACTCCGGTTTTATTCGTGAAAAAGAAGGATGGTAGTATGCGGATGTGCATCGATTACCGGGAGTTGAATAAAGTGACGATCAAGAATCGTTATCCATTGCCTAGGATTGATGATTTGTTTGACCAACTCCAAGGTGCAACGTATTTCTCTAAAATCGATCTACGGTCCGGCTATCACCAAATGCGGGTCCGTGAGGAAGATATCGAGAAAACGGCTTTTTGAACGCGTTATGGGCATTTTGAGTTTGTGGTTATGCCTTTTGGTCTTACGAATGCACCGACGGCATTCATGGACCTTATAAACCGAGTGTGCCAACCTATGTTGGACAATTCGGTAATTGTGTTCATCGACGATATACTTGTTTATTCGAAAAGTATGAACGAACATGAACGCCATTTGCGCGAAGTATTGAAGACTCTACGAAAGGAGAAGTTGTATGCTAAGTTCTCCAAATGTGAATTTTGGCTAAGGGAGGTTCAATTCCTTGGCCACATTGTGAACAAAGACGGTATTCAAGTAGATCCTGGGAAGATAGAGACGGTGAAGAGTTGGAGACAACCGACTACGCCTACAGAGGTCCGAAGTTTTCTCGGATTAGCCGGTTATTATCGTCGGTTTATCCAAGACTTTTCTAAGATCGCTTCTTCATTGACGAAGTTGACGAGGAAGAACGCGAGATTTAATTGGGAGAACGAGCAAGAAATTGCTTTTCAATTGCTAAAAGAGAAGTTGTGTCAAGCTCCGGTGTTAGTGCTGCCGGAAGGAGTGGAAGACATGACGTTTTATTGTGATGCTTCGTTAAATGGGCTCGGTTGTGTTCTAATGCAAAGAGGTAAAGTCATCGCTTATGCCTCTCGACAACTAAAGGAACACGAAACGAGATATCCGACTCATGATCTTGAGTTGGCGGCGGTTGTGCATGCGTTGATAATTTGGCGCCATTACTTGTATGGTGTTAAGAGTACGATTTATTCGGATCATAAGAGCTTGAAACATCTCTTTAATCAACGAGATTTGAACTATCGTCAACGTAGGTAGATGGATGTGGTAAAAGATTATGATTGTGAAATACTTTATCATCCGGGCAAGGCGAATGTGGTCGCGGATGCGTTAAGTCGAAAGAGTCACCACCCGGCGTTACGATTGGGATTGTTACGTATGATTATTACTAACGATTTTCTTGAAAAACTTGGTGTAACTCAAATAGAGGCTTACGTTCACAACAAGCATGCAGAACGAATTGTGGGGCAATCGGAATTCATTACTATGGGTTCGCGAGGTTTGTTGTCTTTTCAAGGAAGGGTGTGGGTGCCTAAGATGGGGGATTACCGGCGAGTGCTACTTGATGAAGCACATAAGTCAAAGTATTCCATTCATCCGGGCGCGACGAAAATGTATCATGATTTGAGGAAGGATTATTGTTGGCCGGGTATGAAACGTGATGTTGTGAAGTATGTCGAGCAATGCGTCACGTGTTTGCAAGTTAAGGCCGAGCACCAAAAGCCGTATGGTAAGTTACAACCGTTAGAAATCCCGAAGTGGAAATGGGAGCACATTACCATGGATTTCATTACAAAGTTACCTAAGACGGCGAGAACCCAATTTGATTCGATTTGGGTAATAGTTGATCGATTGACGAAAAGTGCTTTGTTTCTTCCCATTAAAGAAGCAATATCGTCGGAGGCCTAGGCTAAGTTGTTTGTCAAGGAAGTAGTATCGAGACACGGGGTTCCTATATCTATTGTTTCGGATAGAGATACTCGTTTTACATCTCGGTTTTGGGAAAAGTTTCACGAAGGTATGGGTACACAATTGAAATTGAGCATGGCGTATCATCCTCAAATGGACGGTCAAACCGAATGTACGAATCAAACTTTGGAAGATATATTAAGGGCGTGCATTATTGATTTCAGTGGTAGTTGGGATGAGCATTTGCCTTTGGTGGAATTCTCGTACATTAATAGTTATCACACTAGTATCGGGATGCCACCTTATGAGATGCTTTATGGGCATAGGTGTCGAACTCCAATTTGTTGGGGTGAAGTAGGTCAAAGAGAAATTGGGAGTACCGATTTGGTTTTGGAGACGAATAACAAGATTGATATTATTCGGGATCACTTGAAGAAGGCTCAAGATAGACAAAAGTCGTATGCCGATAAACGTAGACGAACGATCGAATTTGAAGAAGGTGACATGGTGATGCTTAAGGTTTCACCATGGAAAGGCATTATTCAGTTTAGAAAACGGGGAAAGTTAGCTCCTCGGTTTATTGGGCCATTTAAGGTTTTAGCTCGTGTTGGTGAAGTCGCGTATCGTTTGGAATTACCCGAAGAGCTTCCGGGGATCCATAATACATTTCATGTTTCCCATCTCCGTAAGTGTCTTGCGGACGATTCTTCGTGGGTGCCATTAGATGAGATTGAACTAAACAATAAGTTAGAGTATATTGAGGAACCGATTGCTATCCTCGATGAGAAGGTTAAAAGGTTGAGACATAAGGAGGTTAGGACTTTTAAAGTCCAATGGCGTCGTAGTAAAGGTTCCGAGTTTAGTTGGGAGCCCGAAGAATTTGTGTTAGTTTATCTTCCCTCTTGTCATGCGGCTTGGATCGCGAGGACGCGCTCCGATTCAAGTGGGGGAGAGTTGTAAGACCCAAATATTTCACCGTACATATGTGTAAATATGATCTTTGAAGTGTGGGTGTTCGTTTCATAATTTAAAAAGAAGGCAGAAACTGGTCTGGGCATTTGGTACGCTGCGCGGCCTTTTGGCGCGTCGCGCCACTGGTCTGTGACAGATTCCCTCCTTTTTAAATTAGATATTTTGGGGGTAAATTGGTAAAATCACATGCGGTTCGACTTTAAGGCCCTAAACTAGTTGTTGGGGCCTCATTAACTCCATTTTCACCTACATCAACCTCATCCATTCAATTCTAGAGAGAGAGTGATAACCTAGTGTGAGAAAACTCATTTTGGAGAAGAAAAAAGAGGATTCTTGCTTAAGCTCAAGCTCTAAAGTTTTTCATCTACTTCCTAGCTACGTTTTGGTGGTAGTGGTATGCTCTAATCTTGATTTCTTGATTCAATTTTATGTAAGGGTTAGAGTTAGGGTTTATGGTAAACTTAAAACCCACTTTGTTAGTAAATTGGGTGTTTTGGGTGAATTTGAGTTATGTTGACTCAAAGATGACTAACTAGGGTTTTTCAAGTATTAATTGTTGTTAATGAACCTTAAGTAGTTAGTGAATTGCTAGAACACTGATATATATGTAAATGGGTGTTAAGTGGGTTAGTGGATGACCCGAAATGGGTATGTTGACTTTAAATTGGTCAAATGGGTCAAAATGGACCTAAGTTAGTTAATGTTTGTGATTAATGCATAAACCTAGTGTTAAAAGGTATTTTAAGACCTAACTTGGCTAATGATAGGGTTTTGGCGAAAGATGACCCAATTTTAGGGTTAAGTGCCCAAATGGGTCAAAATGACCTAGTAGTAGTGAGTGTTGTGGGTTTGACCAACTTGAATGGTTGATTGATTATGTGTATATTATAATAGGTGCGTTACCTTGAAGATTCAAGCTTGGTTTATTGATTCACCAAAGGCGTAAGGTGAGTGGAATAATTATATGCGTAGGTATATAATGTATTTATTTGTTGTAGCGTGAGATGTGAAGTGTCGATGTGCTAAGACACCACATTTCACGTGACGAATGAAGTGTCGATGTGCTAAGACACCACTCAAAGTAATATGACGGGTGAAGTGTCGATGTGTTAAGACGCCACCCGGGGTGAAGTGTCGATGTGTTAAGACACCATCCGGAGTGAAGTATCGATGTGCTAAGATGCCACTCCAAGTAAGTTGAAGGGTGAAGTGCCGATGTGTTAAGGCGCCACTCGAGGTGAAGTATCGACGTGTTAAGATGCCACCTCAAGTAAAATGAAGAGTGAAGTGTCGAAGTGTTAAGACACCACTCGGGGTGAAGTGTCGACGTGTTAAGACGCCACCCAGGGTGAAGTATCGACGTGTTAAGATGCCACCCGTGGGGTTAGTGTACGAAGTGTTAAGTGCACTAATGGTTGTTATGAACTCCGACGGTCTTTAAAAACCGTTCCCTCATTCGATTGGTTAACCATGGTTATTTGTGTCGTAGTGTAAGCATATTACATTTGTTCAGGTTAAATATGCTATTGTTATGCTAGTTTGGTTATTGGAGGTTATAGCTTGTATTTATGACGATAAGCTAATTGTGTTTGCTAGCATGTATACGGTATGTGTGTAAGTGTTTGCAAATTGATATATTATATATGTATGTGTGTAATTATTGCATTCACTAAGCGTTAGCTTACCCTCTCGTTGTTTATCTTTTTATAGGCTCCGGCGTGGACAAGGGTAAGGGTATTATTTTGAATTAGAGATCCCGCTTTGTTGATTGGGGGACGCTTTTTGGATTGAGTTAGCTTTTGGAGTTTGACCGAGACTTGGGTAGTTTAACCCCAAACACCGTGCTCGTAGTGTCGTTTGGAAATTAAACTAATATGGTCGAAACTCAAACTTTTGTATGAAACTCGTAAAACGGCCGATGTGGGCCCCGCTTTGTAAAACTTATTTTATGTTTGAATTGTGTTAGTTTTACATGTTTGATTATGTTGTTAAAAGCGTTTTGTCAAATCATGTCGGGAAGTGGCCGATCTTTTTCGCGTTTCAAGACTTTTTGGACAGACCAGTTTGGCGCGCCGCGCCAGTTGCTGAATGAACAAAAAAAATTTTATTTTGAGATTTTAACACGGGTTGGTCGTGTTTTGGTTTGGGTTGTTACATATCAGTATTACATAAGAAAGGAAACTGTTTTAGTTTCTAAATTCTGAAACCTTCGAGTGTAAAATATGAATGTTTTTGAAGTAGTGTTGGGAACTGAAGCATGAGTTAGTATAATATAATGACACTTGATCAACGTGATTATATTATAGTAAGTCATGCAGAGTTTCTAAATGGAACATGATGATTCACAGACCATAACGTCATCATGTGCCATGTTACATGACTCTTGTATTCTACTTAACCTCTAAACATATCAAGAAAATATTTTTCTTGATGATTCGGTCTTTTTCGAGGTATTCTGGTAATTTGACAAATCAAGATCGTGCCATTACAATTTCCTTCTTAGAACATTAATGATGTTCATTCCAAAAATTCATGTCTACGAATTCTGGACCATTATTCGCTTGACTTAAAGTCGGGAAGAGAAAACAAAAGGATGAAGCTCCAAAATAGAAATGGGAGTATAAATCACAGCAAATAGGAGAGAACATTAACTGTGGATGTTAGTGATTATAGAAAGACAGAAGCAGGGATTTCGAAATATAAGGGAAGAAATAAAGCCCAACAACAACTCAGAAATTACAAAGTGTGTATATCGATGCATATAGCAAAATAAAGACACGAGAGAACTAAAAACACTATAAAACCAAGAGTATAGTAGAAGTAAATAGATTCTTCCGGTGGCAGATGAAAAAGAAGAATGACAGATATGAAAGTTAGGAGTATATCAAGAATCAGAACTGGATGGAGCATATTGATGAATGCTTTAAAGTATGAATTGAGGGAGGAAGAATAGAAGTTATGAGCTGTAAAAATAAGGAAATGAAGAGGGTGGATTTATAGTAAAATATCCGACAGGGCAATCAAAACAGATTATCGCATTTAACCAAAGAGGATCATAATTTCCTTAATTTCCGAAGAATCAAATCTTATTTAGATTTCGAAGATTTTCTTCTAAAATTCCTTGAATTCTAAAAATCAACTGTGGCTACGTCACCGGATAAGACGAACATGTATTTACTAATTTTCACTCTTTTGCGATAGCTTCACTCGTACTCTTCACAAAATCAAATTGATTTATCTATATTACCCAATGATAATAAAACTCTAATTTTCAGCTCTTATGCGTCATGAAAACATACTTATTGTCAGCCATGACGATCCCAATCAAATTTCGGGACGAAATTTCTTTAACGGGTAGGTACTGTGACGACCCGGAAATTTCCGACCAAAATTTAAACTTAATCTTTACATGATAACATTATTCCGACATGATAAGTAATAAATTTTGACAAGTTTTAAAATTTCTGAAATGAGTTTCATACAAACAATTGACCAACCATTTGTTCGACGATTCATGAACGTCTTGACTTGTATTAAACATATACTTATGTATATATATGGATATATGGATTATATCTAACTTGAATATATGATAGTTAAGTACCTCATTAAGTATATTAACAAAGTATTATATATATTTTCATACTACTAATTTAAAGAGTTTTTGAACAATATATATGTTACTATTTAAACGACGTAATTAACTTATGTTAAAATGTATTTACATACAATGTATTACGAGTGTAAATACATCCTAAAAAAAAGTATTGAATACACTTTATAATATACAAATACATATAAAGGATAGCTATACTCATATTTCCGTTCAATTTCCTCAAGAATTCTACTCGTATTCATACGGCATTTTTACCCATATTATACACAGCTTCTAGAAGTATTTACTATTAGTATATACCAATAGAAATCTGCAATTATTTGTGTAATATGTCATCCATGACCTAATCAATTTAATATGTCATCCATGACTTAATACATTTTAACTTATCTTAGATATTTTCACTGAAAACTAAATTTTCAAGCCTATAAATGAGCACCATTTCTAACTCATTTTTACACATTCATTTTCCAAATTTTACTTCCAATTTTCACACACACTTGCAAGAACTCTCTTCAGTTTTGTTCTACTACTTCTTTCCTTTAAATTCTAAACTTGAGGTAAAAACTCTACTTCAACTCTTGTTCAATTCATATGTTTATAGCTATCTATATAAGAACTAATCTAATCTTTCTAACTTAACTCTAATAAAACTTATTTATATGTATTATGATGTTATATTATGCTAATATAAGAACTTATAACTTGTACATATGAAGAACACCTTGAAACTTAACATATATCGTTTAATCTCCATTCGGTAAAAAGCGGGCTGTTTTGGGTTGGGAATTAAAAACCTATCCTAGACTTTGAGTTTGAGGCTAAGACTTTGGAAATATGTTAATATATGTAAATAAGACTTCCAGTATTTTTTTCATGATTTTAGTCAAAGTGGAAATATTTTATCAAAAATCATATATTGGGTGGGTGCCGGGATTCTTCCAAATCTGTCTACCGGCACAAAAAGAGGGTAAAACTCTGAATATTAATACATGGGCTGAACTTTTCGAATTGTTTTTGAAAAATTAACTTCTTAAGGGATCCATAGCAATTTGATTCACTTTAAACGGAGTTGTAATGAATATTTGGCGAGCAAAACAAAATCTGCTAAAATTAACGTTGTATGGACGAAATTTATATTGTAAAAACTATATTAACCATATCCTTACTAACTTTTCCTATATCCTATATATATTTGGACATGTTATCATTAGTATAACAAAATATTATAATCTTAGTTAATTCTGAGATTGTATATATATATATAATAATCTTGGTACATTCCATGACAATAAGTATACAATACGTTTTGATAAATCCTAAGACAATAAGTATACAATACGTTTTGATAAATTCTAAGACAATACGTATACAATACGTCTCTGGGTTGATGCAAAGACAATACATATACAATACATCGTGGGGTAATTCTAAGATTATATATATATACCGATTATTGGACTATTGGACATTTCGGACTATTTTGGACTACTAACAAAGGACTACTAACATAAAAATGTTAAAAATTAATATATAAGTATTCTATGAACTTGTTTTATTTTATTCACATGGCGTATTATTATCTGAATCATTATTATTGTTATAGGTTCGTGAATCCAAGGACGACAGCCATATTTTTAATAAGCTGAAAACTTATTATTAATATACTTTTACTACCGTAAGTATATATTCCCATTTTTAAAATCTACAAATATTTTGGGATGAGAATACATGCATTTTATGTTTTACGCCATAGACACAAGTACTTAAAATATATTCTACATTGAGTTGTACCACTTTGCATATCTTCCCTAATAGCTTGGTAACTAATATTTACATGTTGTAAGAACATGTATACGCGAATCCTATTGATAGATCTATCAGGTTTGACAACCCCAACCGGGCTAGTCGCTCTAGTATCGTAAATGGTTGCATAGTATTTCGTTTTTACTACACTTGGTTATTACATACCAACCCGTAATCCTTACGATAAATTTTTTTTTATACAACACAATTACACGCCAATTAAATATGTAACCCATTTCACGAGTTCTATTTAAAATGCACAACAATTAATTGTTTACAATAGGCACGAGGGCCACGAATAAAGTTTAGTACAAGTTTGACCCTTTACAAATGATAGTTTATAAATCAAACGACGTTCCGAGCATGGTTTGGGACTAAACTACCCAAAACTAGGCCAACTTCCAAAAGCTCCAACATAACAACAACAAGGGACACCTAGTGCCCAACGACCCCTTGCCCTTGTCCGCGCCTGCATCTAAAAAGATAAACAACGAGAGGGGTAAGCAAAGCTTAGTGAGTAGAATAAATATATACATGCATATAAGACTTACCCACACGCATCCACGATATCATATAACGCACACAATCGCATAACATCTCGATAAATAAGCTAGTATCGTCAAACCGTACAACTAGCCACATTAATAACATAAATATCATAATCATAAATCAAATGCTAGCATCACCAACTATAAACCATGGTTAACCAAAATCCTTCGCAAGGGGAATGACTTTGCGAAACAAGTCATCGATGTTCATAAGAACCGTTAGCTCCCAAACCCGGCTATAGTATACTAACCCCCGAGGTGTTCCAAAAACGGCTATGGCATCACCCCCAAGTGTTCCCAAAAATGGCTATGGCATCACTTGATCAACATGTGAGTAAAACACGGCTATTACTCACAATCTTGTACACAAACACGGCTATGTGCACAAATAACATGGATAAAAACGTGGGAGTAAAACACGGGTATTACTCGCCACTATAGATACAAACACGGCTATGTGCATAAATAACATACGTAGACAAAAACGGCTACGTCTCGCAACTATGGTCACAAAACGGCTATGTGACACCATCAATACGGCACATAAATCATATACATACATATATAGATATTCCACTCACCTCAAGTCCCTTGTGAAAGCTAACCGAGATTGCAACCCTTCAATGTAACGTACCTATTACATTATGCATTTATTAACATACAATCTAGTTGAATTAAATGCCAACCACTAACCCTTGAGCATTTAATAACCCGTTTGCATTAAATGACTCAACTACACCGAAACCGCCCATTAATGGCCATGCCTCGTCATAAATCACTAAAAGCTAGTGATTAGGGTTTAATAACATCAACTAACATAAGCTTGGTGTATTTCATAACCATTTCGTCCGATTAGGTCAACTAGTGCTCTTTGACTCTTTGACTCACAAATCAAGTCAAACTTACACAATAACAACTCTTTCATCATTTTAAAAGTGCATTAATGACTAACAACATCATTTAGCACTTACAACCTCAAATCACAAGACCAAACCCTAGATAATAGCTATTTAGGGTTTCCTTTCAACAATCCAACCCAAAACCCACCCATTTAACCCTCAAATGGGTCACACTAGTTCCATATGAACCAAACCCTAGCTTAAACTAATTAAAACTCAAGACTTAGAGTTAGAACTTACCAAGACTATGAACGTGTAGCTAGAGATACAATCTAGGTTTGATTCACAACTCTTCACCTTCAAATCTCAAGATTAAACTTAGTGGGTTTTATGTTTTGGGAGGAAAATGTGAAAGAAAAAGGAAAAGAAATGAGAAATAAAGAATAAGTGGTTGATATTAAAAGCTCCAACCAGATCTACACGCAAAAAGACCAAATTGCCCCTAAACCCTATTTAATTTGAGTGGAATTCGGAGTTAGAACTGCAGAATTACCGCGACGCGACACCTTTGTCGCGGCGCGACATAAAGAAGGAAAAACGACCCTTCTTAACTCAAGTTCTGATCTGGATTTGCTTTGTTTGCCGCATCACGGCCCCATTCCTCGCGGCGCGGCATTGGCCTGTTCCTGGCCACTTCGACAACAAATCATAAAACGAAGGTTCATACAACTAGCACACCTCGTTCACTATTCCTATGCACGTCTAAGCTTCGCCCTTAAGTCTCACACGACTCAACACCATCGCAACACATACACAAACACGTATACGCACGCATTCGCATATACCCATATATATATACACACACACACATATACATATATCCACTTACACCTAACTAACATTTTAGTTCATTTAATCACATAACGAGTAAGTTATAAGCGTACTATTGATTAAGTACGTACCTTTAGACGCGCACGGGAAAACGGGGTGTTACAACTCTCCCCTACTTAAATCGGAGAGCGTCCTCGCGATCCAACCCGCATAACACGAGGGAAGATAAACCAACACAAATTCTTCGGGATCCCAAGTAAACTCGGAACCTTTACTACGACGCCATTGGACCTTAAAGGTCCTCACCTCCTTGTTACGCAACATTTTAACCTTCTCATCAAGTATAGCAATCGGCTCTTCGACATACTCCAACTTGTTGTTTAACTCGATATCATCTACTGGCATCCACGACGAATCATCCGCAGGACACTTACGGAGATGGGAAACATGAAATGTATTATGGATCCCCGCAAGCTCTTCGGGTAATTCCAAACGATAAGCAACTTCACCAACACGAGTCAAAATCTTAAATGGCCCAATAGACCGAGGAGCTAACTTTCCCCGTTTTCGAAACCGAATGATACCCTTCCATGGCAAAACCTTGAGCATCACCATATCACCTTCTTGGAATTCGATCAAGCGTCTACGCTTATCGGCGTAAGACTTTTGCCTATCTTGTGCCTTTTTCAAATGTTCCCGAATCATATTGATTTTATCATTTGTATCCAATACCAAGTCGGAGCTCCCGACTTCCCTTTGTCCCACTTCGCCCCAACAAATCGGGGTTCGACACCTTCTACCATACAACATCTCATACGGTGGCATTCCAATACTAGAGTGAAAACTATTATTGTACGAGAATTCCACCAAAGGTAAATGTTCATCCCAACTACCACCGAAGTCAATGATACACGCACGTAACATATCCTCCAATGTTTGATTCGTACGTTCGGTTTGACCGTCCGTTTGAGGATGGTACGCCGTGCTCATATTTACCCTCGTACCCATATCTTCATGAAACTTCTTCCAAAATCGAGAAGTAAAACGCGTGTCCCGATCCGAAACAATAGACGCGGGAACGCCATGTCTCGATATCACCTCTTTAATGAACATCTTCGCGAGTGCCTCCGACGAAATTGCTTCTTTAATAGGAAGAATCAAAGCACTCTTCGTCAATATATCGACAATCACCCAAATAGTGTCAAATTGGGTTCTTGCCGTTTTCGGCAACTTGGTAATAAAATCCATGGTAATATGCTCCCACTTCCACATCGGAATTTCTAGCGGTTGCAACTTACCATACGGCTTTTGGTGTTCGGATTTAACTTGCAAACACGTGACGCATTGCTCAACATACTTAACAACGTCGCGTTTCATGCCCGGCCAATAATCTTTCTTCAAATCATGGTACATCTTTGTCGCACTCGGATGTATGGAATACTTAGACTTGTGCACCTCATCAAGAAGCACCTTTCGGAAATCACCCATCTTAGGCACCCACACTCTTTTTTGAAAAGACAATAAACCACGCGAACCTATCGTAATGAATTCCGATTGCCCCACAATTCGTTCCGCATGCTTGTTGTGAACGTAAGCCTCTATTTGAATCACACCAAGTTTTTCAAGAAAATCGTTGGTAATAATTATACGTAACAATCCCAATCGTAACGCCGGGTGGTGACTCTTTCGGATTAACGCATCCGCGACCACATTCGCCTTGCCCGGATGATAAAGTATCTCACAATCATAATCCTTCACCATATCCATCCATCTACGTTGACGATAATTTAAATCCCGTTGATCAAAAAGATGTTTCAAACTCTTGTGATCCGAATAAATCGTACACTTGACACCATACAAGTAATGGCGCCAAATTTTCAAAGCATGGACCACCGCCGCTAATTCGAGATCATGAGTCGGGTATCTCTTTTCATGTTCCTTTAATTGGCGAGAGGCGTAAGCGATGACTTTACCTCGTTGCATTAGAACACATCCGAACCCGTTCAAAGAAGCATCACAATAGACCATCATATCAACTACACATTCCGGCAATACTAAGACCGGAGCTTTGCACAATTTCTCTTTCAACAATTGAAAAGCGATTTCTTGCTCATTCTCCCAATTGAATCTCGTATTCTTCCTTGTCAACTTAGTTAATGGCGAAGCAATCTTGGAAAAGTCTTGGATAAACCGACGATAGTAACCGGCCAATCCGAGAAAACTTCGAATTTCCGTAGGCGTAGTCGGTTGTCACCAACTCTTCACCGTTTCTATCTTCCCCGAATCTACTTGAATACCATCCTTGTTCACAATATGGCCAAGGAATTGAACCTCCCTTAGCCAAAATTCACATTTTGTGTACTTAGCATATAACTTCTCTTTTCTCAAAGTCTTCAACACACTACGCAAATGATGTTCATGTTCCTTCATACTCCTCGAATAGACAAGTATGTCGTCGATGAACACAATTACCGACTTGTTCAACATAGGTTGGCACACTCGGTTCATAAGATCTATGAATGCCGCCGGCGCATTCGTAAGACCAAAAGGCATCACCACAAACTCAAAATGCCCGTAACGCGTTCGAAAGGCCATTTTCTCAATATGTTCCTCACGGACCCGCATTTGATGATAGCCGGACCGTAGGTCAATTTTAGAGAAATATGTCGCACCTTGGAGTTGATCAAACAAATCGTCAATCCTAGGCAATGGATAACGATTCTTGATCGTCACTTTATTCAACTCCCGATAATCAATGCACATACGCATACTACCATCTTTCTTCTTCACGAACAAGACCGGAGCGCCCCAAGGCGAAGCACTCGGTCGAATAAAACCCTTCTCAAGTAACTCTTGAATTTGATTCAACAATTCTTGCATTTCCGTCGGTGCTAAACGATAAGGAGTTTTAGCAATGGGAGTAGCTCCCGGAACCAACTCAATGCGAAATCCGACTTGTCTTTTCGCCGGAACACCCGGTAACTCATCCGAAAAAACATCATCAAACTCACTTACCACCAGAATTTCACGAATGGGTGGTGGCTCATTACGAGTATCAACAACATGAGCAAGGAAAGCCATGCCACCGGTAACAACGAGATGACGTGCCCGTGCAAAAGTGCATATCGGCACCGGTCTCCTTCGTTTATCACCATGAATAATTAGCTCTCTCCCACTAGGGGTCTTCACACGAATGGATTTCTCATGGCATGCAATATCGGCCCTATTATGATCGAGCCAATCCATACCAACCACGATATCAAAATCACCCAAGGTCATCGGGATGAGATCAATTTTAAAGTTCTCGAAACCAAATACCACATTACAATCTTTACACACATCAACTACTAGAACCGCCTTGCCATCCGCTATTTCGACTTCTACCGGACGACTTAACTTAGCTAACGGTTTATTAAGTTTAGGCACAAATTTTGGTGACACAAACGATAAATTTGCACCGCTATCAAATAGAATCCTTGCCGGATTAGAGTTAACCATGAAAGTACCTGAGACGACTTCGTTGGATTGTTTGGCTTCATCATTCGTCATCAAGTAGTTACGCCCCCTAACCGACCCCGCCCCCTTCTCTAGCCTCTTTACTTGGTCGTTTGATAATTCGGGACATTCCGCCTTCCGGTGCCCCGTCTTTTGACAATTAAAGCACGTGACCGTCTTGATCAAACAATCACGAGCGTAATGACCCGGCTTCCCACAACTATAACAAGTAGGCGTAAAAGTATTCGAACCACCCTTCTTCATACTTCCAACGCTTTTGGACACACCCTTGCTCTTCTTGTTGGAGTAACTAGGCGCTCTAAATTTTCTTTTGCTCGACCCATAACTAACCGGAACCGGACTCGGAGCTTGTGCTTCAAACCCTTTTGCCACCGCCAAAAGCTTAGCGAAAGTTTCAACATGACTGATACTAATTTTACCCTTTAAATCATCTCTAAGGGTTGCATGAAAGTCTTTCATTAGCATTTGATCATTTCCCGCATACTCGGGACAAAAACGTACCTTGGCGAGAAAGTTGGTTTTGAGAGTGTTTAGGTCCAAAGACCCTTGACGCATGTTCCTTAACTCATTTCGCAATTTAGAAAGATCCGCTTGCGTACGATATTCAAGGAAAAACTCTTTCTTGAACTCCGCCCATGATAAACCTACAAAAGCCGCATCACCCACCATATCAATCTTACCATCGAGCCAATCTTTAGCATGACCCCTTAACAAACTAGTAGCAAGCCTCGTTTTCTTCTCGGGTGGGCACTCGGTCGTGCGAAAACAACCTTCAACATCGGAAATCCAAGCCGCACGCTTCATGGGGTCGGGATCCCCGTGAAAGTGAGGAGGCTTAGTCGCCAAGAAGTTCTTATAGCTAAATTCCAACTCGCCCACATTTTGAGGTCTAGGAAACCTCCTTTCAACTTCTTCTTTAACGGCATTAGTCATCCGTTCTTGAATCATATTGACAATTTTTTCCGAAACCGACTCTTCGAATATTTGTTTAACCCTTCGTGAGAAAACCGAAACATAGTTTTCTAAAGCGGTCTCAATCTTGGTAGTCATCTTATCTTCCTCCACATGAGAGGGACCACCATTGCCATTCGTATTTGTTCCGTTTCTCGTCTTCATTCTAAAGATTAAAAATGGATTAGACATCACCAACAATTTAATACACATATATACCTATGCATATGACCGCACACATACCACATCTAGCTCGATACTTGTCGCACATCCTTGCTTGACTTGACTTGCAACCGTAATAGTGGTCGCGACTCACTATTACGTTCACATGCCGTGCCATGCTCAAACGTGTCACAACCATCTTGCTCGATGTTCAAAACAACAACACATGATTAGTAACATCATAACATAGCATAGTTGTCCACTTATGCATCAAAGAACTAATCAAACCCCGCACAGACCCGTAGTTCTACAAGTCCCGCATATAATTCCACAACACAAAAGTCTAAGTCTAGGCGCCTATCTCAAGTCACCTAAATCCCTTAGACCATGCTCTGATACCACTTATTACATCCCAACCCGTAATCCTTACGATAAATTTTTTTTATACAACACAATTACACGCCAATTAAATATGTAACTCATTTCACGAGTTCTATTTAAAACGCACAACAATTAATTGTTTACAATAGGCACGAGGGCCACGAATAAAGTTTAGTACAAGTTTGACCCTTTACAAATGATAGTTTATAAACCAAACGACGTTCCGAGCATTGTTTGGGACTAAACTACCCAAAACTAGGCCAACTTCCAAAAGCTCCAACATAACAACAACAAGGGACACCTAGTGCCCAACGACCCCCTTGCCCTTGTCCGCGCCTGCATCTAAAAAGATAAACAACGAGAGGGGTAAGCAAAGCTTAGTGAGTAGAATAAATATATACATGCATATAAGACTTACCCACACGCATCCACGATATCATATAACGCACACAATCGCATAACATCTCTATAAATAAGCTAGTATCGTCAAACCGTACAACTAGCCACATTAATAACATAAATATCATAATCATAAATCAAATGCTAGCATCACCAACTATAAACCATGGTTAACCAAAATCCTTCGCAAGGGGAATGACTTTGCGAAACAAGTCATCGATGTTCATAACAACCGTTAGCTCCCAAACCCGGCTATGGTATACTAACCCCCGAGGTGTTCCAAAAACGGCTATGGCATCACCCCCAAGTGTTCCCAAAAACGGCTATGGCATCACTTGATCAACATGTGAGTAAAACACGGCTATTACTCACAATCTTGTACACAAACACGGCTATGTGCACAAATAACACGGATAACAACGTGGGAGTAAAACACGGCTATTACTCGCCACTATATGCACAAACACGGCTATGTGCATAAATAATATACGTAGACAAAAATGGCTACGTCTCGCAACTATGGTCACAAAACGGCTATGTGACACCATCAATGCGGCACATAAATCATATACATACATATATAGATATTCCACTCACCTCAAGTCCCTTGTGAAAGCTAACCGAGATTGTAACCCTTCAATGTAACGTACCTATTACATTATGCATTTATTAACATACAATCTAGTTGAATTAAATGCCAACCACTAACCCTTGAGCATTTAATGACCCGTTTGCATTAAATGACTCAACTACACTGAAACTGCCCATTAATGGCCATGCCTCGTCATAAATCACTAAAAGCTAGTGATTAGGGTTTAATAACATCAACTAACATAAACTTGGTGTATTTCATAACCATTTCGCCCGATTAGGTCAACTACTGCTCTTTGACTCTTTGACTCACAAATCAAGTCAAACTTACACAATAACAACTCTTTCATCATTTTAAAAGTGCATTAATGACTAACAACATCATTTAGCACTTACAACCTCAAATCACAAGACCAAACCCTAGATAATAGCTATTTAGGGTTTCCTTTCAACAATCCAACCCAAAACCCACCCATTTAACCCTCAAATGGGTCACACTAGTTCCATATGAACCAAACCCTAGCTTAAACTAATTAAAACTCAAGACTTAGAGTTAGAACTTACCAAGACTATGAACGTGTAGCTAGAGATACAATGTACAACTTTAATTCTTGCTCCTAGGTTTGATTCACAACTCTTCACCTTCAAATCTCAAGATTAAACTTAGTGGGTTTTATGTTTTGGGAGGAAAATGTGAAAGAAAAATGAAAAGAAATGAGAAATAAAGAATAAGTGGTTGATATTAAAAGCTCCAACCAGATCTACATGCAAAAATACCAAATTGCCCCTAAACCCTATTTAATTTGAGTGGAATTCAGAGTCAGAACTGCAGAATTGCCGCGGCGCGGCACCTTTGTCGTGGCGCGACATAAAGAAGGAAAAACGACCCTTCTTAACTCAAGTTCTGATCTGGATTTGCTTTGTTTGCCGCGTCGCGGCCCCATTCCTCGCGGCGCGGCATTGGCCTGTTCCTGGTCACTTCGACAACAAATCATAAAACGAAGGTTCATACAACTAGCACACCTCGTTCACTATTCCTATGCACGTCTAAGCTTCGCCCTTAAGTCTCACACGACTCAACACCATCGCGACACATACACAAACACGTATACGCACGTATTTGCATATACCCATATATATATATATATATACACACATATACATATATGCATTTACACCTAACTAACACTTTAGTTCATTTAATCACATAACGAGTAAGTTATAAGCGCACTATTGATTAAGTACGTACCTTTAGACGCGCACGGGAAAACGGGGTGTTACATTGGTACAGTGTAGAGAGATTTCATAATAAAGGGAATATGCCACATTAATTATTAAGTATGGTTACCGAAGCGCTCAACAACTTATAGAATACTTTTATACACTTGCTAGTGTACGGATATTTATGGAAACTGAAATCTTGTGGTCTATACTTATATTGATGCTAGCTTTAAACCTATATATCTCACCAACCTTTGTGTTGACTGTTTAAGCATGTTTATTCTCAGTTCGTTAAGAAAGTCTTCCGCTGTTGCATTATCTGAGCAAGCTGTGCATGGAGTCTCATGCTTTTGTCTAAATGAAGTGTTGCATTCAATAAAACCTTTGTCATGTATTATATTCGACTGTTATGTCACGTGTGTAGTATTTGGAAACCGATGTATTTTGGGGATTATTTCTTAAATAATTGCTTACTTATTTAAAACATGCATTATGTATAATAATGGTGTGCTTTTTAAGAAACGAATGCAATATTTTCTAAAACGTATCATATAGAGGTCAAATACCTCGCTATGGGACCAATGAATAACGTAATGCGTTTATAGTAATATGGACGGGTCATTTCATTTAACATCTCATTAGATATAATAAACAATGTGTTAACAACATTTAACAAGATCGTTAACTTAAAGGTTTCAAAACAACATTTACATGTAACGACTAACGATGACTTAACGACTCAGTTAAAATGTATATACATGTAGTGTTTTAATATGTATTCATACACTTTTGAAAGACTTCAAGACACTTATCCAAGTACTTCTACTTAACAAAAATGCTTACGATTACATCCTCATTCATTTTCATCAACAATTCTACTCGTATGCACTCGTATTTGTACTTGTATAATACACAGCTTCTAAATGTATTTACTATTGGTATATACACTCCAATGATCAGCTCTTAGCAGCCCATGTGAGTCACCTAACCATGTGGGAACCATCATTTAACATCTAGCATGACTTATGAGCAAGGAAACAAAAACAAGAACTCCTTTTAACCCCACTCACCTTCACCACTCACCACCTACACCATTTCACTTCCAATTTTCTTTCCAATTCTCTCTCAAAACACACACACTCTTCTATGAACGTCTAAGTTACTATTTTTCCAGCAAAAATCATCAAATACAAGCTTTGGTTATTACCTATAATCATCATAAAAAAATAATTACTCAAGAACACATCAAGAACACTTCCAAGTTTACAAGTTTACTTCCAAGTTTCCTAATCCATTCCAAGCAATCATCTAAGATCAAGAAAACTTTGTTATTTACAGTAGGTTATCTTTCTAAATCAAGGTAATATTCATATTCAAGCTTTGAAGACTTGTTTTTGTGTCATGATTCTATTTCAAGAACTTCCAAGCCATCAAAATCCTTTGAAGCTCAAGTTATTTTTTCATCATTTCCAGTAGGTTTACCTACTAAACTTGAGGTAGTAATGATGTTCATAACATCATTCGATTCATATATGTATAACTATCTTATTCGAAGATTTGAACATGTAATCACTAGAACATAGTTTAGTTAATTCTAAACTTGTTCGCAAACAAAAGTTAATCCTTCTAACTTGACTTTTAAAATCAACTAAACACATGTTCTATATCTATATGATATGCTAACTTAATGATTTAAAACCTGAAACCACGAAAAACACCGTAAAACTGGATATACGCCGTCGTAGTAACACCGCGGGCTGTTTTGGGTTAGTTAATTAAAAACTATGATAAACTTTGATTTAAAAGTTGTTCTTTTGGGAAAATGATTTTTCTTATGAACATGAAACTATATCCAAAAATCATGGTTAAACTCAAAGTGGAAGTATGTTTTCCAAAATGGTCATCTAGACGTCGTTCTTTCGACTGAAATGACTACCTTTACAAAAACAACTTGTAACCTGTATTTTCTACTATAAAATTATACTTTTTCTATTTAGATTCATAAATTTAAGTTCAATATTAAACCATAGCAACTTGAATCACTCAAAACGGATTTAAAACGAAGAAGTTATGGGTAAAACAAGTTTGGATATTTTTTGCTTGTTGTAACTACGTGAAAATTGGTAACAAATCTATATTAATCATATCCTAGCTAACTCATATTGTATTATATATGTATTCTAATATATTATGTAATCTTGGGATACCATAGACACGTATGCAAATGTTTTGACATATCATATCGACCCATGTATATATATTATTTGGAACAACCATAGACACTCTATATGCAGTAATGTTGGAGTTACCTATACAGGGTTAAGGTTGATTCCAAAAATATATATACTTTGAGTTGTGATCTAGCCTGAGACGTGTATATACTGGGTCATGGATTGATTCAAGATAATATATATCGATTTATTTCTGTACATCTAACTGTGGACAATTAGTTGTAGGTTACTAACGAGGACATCTGACTTAATAAACTTAAAATAGTAAAACGTATTAAAAATGTTGTAAATATATTTTGAACATACTTTGATATATATGTACATATTTGTTATAGGTTCGTGAATCGACCAGTGGCCAAGTCTTACTTCCCGACGAAGTAAAAATCTGTGAAAGTGAGTTATAGTCCTACTTTTAAAATCTAATATTTTTGAGATGAGAATACATGCAGCTTTCTAAATGTTTTACAAAATAGACACAAGTTTGGGAAACTACATTCTATGGTTGGATTATTAAACCGAATATTGCCCCTTCAAGTCTGGTAGCCTAAGAATTAGGGAAATGACCCCTAATTGACGCGAATCCTAAAGATAGATCTATGGGCCTAACAAACCCCATTCTGGAATTTGGAATGCTTTAATACTTCGATTTATATGGTGATTGTGATTGCTAATTTATGACATACTTGCGAGTATGCGGAGAATATTCTATATACATTATGCTAATGTCGGTTGCCAGGTGTTCATCATAGAATGATTTTTATACACTTACGAGTGTAGGATTATTGAATAAATGAAATCTTGTGGTCTATTATATTAATTTGATAATATATAGGTTAAACCTATAACTCGCCAACATTTTTGTTGACGTTTAAAGCATGTTTATTCTCAGGTGATTATTAAGAGCTTTCGATGTTGCATGCTAATATATGGACAAGACTTGGTGTCAGCATGCTTGTATAATATTGTTTAAAACTGCATTCGAGATTTACTTTGTTGTAACATATTAATATTGTAAACCAATATGTAATGGTAGTGTGTAAGTGTGATATTTTTAAATTATCATTTCAGATAATCTAGGTGGTGTCCTTTTAACCTTGTCGATAAAATAAAGGTTATGGTTTGTTTTAAAAACGAATGCAGTCTTTTAAAAACGTCTCATATAGAGGTCAAAACCTCGCAACAAAATCAATTAATATGGAACGTTTATAATCAATATGAACGGGACATTTCATGAACAGTAAAAAATTATTTGTGTTTTAATTTTGTACGCAAAAATAACGTAAACTTCTATAGAAACAAAAATGTTCTTCAAAAGATACAATCTTGAGTCAAAAAGGCACAAACCTAGAGAGCGAGATCAAGCTAAAATTATCTAGCACCAAACCTCAACTACACGAATAAGAAAACCGCTAAGCAAGCAAACTAAAACTACAACAACAAAAACGCGCCCAATCTAAAACTTAGAGAACGCAAACATACTAAAGCAAACAACCCGACAAAACAATACAAACACCTCGTTATGGAACCGATTTCTTCATTTTACCGTTTAATGTCTCGCGGTTAATTCTTTTCCCGGCTAACGATCTTGTATGCTAAAACATTAGAGGAACCGTCGCCCACCAAAATTGCCGAAGTGGGAGCAATAAAACCACGATCCTCGAGGTTTTGAAAAAACCTTTCTCGACCGGTTTGCGCCCATAGCTAAATAGAGCGGTTCCCGACGTACCATCACCAATATCCCCAGATTGATCATCTACGAACAACTTTTGAACTGTCTCCGTACTCGATATCATCGACGTTATCGTGCAATATATAATAGCACCATGCGATCTTCTCCTTCTTCTTACTAATCGAAGTCTTGACTTCAAAGTCGTCTTGTGGATTCTTGTATTTTCCATTAAGTTGATACCCTTCGATTTACAAAACCATTCGCACGAAGAAACGGTACAATCGCAATATCTCCTACATCCCTGACCAACTTCTACCGGGACGAACTTCTCAACATTTCGATTCGAAAAATCTTCCACTTAGATATGACCCGAATGGGAATACCATCGACCACGAGTTTATTTAATTTAAGGTGAATTCATTTCGTACCGCCAATGCATTCAAAAGAGACCTTGTGATCTCGAGCAAATCTCAAAGCCTTAAGACACTTCTTCTCACAGTTTTTTACTTTAAAAATGTATTGTGCTATCACTGGTGAAAATATGAAGGGACAAAGGGGCACCCGCTCTGAGTGAATTTGTTATTTTTAATGCAAAAATTCTGGATTTGTCGATTTTGTCTGTAGTAGATTTTTTTGCCCAAAAGAATCCATATCTTACTCAAATACATCTATATTTTGCCTTAAAAAATTGCTACGCTGTTACAAAAGATTTCGCATGCGATAAGAAAAAAATTTCTGTCCCGCAACTGTGTGTAATGTAGTTTGAAATGTGATAGATTTAGTTTTTGTCAAGCACTTTGTAGTATGTATGGTCCATTTTTATTAGTTAACTAAAATAGTAAAATATGATTATTTAATAATTCCAATATCATATATCACACAAGTGGACTACTTTTAGTTCATTTCCTTCTTAACTGATTTTTTAATCTCGCATGTCTGACCCATTAGATCAGATATATTATATGTAGCTAGAATCGACTCTTCGTAAGTACATGGGTCTAAAATGTCATGTCCATTTAACTCATTTAAGATTGTTGATGCATGTGGTGGATTCCCCTATTTAATTATATTTTTTACATAAAGCAGAATTTAAATAATCACAAGTACTTCATCAATCGATGAAGGCCCACAAAACAATATGTAAAAAGCAAAAACTCAGAACCGAACTAACTATCAAGCCCACCCGAAACCTAAGAGCCAAGCATCCAAACCACTAAAACAAAATTCAAAGCACTAAGAAGCAGACACCAACACACTAGGCAAAAGAAACGAAACTAAGAATCCCACCAACACAAAACGAAACCAACCAATGCACACAATGACAAACCAAAAGAAACTCCGAAAGAACCATGCAAACAAAAAAAAAAAAAAAAAAAAAAAAAAAAAAAAAAAATCAAATGCCGTCGACATTGAAATTCTTCAATTATGCACGGACAATCTTCTTAGCCTTCTTCCATTTGACTTTCGGCATCGAGTTAATCAACATACCTAGGACTTTAACTGCATCAAGAATTTTCATAACTTCGTCGAAAAAACCAAACGATCCTTGCCACCACCAATCTTGCGATCCGAGAACAAACTGTCGCCCAAAAACACACCGGTATCTAAATCGTCAATCGACCCATGTTTATAGATGTATGGTGGGCTTCATTTGTAAATTTCTTTTCGAAAAATTTTAAATTAAATTAAAATATATATGATGATGAAAAAAGTTACAAGTGATACTTATTCAACGATCTGTTTGAGCAGATCCTACAATCTACTTGAACAAACTACATTATCTACCGACTATAAAGTGTTGGTGCATTGGTGATAACCTGACTTTTTATAAGGATGGTCAAGTTTAGACTTCCATGTGTTGCAAATATATTTCTCTTGTTATTACCTGAGCATTAGAGGCTTCGGAGGTCTATGCGTTTGAGTCTCATCCGAGAGAGTTTTACCACACACGATGCCCATATGGATTCGTCGTGGGGGTTCCCTCTTGAGGATCGGTATGACTGTATTGGTTCGTCCAAGAAAATGATCGGGTGAGTGTGTTTCAACATTGCGTTCGGACCTCCGTCAGTGACGCCTAACTTCCAGTAAAAAAAAATGAACATTGCCTACCATCTGAAATGAATACAAGTTCCAGCTTTTTAGGTCATTCGTGAATTCACAAAGTGCATTGCCTTGTACGCAATTTAATTCGAGTATCTACATATATCACCTAATAGAAACTTAAAACAGATTTTTAGTGAAAGCATAACATAACCTAGTACACTTTTCATTAATCGAGATTGAAATACTAATAAAAATAAGGAAAAGAGAATGTTAAGGGCTAGGTGTAAGACCATTTCTAATGGTGACTGTGACGTTACAGGCAGTTTATGCACTTTTTGGTTAAAAAGTGCAATCTGACTGTGATATGACAATGTTAGTTTTTAACATTTTTTAATCGTTGTGTCAGTTTTTGTGTTAAATATTGAGTAGGGTGGGAAAAATAAATTAATTATAAAAAATATATTTATTAAATTAGAAAAATTAGTGATTAGATGAAAAAAGAAAAATTGACGATTTTTATTTTTTGCGTCCGAAGTTCAACTGATGAAACTGTGACGCTCTGTTAGGCTTCTTCAGTTTTCATTAGGTTTGTCCATGTAAAATGACGGATGAAACTAACACAAGGTTATATATGGTCTAAGCGTCAAGAACTTGTTCAATCTAATGAATTGAAAAGTATCGTTACCAAATATGTAATTTATATAAACAACGGGGACCTCAACAGTAATAAAAATTACTGGTTTCCTCTTTCCCCATATATCTAACGACGCCGTTTTCATAGTTCGATTATCGTCGTCAAATCGCGGTTTAGTCTACCAATCAATTCACAAATTCGATTAAGATGGTGAACATGACAACGTTTTTCGGGATGTCACTAGGCGCTTTTGTGTTCTGGCAATCCATGGATAAAGTTCATGTTTGGATCGCTCTTCATCAGGACGAGAAGGTCTATTTCAATCAATCTCTTTTTAATATCCAGATTTCTATACATACTATATCTGTATATATATATATATATACATATATGTGTGTGTATCTTTATATGCTTTGCATTTGATCTTGCTCCGTTATCCAAATACCTAAAATTGATGACCTAGGGTTTGTACTATTAATTATTCATCTGTTGTGTTAATCATCGAAATTAGAATTTTTATTCGTTTTATTTGCTTAAATTTTGAACTTTTGAATTAGGTCAAAGTTTGTTACAAATTGTAGAAAATGAAATTATTTCCTAATTCCTCTCTGTGATATATTATTTTTTGTGTGCTAAACTGTTACTTAGGAACTGGCTGCTTTTACTAGCATGTATAGTATATATATACTCAATGAAATTAATATCATAAATCTAAAATGTACATTACTCGTATCCCATTACTAGTCTTTAATGGAACCTATCTTGAAGATATAAAAAGATAGCTGCATCGTTTTTTCGTTTTCCAATATTCACTAGATAATGGACAAGGTCTTTTTTTGCACCTTAAAAGGTAATGAATGACGAATGTTTATTTTTAGTTGACTAATTCGGTTAACCTTGATAGTGAACTCTGAATACTAAAAGCTTAAATAGTTGATTTAGAAAAAGAAAATTCAACCAAGTTTAGGTTGGTGGGTCATAGTCCGAGTTGAAAATAGTGATGTGGAACAGGTCTCGTGACTTAACGCGCTGAATATATGTTGTTTGTAACAATTGTGCAGCAAGAAAGAATGGAGAAGGAAGCAGAGATCAGGAGGGTGAGAGAACAGCTGTTACAAGAGAACAAAGAACGAGACCCGATTGCTTAAAAGCGTGATACTCGAAGATCTATTTGGCAATTGTTGTTATTCCTTTTATGTTTTTTGTCAACTTGTGTTTGTATTTTCTAATTGTTCTTCAGTACACGAGACTTATGTATTAAGAAGATGCATATGACTGCTTTTAAAAGATCTTTCTTCTGCTCTAATAACAACTGGAGTCCATTGAATGTTGATTTTTTATCTGGTGATAAAGTGACTCTCGAGTTTCGGTGCAATTTCTTAAAGTAATAAACTTGATGTTATAATGAGTAATACAACTCACTATGAATGCTCAAATTGTTATTTCAGGTGTTCCTAATGCTAAGTATTTATGGTCTGTTATGTTTTGAACTATGTGATGCACTTATGTTTCTTTATGGTGCATATGGTCGTATATTATCTGTTGCAGTTATGTGTTATAGCACTTTGTGATTCAACCGGGAACTGTTTAATGCATAACAAGCGTAACTGCATGCTTCTCGTCTGCATATCCTTTACATTCGTCTGTTAGATCTACAATGACATCAGAAGTTGTTGTTCCTCGTACATTGGATTGCTAATCTTTATCCTATCAAGAAAGTGTCTAACTGAAAGTTATCACAAGCACACAAGATGAACTCAGGTACGCAGGCTTTACATACTCAGATGGTGTATTTTTCCTAGTACAAACAAATTTGCTGCTAAAAATAGTAAGTTAGCTTCTAAAAATACAGCTCGAATTATCCTTATATCCTAAGAAAAATCATATCAGATGATGCAAATAATCCTTTTGATAACAAACCCCCTCATCTATCACACTATATAAACTCACCCAACTCGAATTCATATAACATTTCATTCAGAACATTGAATATGGAAACTAGAAAAGTTTTTTTTACAGTTCTTTCTTTTGCTCTATTGATAGGAGTAATCAATTGTTTCGACTTCACCGAAAATGACTTGGCCTCAGACCAGACCATGTGGGACCTATACGAGAGATGGAGGGCCCACCACCACAAGGTCTCATGTGATCTTGGTGAAAAGAGAAGACGGTTCAACGTGTTCAAGTACAACGCTCAATACGTACACAAAGTGAACCAGATGGATAAGCCTTACAAGCTAGCGCTCAACGAGTTTGCTGACTTGACTAACCATGAGTTCAGGTTCGGGTTCGATTCGAAGATCCAACACTTCAGGATGCTCCAGGGTGATAGGCGGCAGACCCCATTTAGGCATGCGAAAACCGATAATCCACCACCATCTATCGATTGGAGGAACAACGGTGCAGTTAACCCTATCAAGAACCAAGGCCGATGTGGTATGTTCTTTTAACTCTCTGTTTTTAATACTGGATATCGAAAACAAGCAGGTGGGTTGAAGTGTCAAAAATGGTTCGGGTGAAAATGTGAAATTGTTTCTGGTTTGAAACGGGTTGGGTTGGGTTGACCCAGAACACCGACTCCATATTTTTTATTATTTCTGTTAGTATTATGTGTGTTATGTAAGATTACCGGTTGTTTACTTTTATTTTGTATCAAGTACTGTTTTCATGTCTTTGTTTGGGTAGGGGTCTCTGTTCCTATGAAACAGACCATTTTTCAGATTAAATGATAGATTAACCTGACAAAGAAACAACAATTTTACTTGCAAAATTAAGAGCTGTCCAGAACCAGATTATTAAGTGGAAAGTGAACAACAAATTTGAATAAAAGAATTTAGTATGCATCTGCTTAACAATATACTAACATTCACTTTTAGTTATTTTTTTTTTTAAATTCACCCTGTTGGCATGTTACTCTTAGAAGTAAAATATAGATCTGAATTTACTAGTGTGCAAGTAAAAATGGTTTACATGGCCACCGATTTAACACCGTGACAGGTAGCTGTTGGGCGTTTTCAACGATTGCTGGGGTGGAGGGTATCAACCAAATCAAGACCAACCAACTAGTTTCTTTGTCTGAGCAAGAACTTGTTGATTGTGAATCTGATAACAGTGGATGCAATGGAGGATTAATGGAAAATGCGTACGAGTTCATCAAGGAAACTGGTGGGGTTACATCCGAGCAAATTTACCCTTACTTTGCACACGATGGCCGTTGTGATACATCAAAGGTATCATAAATAATTTAAATATGCAACAAAAATTCTTAAACGTTATATCATTATCATCGAAGTTGATAAATTAAAGTTAAATTGAGTGAGTAGATGTAATCTAATTAATTGAAATCTTGCTATGCAGAGAAACCTGCCTGCAGTTAAAATTGACGGTTATGAAAATGTACCTGCAAATAGTGAAAACGCATTGAAGTTAGCTGCTGCGGCACAAGTAGTCTCCGTTGCAATTGATGCCGGTGGTCTCGCGTTCCAATTATATCATCAGGTATAAAATTCACCTAAACCTCAAATTGAACCAGTTACCTTACTTTTTTTTCTTATAGATAAAGATATATCGTTCTGTTTAGTTAGTCATATCATTTTAGTCGACAAATCATTGATTGACTTGATAGAGTTATTCTGTATTATCTCAATTACGTTTCGATTTCTCTTGTTATTTTTATCCAGACCCGTGTCATAATTATTTTTTTTTTAATGATTTAGGGTGTGTTTGATGGAGTGTGTGGTACGGAACTGAACCATGGTGTTGCAGTTGTGGGCTACGGAACAACACCAGAGGGGCTCGATTACTGGATCGTGCGGAACTCGTGGGGAACGGGTTGGGGTGAGCAAGGTTACATTAAAATGCGGCGTAATATTAATGCAGCCGAAGGGTTGTGTGGGATAGCAATGGATGCATCTTACCCTATCAAGACGTCTCATAACCCCGAAAGTGTTACGAAAGATGAACTCTAGATCCATAAACTGATAAACACCACCTTTATATGTTTCTATACTTTTGTTTGAGTGTGTTTATTTCTTAATCTTAATCTTTCTAGTTCTAATGATAATAAGAAAGCACAAATAAAGAATTGAAATTTGTTAATTATCTTGAAACCCATACGTGTATCTGTTAAGTGACCTACTTTTTTAGTTTTACTTTAACGTTTTTTATTTTTAATTTTTACCATTGCAATTGCAATGCTATTTGATAGAATGACTTGTGAATACATGGATCAACCAGTTTATTTTAAATTTAAAAGTAAATTGAATAGAAGATAGAAGATTAATCTGACTCAGTTAGTAAGATCACTCCCTATAGGAGCATTATCCGTAGCCACCCGTTCATTACCCCGCATAATGCCATAGGCACCAATTCATTATAGGCATTAGTTATAAGGCTTTCACCATGGATTTAACGAGTGCTTCTTAATTCATTATAGACATTAGTGAGGTATACTAGTACCTTTTGTAACCAAATACCCCCATTCAACATATGTAGAAGCATTTATGCATATTGTACAACCTTTTTACGAGCATTGTATAAGCATTAATCCATATTGTACAAGCATTCATATATATTTAACCGTATTTGTGCTTATTAATAAAAATGTTGTTTTAAAAAAAATGTGATTATATGTATAATTAATGACGTGGCAGTTAAGAGGAAGATGTTTTAATCATAATAGACGGGATTTAGTTATAGGATTTTATGAGTTAGCTATATGATTTGGGTGTTGATGTGGCGCTGATGTGAAAGGTTAAGAGGATGAATAGTTTAGTCACGATAGGGAGTGACCTAATAGACGTTAACTAAACCAAATGATGTTGATTAATTTATCATCATATAGGATCAATCAAACATGTAATCACAAATTAATAACATGAACATTAAAGTAAAACTTACTTAATGGAAGAATCGTTGCGCAATTAGGGTTTGATGATGAAGTCATGATCTTAAGGATTGATCAATTCTTGTAGTAATATCAATAATCCAATGGAGGGATTATGTCTCTCAAATTATGGTGTTCCAGAGAGAAATACGTGATTTGATATTATACAGGAAATATGACCACACCCATAATTTATAGTTATAACAGTTATTCCATCAATAACTGTCAAATATTAGTTAGGGTACATCTTGCCATTTAGGCAAAGTTTAGGGGATAAATTAATAAATGGTAATATGGCCACATATTAATTACGGGTCTAACATTCTCCCACTTGGTCGAATTACCATTTGCAGATAAACTTAAAATTAGGTTGGCCAAGTTTATCATAATTATCAAAATTTCATATAGCACCAAAGCAAAAAGATACAGCCTTACGTGTCGCATTTGACACGGGACCCCCATCAATTATGCTAATGGTACTAATATAAAATATATGATTTCTTTACGCCAAAATGACAAGAGCATAATGTGGTGTAAGTAACTAGAGGGGGGGGGGGGGGTTGAATAGTTACTTAATATGTTTTTAACACTTTTTCGATTGATCACCAAATTCGATTTAACTTTGATCAACCAACTCAACTCAAACTTGATATGTATAGTGTATATGTTCAAAATGATAAATGAAGTAATGTAAAGAACATAGACACAAGGATTTATAGTGGTTCTGGTGGATGTTAACTAATCCACCTTAATCCACTCCCCGATTACACTAATCGGGATTTGTTGCTTCACTAAGCACTTTTCTCCAAACCCAGTGGAGATCCGATTTACAAGTCTTCAACTTCTTTGGTAGACAACAAACCTAATCTTTCTTTCCCTTTGAAAGATCAACTCCAACCTAGATCAACTTGTCTTCACCTTGGACAAGTATTAATCTCCAAATAAGATTAATCAACTTTCTAAGTCCCTTTAAGGAAGTAGATCACTAAGCTAGCCTATGCTTCTACTAAATGAAGTTACAAGACTTATACACTTTGCAATGATGATCCTAACACAATACTATGACAACATTACATTAAGTAAACTCACAAGATAAATGATTTTGATTAGTAAGTTTACAACAACCCAATTCTATATATATAAGATCATAGAATCTTCTCTTGCTTGATCACATTTGAGTAGTAATTGATGCACTTGTGATCACTGGAGATAAGCCTTTGAAATATGCAAGAGGGTCAGCTTCAAATGCTCTTAAATGTTTGCCTTTTATAGTGAGATTCAAAAAATAGCCGTTGACACACGGTTGCTTGCACGGTCGACCGTGGTGCGACCGTGCGTGCTCCAGTCCAAATTAGGTATCCGTTGTATAGCCGTTTGACTCAAATTTGAACACCACATTTTGGCACCTTTACTCCTTCTAGCACATGCAAAAGAAACCAAACATCCTATACAAGTACTATATGCATTAAGTGTGTGAGATTTGGTCTTAATGCATGAAAGTGACTAATCATTCCAAAAGTGGTAAACCCAACATTCTTGGAGAAGTGTCTTGATTGATATTTAGGGAAATTTCAGTTTGGTCAAGACTTAGTCACATTAATGTCTTTGGTTCAATTCTAAAGACTAGTCACTATGTCATTAACTTTCTAGTTTCAATTAATCACAAGTCATGATCTTTTTTAAGTTTAGTTAGAGATTAATTGAACAGTGTCTCTATAAGATAATCATGAAGCATGTAGAGATATCAAAGTTAAGTAATAATCAATCACCCTTAGTTACTTAGACTAGATCAAATAGACAATTGACTATACTTTTATTGTGAACCATTTTACACTTAATCTATTGGAGTAGGTTAGTTACTTGAATCATAACTAATGAGCACATAGCAAACATATTAATCAAGTTGACAAGTTTATGAGTATTAAGCATATTGGCAAGTAGTAAGTAATACTCACATAGCAAGAGATAGTTATTCTAGGATCAATCATATAGATACTTGCACAACTTATAATTCAAGCACTTAATAAGTTTAATGTGCAACATAACACATTACATGATTAATGTGTAAGCACACATTAATGTCCAACACATGCACAAGGGAAGAGCAATCTCTAGTTAGGACTTGGTGACCATCCTAAATGTATCTAAGTATGTTTTAGGATTACAAGTCATTACTAGTTAACCTTGAGAGCATTGTTCCTTATTTAGCCTTAATTAATCACTAAGTCATTTCTAATAGCAATCATTGTTCTAGTGACATTGGCTTAAGTGTGTTGGTACTTGATGATCAGACTAAGGATATCTAGATAAAAATTAAAATCACAAGTTGTTGATTAACACTTATGTGTTATGCCTAATCTTGGTTAATTTATCATTAAGATGTCATTAGGCGTAATTAATCACAATTAGTGTTTTTATGACCAAAACTCGGTTGAGTATGAATAAGGCATCTATTCTCAGTATGTTGAGAAAGGTTTCATGAATTATAAATGTCGGGAACTAGTCAAACTTTATTTGGTCAAAAATGGTAACAGAGAGAACTGCGGTTGACCGTGGTGACGACCGTGCAACTTGTTTTCACAAAACTGCGTTGCAATTCAGTTTAGGTTTTTACGGTTGACTATGCGGTCGACCGTACCTCGACCGTGTGTTTAGCTGAAGTTTTAATTTCATTCTTTAACCTATGTTTGACTTGGTCGTTTGCAAGATAAAGTATGGATTAGTGATCTTGCGTGTTTTATGTTAAGATGTCAGTCATCACTTATGCATATGTATGTTTCATCATCAAAACATATTCTTTGGTTAATCACACTTTGGTTAATCATACTTAAGTTTATCGTTTAGTGCATTAACCCACATTCAACCAACATTCTCCCCCTTTTTGATGATGACAAACATATAAGTGATGAGGTACATTTTGCTATAAATACGCAAGTGTTAGCAATCACTTGTATCCATCTTTCTCCTCCTTTTGTCGAAACAAAAAGGTTAGCTCCCCCTAGAACTAAGCTCGCCCTTAGAACAAAACTCCCCCTAAAATTGTGCATATTAGAGAAACATATATATTAAAACACAATAAACACACATTTTATTCAGAGCAAGCATGAAACATAGTAACGCATATATGAAAATATGCATGGAGGATACAACAATTGAAAGTAGCTCTATTAAGCATGAGTGATGATGCTTTTGGTTCCTGAGGAAAATGTGAGGTTCAGTGCGTTGAGATGCTTGAACAGAAGCGTCAAGCGGCGACCATAAGGATAGGATTGTGAAGGATCTTGTTTAAGATCTTGCATCCTGGAAGCCATTATGTAGGCAAGATTTACTTGTATGGACTTGGTTAAGCACCACATAAGTACAAGTTCAGTCATGGAAACTTTATCATCATCTTCTTTTCTGAAGAAGATGTTGTGACTTATGATCATTTTGCATGTTTGATGTGTGCAGCGGTGTATACGAAATACTATTATTTTTATTACAAAATACGATACAATTTACACAAGTTTTATTTATTTATATAGATGGGATATACTTAAACCTTGCTACAACACTTATAGGCAGTGTACCTAATCGTAGAGTAGTGTAGTGTTTAGTAAGTCCGGTTCGTTCCACAGGGAGCTAGATGAGTTTAACACTATATTTTTTACAACTATATTTATATAAAATATATATAATTATATATAGTAATATTATTATAAAAGGGGGTTTTTACCGTTTAATGACCGGTTTGTCGATTTTATATTTTAAGCGTAAAGATAAATGACGATAATATAAATGACAGAATTTAAATTGCGATAAAGTAAATTGCAGTAATTAAAATGACAGTAAATAAAGGTACGATGAAATATGAAATAAAAGTATTATGCTTATTTAATCTTCCGTAATCATGATGTTTGACGTTTTGATTTTAATTTATTGTTATCCTGGGTTAGTTGTCCTTTGTCCTGGATTATTTGATACCTATTTGGTTTTTGTCCATAATAGTCCATCGGTCATAATTATAAAATACTCGTCAAATTATCCTTATTCCCGAAGTCAAATATTCCAACTAATTAGGGATTCGAACTGTAACAAGGTTTTAATACTTTGTTTAATAATTACACCAGGTTATCGACTGCGTGTAATCCAAGGTTTTAATACTTTGTTAACAATTACACCAATTATCCTTGTATGTAATCCACCCCTGTTTTAATGAGATATGAATATTAATTTACCCACTTGATCAGAATGAATAATCAATTACCCAACCCGAATAATTAATTAAATGATCGTAAAAGATGTCGTATAAACGTCACTAAATAGAACATACATAATCATTTTAATAATTATTAGATTAACTAATTTGAAGATAGGTTCGACAGATTCTAATGAGTTGTCATTCGATTAGACAATACCCCCTATCTATTAATAGTCAATAGTCCAATGTCCACAAGTGTCGGTCTTTTGTCCAAACCTTAATTATGGTACAAAATCTAATAACCCCGTCTTAATATTTAGTCTAACATTACGATTACTTTGGCTCAAATAAGCATAATAATAACTTAGTTACGATACATTAATTTAAAAAGGAAGAACATAACTTACAGTGATTATTTATCGCGTAGCGTTACACGGGCAGAGTTCCGACTTAAAACTCGTAAAACATTCTTACAATAACCTTATTATTATTAACTTAAATTAAAATTAAAATTATAAATATATATATTACATGTAAAGAGAAAGAATGAAGAAAAGGTGTACATAACTCGTCCGAAAATTGCTCAATTTATAGACTTGGCCAGCTACAGCATCCCATGCGATCGCATGGATTTTGTGCCTTCTGGCCATACGATCGCATGGCCTCCTGATCCAGCTCATATACTTGCCAAAAACGTGGGCGGCTCTTGATTTATTTATTATATAATATAATATATATAATTTTATATAATTATATATATATATATATATATATATATATATATTATATTCTTGTGCATAGTTGACTCGTAATTTTAACTCCGTTGACTCGTACGTTTCTTCTCGGTTTATGTCCCGGTTCCAAATTTTCGAACGTCCTTTCGGATGCTGAGATATTTTGTATTTTGCGTTCCGCGGATCGTACTCTTGTAATTTTCAGACGTTTCTCATCAATAATTCGAACCACTTGGATTGTACTTTGTACTTTTTAGCTTTTTGGTCATTTGTGTCTTCAAATCGTCATTTTCTTCTTTTGTCTTCGCACTTATTTATTTAAACAAATATTACATAAAAATAGAACAATTGCAACTAAAAGCTTTACATATTGGAAGGATATTGTGCCTAAATATATGTTCATTTAGAGATCTATCAAATATCCCCACACTTGAGCGTTGCTTGTCCTCAAGCAATACAGAACTTGAAATTAAATCACACTTCACTCGAATCACTTTTTTTATTCTCACACTTTATACATCAGTGATTTTGATACAGCGGTATAAACAATGATAGTAACGATGTGGTTTACAGTCCCACATGACTATGAAAATTTAGATCCTTTAAGGAAATTGGATCTTTATGAAAACATTTGATCTTTTGAAAATTCAATCTAGCTTTTACCCTAGATAAGTTTTCATGAATAACCCTTCAACGGTGTTTTCAAAATGTTTTGTGGGTTGTGTGGGTTTCATATTTTAAAATTTTAGCTCAAAACTTGCGGTTTTATGTCACCCACTTGCTAACCTTGTATTAGGAAAGCACACGTCCAGTATACTTGCTCCGTATATTACATTTCAGTAAACTACCATCCAGTTGTAAAGGAAAGCGATGAACAAGCAACTGTTAAGGCAATGTCCCGTGACATGCAGATAATTATGGTCAAAAACGTGTCGGATGCAATTACTATCCTTTGTAGGAGCAATAGTAAAGATCACCCTATAATTTTTCGGTCTGGCACAAGGACCTGTCTCCGACCATGCTATGCAACCACCGTTCTTACGGTTGATACCCGAATTGGTTCAGGTGACTTAATGAATTCCAGGTGAATTCCTAGGATTTTACGTTTAATGGTAATGAACGCATTGAAAATAGGTTTTCAGAAAACAAATCGGTTTTATTTTGATCAAAATATTTTCTCGTTCAAGCTCGAGTTTAGATATCATCGAATTCCATGAGTTTGTAGTTCTCAATCTTTAAGGTCAATCTCAAGGATTGAGTAATATTAGTCTTAAAAGCTGATTTTTAATATTTAAGGAGATTATCCTTTCTGGGGGTCTGATTCATTAGTCTTATCAAGATAATTTGCACGACGCCCTCCCCATTTTACGAGATAGATCCTCTCATAGTTAAGATAAGTCTGACCACTTGGCGACCCTGTTTGATGCTGAGGTCCGTGGATTTCCTGCTGATTTTTTAGATGACTTTTCTAGATTTTTCGTCAACCTACAGCTGTTCTGGATGACAACTTCCTGACCTAAATCAAGAAGCGCGTGTCTTTTTCGGAAGACTTTACTTCCTTTTAATGATGGAATTGATTCATCGTGCAGATCCATCTTTCTTTCAAATATATTACAGTAAATTAGGTAAAACTGATTAAAATCGTCCAAAACAAAAGTACCTGTAATAATCTTGTACAAATATATGTGAGATGTGTTTTAAATAACTTGGTAAATTCTTCTCACACTTAGCTTTTATTTATTTTTTTCTTTGCCTTTTTATTCTCCTATATTCCATTTTAAATGAATTCTAACGTTTTGGGTTGTTTCTCCATTTATGTTCTCTTCGAGGTAACAATAATTTCGGCATTAACACCTAGTTTTATCGTTCATAAATATGTATAAACATGATTTTGAATTCATTTTATTGAAAATTTTTCAAATTTCACAAAATTTGGCAAATAAACTAAGTGTAAACTCGAGAGAATTTATAACTCTTCCCCACACTTGAGATCATGTAATGCCCTCATTTGCATGAAATCAGACTATAATTATAAATTCATGAGGGTGATTAGTTTAGAAAAGTGATTAAAAATACCGAATTTTCAAACATATTATTTTATATCACATTTGATATTTTGTGTTTTGTCGTCAAAATTAGTAGCTTTTGCTGAACTTAATGTCAGTCTTTGAAAGTGCGCTGTTTTACCCTGTTTTGTACATAAGATAAACTACAAACATACATAATATTTTTATTATATATATATATATATATATATATATATATATATATATATATTAAAAATCTTTATTTATTAAAACAATTTATTTATTAAAACAATTTAAATGAATTTTTTTTTAAAAGTTTTGTTTCCTTTTACATTAGATAGTTTCGGTATGTTTACCTAGTCCGTCCCTTGACAAAATTTAAAATTTGTCGTTTTTAAAGCAATTGTTTTAAAAGCAAAGATTTTTTGGTTTTTTAATTTTTTTGGTATACTTTAGATCAATAAAATTAAAAATAATGATAACAAAATTTGTCGCCCAGCCCTCGGGTAAAGCAATTTCGGTTCCATGACCTAGTCTTTAACTTACGACGAATTTTAGAAATTATTTTTTTAAACGTAATGAAATAAAGTAAATTTTGTTTTTAAATTCACACAAAACTTAAATTTAAAATGCATATTAATTTTATACAAAACCTACAAAAAAAAAAAAAAAAATAGAATGAGGGGAGAAAACTAGTTCTTTAGTGTCTGCTAGTGGAAAAGACCAATCAGATTCCATTCTCGGAACTACACGAGAACAGAACAACTAACCCTAGACAGCATTATTTCTAAGAACATTTGAATCTCCCCACACTTAGGTAGTTGTGGTGTCGAAATTGTGATTAACTTCATTGTCAATTTCTCTTGGACCATAATCAACTTGCATATCTGTGACTTTTGCTTTAAGCCATTGGTCGGATTCCTGTGTAATATCCACAAATTCAACTAGTTTTGCCTTTTCTTTAGGCGATAGATTGGATACTAACCGGTTACATAACTTAAAGTTCCCCTTAATTCTAGCATCGCGAATCCGTTTAATACGTTTCTTCATTGAACTGTTAATAACGGGGTCATTTAATTTTGTATCAACAACGGGGTTCTTTGTTATCAGGTCATCATTAGGTGTTATTTCATCTTCCCCACACTTAGGCGTTTTATTATTGCTAAGCACTACCGTTGGAGTTGGTAAAACAACATGGTTCTTATCAATCGTTTTTGTTGGTTCAACGGTTTTGGTTGGTGAAGATTTAAACTTTCGACTCATAAAGGTGATCGATTTTTCATCATTACTAAGTGTCATTCTACCCTCTCTTACATCAAATAACGCCCCGGTGGACGCTAAGAATGGTTGACCTAAAATTAGAGGAATGTTGAGTCCTCTTCTATGTCAATGACAATGAATTCGGCTAGAAAGGTTAAATTACCCACTTGAACGGGTAGGTTATCAGCAATTCCAACTGGGTGCCTAATGGTTTGATCAAAGAGTCGAACACTCATTTCTGTTGGACTTAACTCACCTACTCCTAATCTCTTATATAATGAAAGAGGCATAACACTCACACTTGCACCTAAATCTGCTAGTGCATCATACATGACACAATCACTAAGTAGACAAGGAACAATAAATTCACCCGGATCACCCAACCTGGGTGGAACTTTTGGTGGAACTGTCTTCACCGGATTTATTTTTACGGTTTTTGTTTCTTGCACTTTCTTATTCTTCTTCTTCTTTCCAGAGGTATCACAAACTTTATTACCTATTACTTGCTCATACTCAACTCCTTTTCTTGGAAACGGGATGGGTGGTCTGTATGGTGCCACAACTGGCTTTACATACTCAGTTGGTGGTGGTGGTGTTGTAACTTCTTCATTGTTACTCACATCTAAAACCTTCCCATCTTCTGGAGCTGGTTTTTCAGAATTTGTTGACACCATATTAACATTCCCATTCTGAGGATTTACTTCAGTATTACTCGGTAGCTTTCCTTGTTCCCTCTCACTCATTATGCTAGCAAGAGTTCCTACATGTTTTTCTAGATTCAAAATGGAAGCTTGTTGAGTTCTTAATGACTGATCAAACCTCTCATTTGTTTGGGTTTGAGATGTAATAAATTGTGTTTGAGATTCCATTAGCTTTGCCATCATTTCTTCTAGATTTGTATTTTTCTCTTCGGTTTGTTGTGGTGGTTTATACAAACCAGGTCTTTGTTGATTGAAAGTGTTATTTTGAGTTGGTTGGTTATTCAGACCTTGTTGGTTATACGAGTTATTATTGGGTCCATTTGGATTGTAAAGAATGTTTTGATTTAGATTAAAGTTCGGCCTTGGCGGTTGATAATTATTTCCCGGCCTTTGGTTCATGTAGGAAACATTCTCTTGTTGTTCCATCGTTTGCTCAATGTGACAATCTTTCGTTAAGTGTGGTCCACCGCATTGCTCACAACTGATTCGTATTGCGTGAATATCTTTAGTCATATTTTCCATTCGTCTCTCGAAAGCATCTATTTTTGCGGAAATGGAATCAAAGTCATGGCTAGAATCGGCTCTAGCCGCTTTAGATGAACTAAAGATATCTTTTTCTTGGTGCCACTCATGAGAGTGGGAGGCTGTATTATAAATTATCTTGTGAGCTTCAGTTGCGGTTTTCTTCATAATGGAACCTCCAGCTGCTATGTCGATGTCTTTTCTTGTAGTAATGTCGCATCCTTGGTAGAATATTTGTACTATTTGATAAGTGTCTAAGCCGTGTTGAGGACATCCTCTCAATAACTTTTCAAATCTTGTCCACGCCTCATATAGAGTTTCATTTGACTTTTGCGCGAACGTAACAATTTCTCCTTGAAGTCTCATGGCTTTCGATGCCGGAAAGAATTGTTTAAGAAAATTTTCAACTAAAACATCCCATGTATCAATCACCCTTTCAGGTAACGATTCTAACCAATCTTTGGCTTCTCCCTTTAAAGTCCAGGGAAATAACATGAGATATATCTGTTCATCCCCCACTTCTCTGATCTTAAATAGAGTACAAATCCTATTAAAGGTTCGAAGATGTTCGTTTGGATCTTCCTTCAGCGTACCACTATATTGGCATTGATTAGTTACCATGTGTAGGATTTGTCCTTTGATTTCATAATCTGGCGCATTAACATCTGGCTTAATAATGGCGTGACCTTGGCCCGTGCGTGTGGCTCTCATTCGGTCTTCTATACTTAGAGGTTCAGTTACTTCCATAATTGAATTTGTTGAATACTAATCACTAGAGAATTTTGATTTAACGGTTTGTGGTTCAGGAGGAATGATTAGTGGTTCAGGACCTTGGAATTGTCCTTGAATATCCTCCGAGTTCTCGGTAGTGAAGTCGGGTTCAAAAAATGGATTATCGAAAATTTGAATTGGAGTACTTGTTCGACTAGATGATGTTTCTAAAGAAAAATCAACGGCGACAATATTGGCTAGATGTCTTGATCGAGTTACAGGCGGTGAACGTATGAAAGGTGGTGAACGTTTTGCTCGGTGCATTCACTGAATATCCTATTAGTTATAAAGATAAAAATTATATAAGTTATCAAATTAATAGACTTTTCTGATTTTGCCCACGTTTTGAATAGCCAATAGATGCAGCAGGTAGCCAGGTGTGACGACCCGAAAATTTCCGAACAAATTTAAATTTTATTTTTATATGATCCCGACACGATAAGCAAAGTCTATAAAGTTGAATCTCAAAATCTTTGAACTACTTTTATATATTCAATTGACCTTCGACTATTTCCGACGATTCACGAACAACTATTTTTAAATAGATATGTGTATATATATATATATATATATATATATATATATATATATATATATATATATATATATAATAATAATTGAAGATATAATTTGAAATATTATATGTTGTTGATAATAAAATTTATTTATGCAAAATAAAATAAAAATATAATATTATGATAATTATTATTTAAAACATATCTATATCTTTATATACATGAAAGTATATTAAAAATAAATATTAGACGAACCTTTTTGATCAGGTTTCAATCAGTTAATGACTGAAATAACTAAATGAATTTAATATAAAAATTTAAAATTTTTAGGAACATTTTTACACATTAACTGTTTAGCAATGGACACGATATAATATCCGTGAAAGACGGCGGCTAACAATTCACACGTTTTAATTTCATTAGATTATATAATTAATACTTTATATTTACTGTTTCTGATTGATTAAATATCAATCAATGATTTGGATAAAGAGTTAAATATATATACAATGATCAACAATTATTGTCCTGTTTCTCACTATGTTCAATGATTTCGTTTGAATCCATTCAATTGATTATTATATATTATAATTATTGTGATATTTATTATTATATATATTAGTTTATCATATAATTAAGTGTTATACATCTACTATATATATTTGTTCCTCGATCAACCGAAGCTCAAGCCACACCGAGAGCAACCACCGAAGGTTACCTTCACTCTCATTCCCTCCATCACCGCCGGTCATCACCACCATGCCACCTTCTACCACCATCTCTCGTTCTCTCTCTCTCTCTCTCTCTCTCTCTTAAATTTGATCATGAAACACCACCTTCGAAAAACCATTTGAAACCACCATTTAAAAACCCATCGACAACTTTCTCGTTACTACCTACATCTACTGTTGCTGCTAATCTGTCGGACCACCACTCAACCATCGTAAACCACCATCACAGCAGCCAACCTACGTTCCTGTTTCAGTGTTCTCTGCCGAGGAAAAACAACCACAAAACCACCTTGTTTGAAGTCTTTTGTTTTAATCACCATACCACCACTTCGAAACCCACTTCATCACCATGAATCGGTTTATGCTTACAGTCACCATCACCAACGATAACACCACTCTAGATCATCTTCATCGAACGCCCATGATTTGTTTCTCACTCTCTCTATCTCTCTCTAAAATTATATATACACCGTATATTACTGTTAGTGCCACTGTTCTTGTTTTCCTGTCCGGGAACATCATCACCGGGATCGATCATCATAAACCACAAAACAACCTCCAACACCAATCATTTAATGTTTCTATTTGCACGAGACCAAACACCTCATGGTTGTTACTAGTGTTGCTACAATTATGCTCCTGTTTTACTACATAATGGGAATGAAGATGATGTAGTAACAAAGTTGGACTTTATTGTTATTATTCATTTATTTATTTCTATGTTACAGCCGACACCAATTACTTTGGTGAATAAAGACATGGGTCAATTTAAGCTATTGTTGGATTGGGCTTTTGTTGGACTTTGAACGGTTGGGCCAAATTAATCATAGACTTCTTTAAAACTAAAAAGGCTGCGTGGACATACAAAATTCACCAGCAATTTTCTGTACTTGCTGATATATATATATATATATATATATATATATATATATATATATATATATATATATATATATATATATATATATATATATATATATATATATATATATATATATATATATATATATATATATATATATTTGCTTTGTTTGTTATTTCGGTCCCTGTGGTAACTATGTTACGAATTATAGTTGATAATGTTGATGATGATTATTGATAATGATGATGGTATTAAGGATGATGAAGATGTGGTGATGTGGATATAATGATATCATGAATAAGATGATGATGTTGTTATGATATTTCGTATGATAAATGACGATGATGAAATGGATAGATGAGGGTGAGCTGTGATGCTTGATGACGATATGATAATATGATGAGTAGATCGTGATGATGAAGATGGTAAAATGTAGCGACCCCGACAAATCGTCAAGTGACGGCGTCGGCTACGTGGGTCCCATTACCTGATTATAAGTCTTTAAGATAACGTTTGACCAAAAATATGTCGCCTTCATTTCAAAATAAAGATTGTTTCAAAGTTTACAAGAATTGTTCAACCAAAAGTTAAGTTACAACGTTATAAGTACGATTGAAATCTAGGCGACACAGTTTAAAGTAAAGTCAAAAGACGCTCCATGAAAAGCATGTATACTCGACATCCAATGCAAGTATCAAATAATGAGCGGAAGCATGTATCACATATCGTGCAAGACCTGAGAAAAACATGTAGAAAACTGTCAACGAAAAACGTTGGTGAGATCATAAATGTATTTGTAAAAGTATATTTTGAATCACAAGGTTTAGTATCAAGGCGTATACATCTCTAAAGATGTGTTTGTAAACCACAAGATTTAGTATAAAGTGAATATCAAGCGTATACATCCCAAAAGATGTTGTCTGTATCACGAGCACCCAATTACCAAAACTTAACTGAATCTTCCCTCTGAATTTTGAATATAGTGTTAGAACATACACTATGCACGTTGAAATTATATTTCATCCACTAACGGTAGCGAACCGTCTGAATGAGGGTTCGTTAAACCCGTATGGCCACACAACATAATCACTCGCTTACACTTACACCCTGCAAGTGGAACTAATGGTAATTGGATTGAGGACTTTTGTTCTAACTCGTCTGTATCTTTGTATTCGTATTTGTGTTCAAAGTATAAAAGTATGAAAAGTATATATACATGTGAAATGTATATAAATATGTAATGTATTTGTTTCTCAGCCCACGATTTAAAGAATAAAAGTTGTTGAAAAGGTGGGACTATGATCTCACCTCGAGTGCACGAGTATAAACGTACTTCACAAAGTATACGTGTGCATGAAAGTTGCTTAGCCTTGACCTAAACAAGTAAGTTATATCAATTAACCGGTTACGACACAAGGTCGGGTGAAATGTGTTCAATTAGTCCTATGGCTCGTTACGACTCGATTAAATACAGCATGTGAATCACGTTGCCAAGTTTCATGCGAGAATCAAGTATAAAAGCATGTTAGAAAGGTTGTATAAGTATTTGGTTAAGTTTGATTAAAAGTCAACTTGGTCGGGTCAAAGTCAACAGAAAAGTCAACGGGGTCGGGTTGGGTATCCGACAATTTTTCTAAGTTATATAATCATATGTGAGCATGTTGGCCAAGTTTCATGTTAATCGGAGGTCCGTAGCATAGCAAACATTTTCATGTCAAATGACCAAAGCAAACAGCCAGTTTTAGGCTATTGGGACGGCGTCCCATATATCTGGACGGCGTCCTGTTTTGAAGACTGGGACGGCGTCCTGATGAGCTAGACGGCGTCCCGTTTCAAAAGGTGGGACGGCGTCCTGAGGTGCTAGACGGCGTCCAAGGGGGTTTCCAGGCTCTGTTTGCAGAAAACACAAGACACGAGCCAAACTTCAATCAATCCTAGTTTATGATCCGCAAACAATTAAGACATGTATTTTATATCACCGGAAAGCTCTTTCGACAAGGAACACAACTAGATACATTTCCTAAATCAAATTTATCATTTTAGACAACAAAAATCTCGTCGAAAGTTCGTTAAATGTTCCAAAACAAGGTTTCAAGTTCATCAATTGCAATTCAAGTTTCGGGAATCCAATTTATACATATGATATGCCGTTTTGAAGGTAATGAAACATGTAATACAACTAAACACTTACTAACAACATTTCATGGCATTCAAATCATCAAAAGTTCATTTAAAGTCTATCAAACTCTAACGAAAATTCACAAAAATCAATAGTCATGAGTTTGATGTTTCCTTAATCAACCTATACATCAAAACGAAGCTAAAGATACTAGTAACACTTTTAAAACATGCACTTTAACAATCTAACAACATTTGATCATCCAAAATCAAGGATTTAGCAAGCAATTTTCATAATGAACTAGTTACACCAAAAACAACAAATCGAGCATACAAATTACATACACGACATCACAATGAGCCATAGACACTAATTAACAAACTTTTAAGTCAAGAACACGAATTTAAAGAAATCTAATGTTTTAGAAATGTTACCCAAATGTGATGAAGTTGGTACCAAATCGAAGAGGATGATGAGAGGATCACGAATATGTAATTTGTTTTGAAGTTTGCTTCCCGATCCGAATTTAGATGATGATTCTATGAAGTTAGGGTTTGTGTGTGTTCTTGCTAGAGAGAAAGAGAGAGAGGGAGATGATGGAAATGGTGGAGAAATGGGTTGACTAGTTGACCTAGTCAACTAGTTTGCCCATTTGGCAACTCCGGTCCCTCGAGTTTCAAAGCGGGTGCGGGATTTAACCGATCGAATATTTTTTAAAACGCTCGAGTAAACGGGTGATGTCAAAATTAAATAGCGGGAATATGATGAACGTTACTCACGGAAACCATTAATTTAAATACGAAAGATTATGTTTAAAAAAAAAGACGGTGTTAAAATTAAATTTAACGGAAAAACGCGGGATGTTACATTATCCACAACTCAAAAGAAATTTCGTCCCGAAATTTAGTTGGAAGTAGTAGTCGATATCCCTTACTCGAGACTTTACGTTGTCAATGTTATGAATAAGTGAAGGCACGTCCTTGAGTGTTCTCATGAATTTGGATAGTTAGGGTATTTCGTTGTATTAAGGTTTGGTTTTTACGATCCCCGGTTTCAACTGGTTTTTCCTATGAAGAGTAGTTTGTCATCGATAGTTGATGTACCTTGCAGGATTGCACGTTCCTGTTTCGCAGGACACGTTTCTATGTTTGTTACACGAAATGTAGGGTAAACGGAAACTTAATTGAGTCGGAAGTTCTAAACGGTAGGAAGCGGTTCCAATACGCCCCAAGGTTTCAAAAGGTTCAATATTGCGAATATAGCCTTTCTCGATTTCCCAAAATGGATTACACCTTTCCAAGGTGCGGTTTCTCAATATTACGCGGTTATACACTGGGATTTGTGAGGTTTTCATCTAAGTTTGGTATAACTCTTTTGGCGATTACGGATCGTCTCGAGCCCTCCTCGGATTTGAATGATTTCAATTGTTGTTTCTTGATGGAGTTCAGATTTCGGTGGTTGATGCTTTGGTTAAATGAACAGGGGTATGACATTAGCGGTCATATAGGGTTTCGGAAAGTGCGGGTGAGCACACGGGTGGTAACTACTGTTGTGCGAGTGATCTACTAAAGGTGACAATACGAGCTTGTGACATGTCTCTCCAAGACGTAAATCGTTCGTTTTCTCGGTTCATCGGTTGTGGGAGATACGCGGTACTCACGTCTAAGCGGGTTCCCAAGGTTCCTTGTAAAATTAGAAGTGAAACGAGTATTTCAATACGGAATAATTGACAAAGATACACCGTGTTGGAATAGAATCTCTTAAGATACGTTTGAACAAGTTAGTTAGTGTTCGAAAAATGTTCGTTAGGACTATTCACCCTCGTGGCGAATACTTATGAAATATGAGGAGTTTCTCTATCCATGGAGAAATGTTACAAGGAGTTTCTTTAAACGAAAATGCGAGCGATAAAGATAGGAGTGAAATGAGGACTTAGAATAGGATGAGCTTACATCTCGAGGTTGCCATAACGTGCCTCTAGTTGTCAAAAGTTGAAGTCTGAAAGAGAAACGAGGTAGTACACGTAGTTGTATAGTTCGGGGTTGAATAATAGTTGGCCGATTATCAGAAACACAAGGACGTTAAGTCAAAGGAGAGTGAAGTATCATTGGATTGTGTGTTATCTTAAATTCCAGTAATATCAGACGGAAATGGTGAAATATCAGAGGTATGTAGTGTGGTACGTGATGACGAGAAAATTGATCGGATCCACAATTTAGTATTCGACTTCTTCGTGTAAAATAACGAATTTAACTAGAAATGTTGGTGTGAAGAATCACGCTCAAGGCTCGAACACGGAGAGGTTTAAAGTTTTCCTTAGTGAGTTAACGAGTTTAAAAGTCATGTAACACGAGAAAAGTCAGAAATGAATCTTCGGTAATAACAGACGAGATCTAAGATTTTACGAATACAAGTCTGAGTGGGGAGAGTTTCCTGATTACATGTGGCTTGATTTCGAGATTGATTGTAATGCCTTGACCATTAACATTTTGGTCTAGAAAATTGGACTTCGTTCAACAGAAATTCTCACTCGGAGAATTTGGTATAAAGTTGCTCTTTTCTCAAAAGTTCGAGCGTAAGATGGTGATGTTGTTCGTTTTCCTTCTTTACTTAAATAAGTTAAGACGTCATCTATAAATACGATAACAGATTTGTCTAGATAAGTTGCATACGTGATTTAGGAGGTTCATGAATACGGACGGAGTCCTAAATAAATCAAACGGTACCAAGAGAGATTTACAACTAACGTTGCGAGTTCGGAAATGGCTTAGGAGACATCGTCTCACTTAACCCCCAATTGATGATAACCGGAACGGAGGTCGTTTTGGAATACACACGGGATTCATGCAAGAAATCATGAGGTCATGGATGCGAGGGAGAGGGTATCGGTTTCCAACCGAAAATTACTCAGTTCACAATAATCTATACAAGATGATGGGGAAACATTTTTTTTTTTTTTTTACGAATAGGTTTCGAGCTCCCTAGTTCTATAGGTGTCAAGTCAAAAGTCTTAACGTATATCCTCCAATAAAATTTTTATAGGCACACGATATTTTTCCGTTGGTCACTTAAATTGCCTAAGTAGTGTCTAGGGGAAAAAGTGGAATGTAAAGAGCACGAGTCAAAGACTTGGTTAATAAACATCTAGTGGTAATCGAATCGAATAAGTATGAAATATACGGTTTGTTGTGAAGAAACGTACCCGTGACTAGTCCATCGTCGTCTCGGGCATCCTAGGTGTCGATGTTGAAAGTTCAACGGCGTGCGTTGGGGTTGATTTTCTTATTTGGGCACGCACTCCTAAAATGTCCCGGTTGGCCACATTCAAAACAAACACCCGTCTTGGGTGCATTGTGCTCCTTTTGAGCGACGGAAGCGGTATTCCTACAATCGTGGGCTACATGGCCACTTCCTTGACACTTCAAGCAAAATGGTTTGCCACATTCGCCTAAATGATGTTTGTAGCACTCGTTACAATACGGTAGGTGTCCGGTATAACCCCTCTTGCCGTCGGAGGTGTAAGGCTTCTTAGCAAGGTTGTTGTTGCTTGATTGGGAGGGTTCCCACTTTCTTTTGTTGCCGCCCGATTTATCCTCGGCCTTAGGTGCCGGAACTACGATTTCGTCAACCGTTTCAATTAGTTGGCGAGCCATGTTCATAGCGGCTTGATGAGTAGTGGGTTTGGATGACATCACCCCTTGTTTGATGCTTTTTGGAAGACCGAGCATGTAGAGCTCAATCCTTTGAGATTCGGGGTTAACAAGATTAGGACACATCAAGGATAGTTCGGCGAAGCGTTGATTATAAGCTTTAAGATCGTTTCCGACCGCTTTCAAAGCTCTTAGTTCTTCCTCAAGCTTTCGGGTTTCTTCGCGCGGAAAATATTCAACAATCATCTTTTCCTTTAGATCGGCCCAAGAGAGGGCATGAGCTTCATCGGTACCCACCGATTGAACATAGGTGTTCCACCATGTTAGAGCAATTCCGGAGAAAGTGTGAGTGGAGTATTTGACCTTGTCTTGGTCCCGACAACCGCTTATGCTAAAGACGGCTTCCGTTTGCTCAAACCATCGGGTGAGCACGACCGGTCCCCCGGTTCCATCAAAAGTGTGAGGTTTGCACCCCATGAAAGCTTTATAGGAGCATCCCTCGTTTGAGTTTCCGGCTCCATTGTTGTTGTTGTTGTCGTTGTTGTTGTGGTTGTTATTATTATTGTTGTTGGATGAGTGACCGGCCATGGCCGCATCTACGGCGGTAGCTATCATCCGTTCGAGAGCTTGTTCGGGAGTTTCATTGCGGCGTACACGACGAGGAGCCATTGTTCCTTCAAGACACAAGAATATCGTTGGTTAGTATTTTCAACAATACTAACCGGAGTATGGATTAAGGATAGAGAGAAAATTTTTCCTTGACTCGCCCTAAATTCTTTATGTCATAATGTCGGAACGTCCATGTGAATCACCGTAATATAATCCCGGAAATTATATTACCCTGATTCTCATGTGCATTTAACATTACTTCATAAAGTCAAGGTGGCGCGTCAACAAAATTTATCAACATAAGATCAAGATCGAATACGAGTTAGATATGATAGAAGAGTTCGAGTATAAATGCACAAATAGTCAAGTAATTCCTACTGCAGTCTATATGCCGGTTGTAGTCTAGATTCACCTATGTACCCTATGACTCGGGGTGGACACAAATGAACTCTAAATCCCTACAACCAAGGCTCTGATACCAACTGTAGCGACCCCGACAAATCGTCAAGTGACGGCGTCGGCTACGTGGGTCCCATTACCTGATTATAAGTCTTTAAGATAACGTTTGACCAAAAATATGTCGCCTTCATTTCAAAATAAAGATTGTTTCAAAGTTTACAAGAATTGTTCAACCAAAAGTTAAGTTACAACGTTATAAGTACGATTGAAATCTAGGCGACACAGTTTAAAGTAAAGTCAAAAGACGCTCCATGAAAAGCATGTATACTCGACATCCAATGCAAGTATCAAATAATGAGCGGAAGCATGTATCACATATCGTGCAAGACCTGAGAAAAACATGTAGAAAACTGTCAACGAAAAACGTTGGTGAGATCATAAATGTATTTGTAAAAGTATATTTTGAATCACAAGGTTTAGTATCAAGGCGTATACATCTCTAAAGATGTGTTTGTAAACCACAAGATTTAGTATAAAGTGAATATCAAGCGTATACATCCCAAAAGATGTTGTCTGTATCACGAGCACCCAATTACCAAAACTTAACTGAATCTTCCCTCTGAATTTTGAATATAGTGTTAGAACATACACTATGCACGTTGAAATTATATTTCATCCACTAACGGTAGCGAACCGTCTGAATGAGGGTTCGTTAAACCCGTATGGCCACACAACATAATCACTCGCTTACACTTACACCCTGCAAGTGGAACTAATGGTAATTGGATTGAGGACTTTTGTTCTAACTCGTCTGTATCTTTGTATTCGTATTTGTGTTCAAAGTATAAAAGTATGAAAAGTATATATACATGTGAAATGTATATAAATATGTAATGTATTTGTTTCTCAGCCCACGATTTAAAGAATAAAAGTTGTTGAAAAGGTGGGACTATGATCTCACCTCGAGTGCACGAGTATAAACGTACTTCACAAAGTATACGTGTGCATGAAAGTTGCTTAGCCTTGACCTAAACAAGTAAGTTATATCAATTAACCGGTTACGACACAAGGTCGGGTGAAATGTGTTCAATTAGTCCTATGGCTCGTTACGACTCGATTAAATACAGCATGTGAATCACGTTGCCAAGTTTCATGCGAGAATCAAGTATAAAAGCATGTTAGAAAGGTTGTATAAGTATTTGGTTAAGTTTGATTAAAAGTCAACTTGGTCGGGTCAAAGTCAACAGAAAAGTCAACGGGGTCGGGTTGGGTATCCGACAATTTTTCTAAGTTATATAATCATATGTGAGCATGTTGGCCAAGTTTCATGTTAATCGGAGGTCCGTAGCATAGCAAACATTTTCATGTCAAATGACCAAAGCAAACAGCCAGTTTTAGGCTATTGGGACGGCGTCCCATATATCTGGACGGCGTCCTGTTTTGAAGACTGGGACGGCGTCCTGATGAGCTAGACGGCGTCCCGTTTCAAAAGGTGGGACGGCGTCCTGAGGTGCTAGACGGCGTCCAAGGGGGTTTCCAGGCTCTGTTTGCAGAAAACACAAGACACGAGCCAAACTTCAATCAATCCTAGTTTATGATCCGCAAACAATTAAGACATGTATTTTATATCACCGGAAAGCTCTTTCGACAAGGAACACAACTAGATACATTTCCTAAATCAAATTTATCATTTTAGACAACAAAAATCTCGTCGAAAGTTCGTTAAATGTTCCAAAACAAGGTTTCAAGTTCATCAATTGCAATTCAAGTTTCGGGAATCCAATTTATACATATGATATGCCGTTTTGAAGGTAATGAAACATGTAATACAACTAAACACTTACTAACAACATTTCATGGCATTCAAATCATCAAAAGTTCATTTAAAGTCTATCAAACTCTAACGAAAATTCACAAAAATCAATAGTCATGAGTTTGATGTTTCCTTAATCAACCTATACATCAAAACGAAGCTAAAGATACTAGTAACACTTTTAAAACATGCACTTTAACAATCTAACAACATTTGATCATCCAAAATCAAGGATTTAGCAAGCAATTTTCATAATGAACTAGTTACACCAAAAACAACAAATCGAGCATACAAATTACATACACGACATCACAATGAGCCATAGACACTAATTAACAAACTTTTAAGTCAAGAACACGAATTTAAAGAAATCTAATGTTTTAGAAATGTTACCCAAATGTGATGAAGTTGGTACCAAATCGAAGAGGATGATGAGAGGATCACGAATATGTAATTTGTTTTGAAGTTTGCTTCCCGATCCGAATTTAGATGATGATTCTATGAAGTTGGGGTTTGTGTGTGTTCTTGCTAGAGAGAAAGAGAGAGAGGGAGATGATGGAAATGGTGGAGAAATGGGTTGACTAGTTGACCTAGTCAACTAGTTTGCCCATTTGGCAACTCCGGTCCCTCGAGTTTCAAAGCGGGTGCGGGATTTAACCGATCGAATATTTTTTAAAACGCTCGAGTAAACGGGTGATGTCAAAATTAAATAGCGGGAATATGATGAACGTTACTCACGGAAACCATTAATTTAAATACGAAAGATTATGTTTAAAAAAAAAGACGGTGTTAAAATTAAATTTAACGGAAAAACGCGGGATGTTACATAAAATGGGCTTTGTTTTTAGGAGATAAAGAAAACATAAATAATACGAGTTATAAGAGTTTAATGCTATAATCAAAACAGATATGGAGTGATTGGAGGAATGGTTAAGGTGGTTGTTGCTTAAGCGAGAGGTCGCGGGTTCGAGCTCGGGCCAGGACTTTTTTTTAAAAGCTGGTTACAATAAGGTAGCCATTTTATTATTTTTATTACTATTATTATTATTTATTGATGTCAATATTGTTATACGAATTGTTATTAACTATTGTTATTATTAAGTTAATTACTATTATTATTAAAATTAATAATATGACTATTAGTATAATTGATATTTTTATCATTAATATTATTATTAAGTATTATCACTAAGCATTATTAGTATTATTATGACTATCATAATGCAAATTATTATTATTATCATTAATAGTAGTATTAGTATCATCTTGTAAATATTATTATTATTATTATTATTATTATTATTATTATTATTATTATTATTATTATTATTATTATTATTATTATTATTATTATTATTATTATTAACATTACTCTTATTATTATTTTTAACATTATTATCATTATTATTATTATTATTATTATTATTATTATTATTATTATTATTATTATTATTATTATTATTATTATTATTATTATTATTATTATTATTATCATTACCTTAGTATTATTATAATTATTATTTTAAACAAAAGATTTTACATAAAAATATGTTTCCTACATATATCATGGCTATATTAATATTACATACTATTTTCTTCAAAATAAAATGTATTATCTATAATTATATAACAATAATTAAACTATATGTAATGTAAATATACTTTAATCATATAAGTAAATATTAATTTTAATACATATATAATATTTTTAAACACGAATATATAATATTCATAATAAATGATATACATTAAAATACTTTAATAAGAATTCAATTATTAAGTATTAAGCTAAAATATATAAAATATTTATAATAAACTTATTTAGTAACATAGCATATAAATAATTAAAGTATTAAAATATAAACCTGATTGATTGTGATTATACGTTTTTATATATATAACTGATATAGGTTCGTGAATCCAAGGCCAACCCTATACTTGTTCAATGACGTCATATGTATTTTTACTACAAAATACAATAAGTGAGTTCATTTGATTCCCTTTTACTCTTTACATTTTTGGGACTGAGAATACATGCGCTACTTTTACAACTGCTTTATTAAATGCTTTTGAAATACATTTGTAACTGCGAATACATGAAATGCTTTTATAAATGTTTGACGAGATAGACACAAGCAAAACATTCCTCGAATGAATTATTATGTAGACAGAAGTTCTGTGGATTATTATTGAATTATGTGGACTTGATAATTGCCACTAATTGTTGTGAATATTTTTCGCCCGATTATTATTGCTTGGTAACCTAAGAATTAGGGAACATCACTAATTTTAAGAATTAGTGCACGCCTAATTGACACGAATCCTAAAGGTAGCTACCGAGTTTAACACCCCCACCCAGAATGTTCACTAGATGGAAGAGTAGTGGGCGTGGTGTTTAGTACTTCGAAGTTTATATGATTATTATACACACGAGACGTTCTGTTTTGGGGATATTATTATGCGCATTATATGTTAAGGTCGGTTACCAATCCAAGCTATGAAAGTAATGAAAAGTGAATGTTATGTATCGAGAGAATGATTTTATACACAGGTTATGTGTATGTTATTTTTTGTGTGCACGAGATATGTGTACGGTTACTAAGATTTATGAAAAATGGTTGCGTACACAAGAAAGGTGTACTGTATTTAAAAGATATCGCATGTACATTACAGGTGGGTATAGGATTCGGGACCATTTGTACCATGCAACATTTAAATCTTGTGGTCTATCAAAATTACAGAATTTTATTGTTTTATGATAAACTTATGAACTCACCAACCTTTTGGTTGACACTTTAAAGCATGTTTATTTTCAGGTTTGAAAGAAATCTTTCGCTGTGCATTTGCTCATATATTATGGAGTCGTTCATGGCATATAGAAGTCAGAACCTCGCAATGGGACCAACTGTTGAAGACTTCGTCCAGATGGATTAGGACGGGTTATTAGAGTTGGTATCAGAGCGGTGGTCTTAGCGAACCAGGTCTTGCATTAGTGTGTCTAACTGATAGTTGTTTAGATGCATTAGTGGGTCTGGACTTCGACTGTATTTGCCTGTCAAAAGTTTTGCTTATCATTTCGTGTCGAAAATTACTTGTTTATCATCCTTAGGAAATTACCTGCTTATCATTCTTAGTCTAGACACATCTTACTGCATTGATTGCATGAATTGTGTATAGACAAAATTCATATCTTAGCGTATATGCTAATTCATATCTTAGCGTATCTGCTAATTCATATCTTAGCGTATCTGTTATTGTTACCTTTGCCTGACGGATTCCGTAGATTCCTCCATAACTTATGGGATTTTAGTATTATATATGCATATGTAAATTATGTATTGCAGGGTACTAATCTACATCCTATAATCTATTTCTTATCAAAAATCCTTCATCTGATCGTACGAGATGAATCCATCAACCAGTTCGAATTCCTCGGATTCTGACAGCTATTCTGATATGGAGTTTCACCTAAGCTCCGAAAGCAGTGTCACCAGAATGAATTAACCAATCATTCATCCCCAATTCATCTGATGAGTTCGTAGTCGACTTAATCCATGGAGACGAGAAGAAGGCGATCCTTTCCATCAACCAAATTCACCTCTTGGTGAAGAACCTGAAGCACTTACCGGCGAACCCATTCGAAACACCATTTTCACATTCATTTCCAAAGTATCTCGCCACGATTATATTCTATCTAAAATTCTAAACCTTATTCATCCGCTCGTTCTGACTGATAATTATCCCAAAATAATAGAAGAAATCAACGAGCTTCGTGCCTGAGTAATGATTTTTGGAGAATATGGTAAAAAAATTTACCAGCTTCAACAACATCAACGTCACCAACAGTACCATCAGTAGCAGCACCAATACCATCAACAATCCATACCTCAACATCTCATTCTGTACCTCGAGTATAATCATCGTTCTACGTATCGTTCTACATCATTTATCTTCGTTCGACATGGCGATTATGTAATCTCTAATGTTTTAGAGATTATATATTCTTGTTCTAACGGTAAATCAAATGAGTTTAATATCATATTGACTCATTAAATCCATGAATACATCTGAAGAAAAAATATATGTATATATGTTTTCATAAAGATTGTAATTAAAAATTCTTTTGTACAAACTGTTAATGGTGAAAATATTTTAACGGGTAGGTAATACCCAAGGAATATTTAGATTTCACATTAATAAGTTACACTGTACATTCTTCGAATCTGATTCAACAGTCAATTACTATCCTACTTACATCCACAAATATACGAATCCGTTCACCCCAGAATAACCATTTTCATTCAATTTCATATTTGGATTTTGACCTATCAGAATCCAACAAGTGGCATAATGAAGAAACATTGGGCAAAATAAAATTTGTTAGAAACAAACAAATTAACTATGAGAAATTTTGTTAAGAATCCATGCTAACAAAATCCTAGCTAACTGTTCCTAGCTAACTGTTAATTCCTTATTACATTTTATTATCGTAATCGTAGTTTATTTATCGCAATTTAATTATCGCAATTTTATTTATCGTCATTTAATTTCTGTTATTTATTTTTACGTACTTTAAATATCGAGACACGTATACAAGTTTTGACATATCATATCGACGCATCTATATATATTATTTGGAATAACTATAGACACTCTATATGCAGTAATGCTGGAGTTAGCAATACAGGGTTGAGGTTGATTCTACAATAATATATATAGTTTGAATTGTGATCGAGTCTGAGACATGTACACGGGTCACGATATGTATTAATTAATCCGAATATTATTTATTAAATTATTGAACTGCTAACTGTGGACTATCAACTGTGGACTACCAATATTGGACAATTAAAATGAATTAAAATATTGATTATAACATATGAAACTAAACAATTCTTCAAGTTTGCCACTCGATTTCATCTTAAACCTCATTTGTATCTTGACGATTACAATCTGCGTTCAAACCTTTCATGATTCTTGAAAACACCTCAAACGATAGGATGAATCAACCGCACTTCATCCACGGAAGGAAAGATTTATGCATATAGTTATGCACCTGAGAAACTCTCGGCAACTGAGTAAACATTTAACGCGTAGATGTGCTAATTCCTTAGTGTTATTATTACCTAAAATAACTTGGTAATCCCTTTCAAAGTAGCAAATTTTATCACAGCTTCAACAAGTCAACTTCGACTTTTCGTTCGAAACAACCTTATTATAACCTTGATATATATGCGTGCTCTTTTATTGTTACCAGGGAACCTTTTATATTCTACCATATTACCAGCAGACGTACCAGCAACCTCGTTGCTCCTTGGTTTAAATCTCTCCGACAAATCACTATATTTATCGAAGTCTCATCATGTACTCATCCGCATCTTGTAACAAGAATTGCCATACCAATTATCGAGAATCAGCAAATCTGTATTGTGAGTCTCTCAACGTTTCCACAACAACAGTTATATGTATCCATATAACATTTATCTCTTAGAACTATGATCTTCCATTCTGAAACTCTTAAAGCATCCAGTCTACGAATTAATGTTCTGAATTTTGAAAAGTTGAATGAAGCAACAAAAAAAAAAAAACTGTAAACGACCGCCACAGCCAAAAGTTGATGATAAAGAATTGTATGTTGGCAAAGCTCAGAAAAAGTTTGAAACTGAAAAACTGATTGAGCAAACTACAAAGGAGTCTCTGAACAAATCACAAGGACTAAACTTGTACATTAAGAATCCTGATGATTCTATTTCTGATGAAATCTTTAGCGAATACCTTGCTTCTGACTCCAAACTCTTACGGACAAATTTTCTTCACCATCCTTCGATATTAGAAATTCCAAGATATCATCGTATCTTTCATTATAAATATCCTTCATATTTCTGAAGATATTTTCATAACTATTCTTATCTGAAATCATTAATCTCTTCGTGCTATCAGTGTTACATCATATAGAAACTGTTAGTTTCTATATTCTGTAAACTTTTGAGCTTAAAATATGAATGTTATTGAAGTAATGTTGGGAACTGATGCATGAGTTAGTATAATATAATGACACTTGATCAACGTGATTATATTACAGTAAGTCATGCTGAGTTTCTAATGGAACGTGATGATTCACAGACTATAACGTCATCATGTGCCATGTTACACGACTCTTGTATTCTATTTAACCTCAAAAATATCAAGGAAATATTTTCTTGATGATTCAGTCTTTTCCAGATATTTTGGTAATTTGATAAATCAAATCGTGCTATTACCTTTCCTTCCTACCTTGTATATTATGATAATTCGAAACTTCATACCTACGAATTCTGGACCATTACTTGCGAAAAGAAAACAAAAACATGAAGCTCCGAAATGGAAAGGGGGTATAAATCGCAGCAAATAGGAGAGAGTATTAACTGTGGATGACAATAATTATAGGAGACAGAAGCAGGGACATCGAAATATAAGGGAAGATATAAAACCTAACAACAACGCATGTTACAAACCGTGGATATTAATATGAATAGCAACATAAAGACACGATAGGATTCAGAATAGTATCATCCCAAGGTAATAGTAGAAGTAAACAGATTCTTCTGGTGGAAGATTGAAAAGAAAGATGACAGAAATGATAATTAGGAAAATATCAAGGATTAGAATTGGATTAAGTATTTTCAAACTCTTTGGAAATGTGAATTAAGAAAGAAATTATTGAAGTGGTGAAAATTAATGGAACGGAAAGGTTAAATTTATAATGGAAATATGAGACGTAGTAATCGAGACAGATCATCGCGTTTAATTATAGAGATCTTAAATTCCATAAATCTCGAAGAATCAGATCTTATAGATTTCAAAGATTTTCTTTTAAAATCCCTTGAATTCCGGAATTCAACCAAGACAACGTCAAAAATCAAGACGCACCTTATTTTCTAAATTCAACCATGACTAGTCAAAAGTTATGATGACACATGTCTTTCTCATTTCGCTATTTAGTGATAGCATCATTCGTACTCTTCGAAAAATGGAATTGTTTTATCCATATTACTCAATGATGATAAAATCCTATTTATCAACTCATATTCGTCATAAAAACATTTCTATTGTTAACCATGACGACCACATCCAAATTTCGGGAGGAAATTTCATTAACGGGTAGGTACTGTGACGATCCGGAAATTTCTGACCAAATTTAAATTTTATTTTTATATGATCCCGACACGATAATCAAAGTCTATAAAGTTGAATATCAAAATCTTTGAACTACTTTTATATATTCAATTGACCTTCGACCATTTCCGACGATTCACGAACAACTATTTTTAAATAGATATGTATATATATATATATATATATATATATATATATATATATATATATATATATATATATATATATATATATATATATATATATATATATATATAAATAATAATTGAAGATATAATTTGAAATATTATATGTTGTTGATAATAAAATTTATTTATGCAAAATAAAATAAAAATATGATATTATGATAATTATTATTTAAAACATATCTATATCTATATATACATGAAAGTATATTAAAAATAAATATTATACGAACCTTTTTGATCAGGTTTCAATCAGTTAATGACTGAAATAACTAAATGAATTTAATATAAAAATTTAAAATTTTTAGGAACATTTTTACACATTAACTGTTTAGCAATGGACACGATATAATATTCGTGAAAGACGGTGGCTAACAATTCACACGTTTTAATTTCATTAGATTATATAATTAATACTTTATATTTACTGTTTCTGATTGATTAAATATCAATCAATGATTTGGATAAAGAGTTAAATATATATACAATGATCAACAATTATTGTCATGTTTCTCACTGTGTTCAATGATTTCGTTTGAATCCATTCAATTGATTATTATATATTATAATTATTGTGATATTTATTATTATATATATTAGTTTATCATATAATTAAGTGTTATACATCTACTATATAAATTTATTCCTCGATTAACCGAAGCTCAAGCCACACCGAGAGCAACCAACAAAGGTCACCTTCACTCTCATCCCCACCATCACCGCCGGTCATCACCACCATGCCACCTTCCACCGCCATCTCTCGTTCTCTCTCTCTCTCTCTCTCTCTCTCTCTCTCTCTCTCTCTCTCTTAAATTTGATCATGAAACACCACCTTCGAAAAACCATTTGAAACCACAATTTAAAAACCCATCGACAACTTTCTCGTTACTACCTACAGCTACTGTTGCTGCTAATCTGTCGGACCACCACTCAACCATCATAAACCACCATCACAGCAGCCAACCTACGTTCCTGTTTCCGTGTTCTCTGCCGAGGAAAAACAACCACAAAACCACCTTGTTTGAAGTCTTTTGTTTTAATCACCATACCACCACTTCGAAACCCACTTCATCACCATGAATCGGTTTATGCTTACAGTAACCATCACCAACGAGAACACCACTCTAGATCATCTTCATTGAACGCCCATGATTTGTTTCTCACTCTCTCTATCTCTCTCTAAAATTATATATACACCGTATATTACTGTTAGTGCCACTGTTCTTGTTTTCCTGTCCGGGAACATCATCACCGGGATCGATCATCATAAACCACAAAACAACCTCCAACACCACTCATTTAATGTTTCTATTTGCATGAGACCAAACACCTCATGGTTGTTACTAGTGTTGCTACAATTATGCTCCTGTTTTACTGCATAAAGGGAATGAAGATGATGTAGTAACAAAGTTGGACTTTATTGTTATTATTCATTTATTTATTTCTATGTTACAGCCGACACCAATTAATTTGGTGAATAAAGACATGGGTCAATTTAAGCTATTGTTGGATTGGGCTTTTGTTGGACTTTGAATGGTTGGGCCAAATTAATCATAGACTTCTTTAAAACTAAAAAGGCTGCGTGGACATACAAAATTCACGAGCAATTTTCTGTACTTGCTGAGATATATATATATTTTTTTGCTTTGTTTGTTATTTCGCTCCCTGTGGTAACTATGTTACGAATTATAGTTGATAACGTTGATGATGATTATTGATAATGATGATGGTATTAAGGATGATGAAGATGTGGTGATGTGGATATAATGATATCATGAATAAGATGATGATGTTGTTATGATATTTCGTATGATAAATGACGATGATGAAATGGATAGATGAGGGTGAGCTGTGATGCTTGATGACGATATGATAATATGATGAGTAGATCGTGATGATGAAGATGGTAAAATGGGCTTTGTTTTTAGGAGATGAAGAAAACATAAATAATACGAGTTATAAGAGTTTAATGCTATAATCAAAACAGATATGGAGTGATCGGAGGAATGGTTAAGCGAGAGGTCGCGGGTTCGAGCTCAGGCCAGGACGTTTTTTTTTAAAAAGCTGGTTACATTAAGGTAGCCATTTTATTATTTTTATTACTATTATTATTATTATTTGATTATTTGATGTCAATATTGTTATACTATTTGTTATTAACTATTGTTATTATTAAGTTAATTACTGTTATTATTAACATTAATAATATGACTATTAGTATAATTGATATTTTTATCATTAATATTATTATTAAGTATTATCACTAAGCATTATTAGTATTATTATGACTATCATAATGCAAATTATTATTATTATCATTAATAGTAGTATGAGTATCATCTTGTAAATATTATTATTATTATTATTATTATTATTATTATTATTATTATTATTATTATTATTATTATTATTATTATTAACATTACTCTTATTATTATTTTTAACATTATTATTATTATTATTATTATTATTATTATTATTATTATTATTATTATTATTATTATTATTATTATTATTATTATTATTATCATTACCTTAGTATTATTATAATTATTATTTTAAACAAAAGATTTTACATAAAAATATGTTTCCTATATATATCATGGCTATATTAATATTACATACTATTTTCTTCAAAATAAAATGTATTATCTATAATTATATAACAATAATTAAACTATATGTAATGTAAATATACTTTAATCATATAAGTAAATATTAATTTTAATACATTATATAATATTTTTAAACACGAATATATAATATTCATAATAAATGATATACATTAAAATACTTTAATAAGAATTCAATTATTAAGTATTAAGCTAAAATATATAAAATATTTATAATAAACTTATTTAGTAACATAACATATAAATAATTAAAGTATTAAAATATAAACATGATTGATTGTGACTATACGTTTTAATATATATAACTGATATAGGTTCGTGAATCCAAGGCCAACCCTATACTTGTTCAATGACGTCATATGTATTTTTACTACAAAATACAATAAGTGAGTTCATTTGATTCTCTTTTACTCTTTACATTTTGAGGACTGAGAATACATGCGTTACTTTTACAACTGCTTAATTAAATGCTTTTGAAATACATTTGTAACTGCGAATACATGAAATGCTTTTATAAATGTTTGACGAGATAGACACAAGCAAAACATTCCTCGAATGAATTATTATGCACATAGAAGTTCTGTGGATTATTATTGAATTATGTGGACTTGATAATTGCCACTAATTGTTGTGAATATTTTTCCCCTGATTATTATTGCTTGGTAACCTAAGAATTAGGGAACATCACTAATTTTGAAAATTAGTGCACGCCTAATTGACGCGAATCCTAAAGGTAGCTACCGAGTTTAACACCCCCACCCAGAATGTTCACTAGACGGAAGAGCTAGTGGGCGTGGTGTTTAGTACTTCGAAGTTTATATGACTATTATACAGACGAGATGTTCTGTTTTGGGGATATTATTATGCGCATTATATGTTAAGGTCGGTTACTAAGCCAAGCTATGAAAGTAATGAAAAGTGAATGTTATGTATCGAGAGAATGATTTTATACACAGGTTATGTGTATGTTATTTTTTTGTGCACGAGATATGTGTACGGTTACTAAGATTTATGAAAAATGGTTGCGTACACAAGAAAGGTGTACTGTATTTAAAAGATAACGCATGTACATTACATGTGGGTATAGGATTCGGGCCCATTTGTACCATGCAACATTTAAATCTTGTGGTCTATCAAAATTACAGAATTTTATTGTTTTATGATAAACTTATGAACTCACCAACCTTTTGGTTGACACTTTAAAGCATGTTTATTCTCAGGTTTGAAAGAAATCTTCCGCTGCGCATTTGCTCATATATTATGGAGTCGTTCATGGCATATAGAAGTCAGAACCTCGCAATGGGACCAACTGTTGAAGACTTCGTCCAGATGGATTAGGACGGGTTGTTAGACCATGACCCTTTAAATCGGAAGCCCACAACTCGCCACTAACAAATCCAACTATTGTTACGAACCAGAAAATTTGGATGTCTATCAAATTAACCGCTTAAAATAATTTTTCGTCGAAATTTTGAAGAAGATAAAAATCTATGTCCTAAAAACTAGAGCGTATAAATGAGAAAGAAAAAGAGTGCGTCGAAAAATAAGAGTCGAAAAACAAACGTCGAAAAATAAAAAGTCGAAAAACAATAATAAGAAAGAAAAGCGTCGAAACTTAAAAGTTTAAAAACTTAAGACTAAAAAGTTACGCCTAAAGGTATTAAAGCTTAAAAGGAATTCTATATCCAAAACGGCAATAACTTAAAAAGCACTAAAATATAAAGATTGTGTCGCAAAATTCTAAAGCACCTAAGTCTTAATCTAAAGAAAAAGCACTTAAGGGATTTTACGGCAAAGCCTTAAAATCTAGAAATATAAAATAACTACGGAAAAAACTAAGTTAAAACTAATTACGAACGATAATTATACAATTTACGACTTAAACGATAAAAATATACAATTTATAAAAAGAAACAAAAAATGATAAAATTGATTATTTTTATAAAAAAATTATTTTTATATTATTATTTTATAAAAGTATTAATTTTAAATTAATAATACTAATTAAAACTTATAATTAATTAAAACTAAACTAATTATATTAAATTAAAACCCTAAATGATTTAATTATTAATAATATTATTAACCTAATTCGTGCGTACTTGGTTTGGCCTAGTCTATGTCATGCGAATGTATGAGATTATGCATACGGACTCATGCGATCGTATGGCCCAGCATATCAGGTAAGTCATGGGCTGCTACAGTGTTGTGGCCCGATTTCTAATTTATTTATATTTTTTTCGTGTTTAATATTTATAGAAAATAATATTTAATTTAAATAAAACTTATATTTTAAAAAATTACTTTAGTTTTTATAACTTTCAACAAAAGAAATAGAAAAATGTAAACTTTTTAATTTAAACACTTAAAAATATAGATATATATATTTTTCTTTTTTTTATGCTTTTATAATTTTTTTAAAACTTATATATTTTTCAAAAATAGCTTAAAAACTAATTTTAATTTTTTAATTTTTTTTAGAATATAGTGTTTCGTTTCCCCGGCAGCGGTGCCAAATACTTGATGTGTGTAGCGGTGTATACAAAATACTATTATTTTTATTACGAAATACGATACAATTTACACAAGTTTTATTTATTTATATAGATGGGATATACTTAAACCTTGCTACAACACTTATAGGCAGTGTACCTAATCGTAGAGTAGTGTAGTGTTTAGTAAGTCCGGTTCATTCCACAGGGAACTAGCTGAGTTTAACACTATATTTTTTACAACTATATTTATATAAAATATATATAATTATAATTATATATAGTAATATTATTATAAAAGGGGGTTTTTACCGTTTAATGACCGGTTTGTCGATTTTATATTTTAAGCATAAAGATAAATGACGATAATATAAATGACAGAATTTAAATTGCGATAAAGTAAATTGCAGTAATTAAAATGACAGTAAATAAAGGTACGATGAAATATGAAACAAAAGTATTATGCTTATTTAAACTTCCGTAATCATGATGTTTGACGTTTTGATTTTAATTTATTGTTACCCTGGGTTAATTGTCCTTTGTCCTAGATTATTTGATACATATTTGGTTTTTGTCCATAATAGTCCATCGGTCATAATTATAAAATGCTCGTCAAATTATCCTTATTCCCGAAGTCAAATATTCCAACTAATTAGGGATTCGAACTGTAACAACGTTTTAATACTTTGTTTAATAATTACACCAGGTTATCAACTACGTGTAATTCAAGGTTTTAATACTTTGTTAACAATTACACCAATTATCCTTGTATGTAATCCACCCCTGTTTTAATGAGATATGAATATTAATTTACCCACTTGATTAGAATGAATAATCAATTACCCAACCCGAATAATTAATTAAATGATCGTAAAAGATGTCGTATAAACGTCACTAAATAGAACATACATAATCATTTTAATAATTATTAGATTAACTAATTTGAAGATAGGTTTGACAGATTCTAATGAGTTGTCATTCGATTAGACAATACCCCCTATCTATTAATAGTCAATAGTCCAATGTCCACAAGTGTCGGTCTTTTGTCCAAACCTTAATTATGGTAAAAAAATCTAATAACCCCGTCTTAATATTTAGTCTAACATCACGATTACTTTGGCTCAAATAAGCATAATAATAACTTAGTTACGATACATTAATTTAAAAAGGAAGAACATAGCTTACATTGATTATTTATTGCGTAGCGTTACACGGGTAGAGTTCCGACTTAAAACCCGTAAAACATTCTTACAATAACCTTATTATTATTAACTTAAATTAAAATTTAAATTAAAATTATAAAAATATATATTACATGTAAAGAGAAAGAAAGAAGAAAAGGTGTACATAACTCGTCCGAAAATTGCTCAATTTATAGACTTGGCCAGCTACAGCATCCCATGCGATCGCATGGATTTTGTGCCTTCTGGCCATGCGATCACATGGCCTCCTGATCCAGCTCATATACTTGCCAAAAACGTGGGCGGCTCTTGATTTATTTATTATATAATATAATATATATAATTTTATATAATTATATATATATTATATTATATTCTTGTGCATAGTTGACTCGTAATTTTAACTCCGTTGACTCGTACGTTTCTTCTCAGTTTATGTCCCGATTCTGGATTTTCGAACGCCCTTTCGGATGCTGAGATATTTTGTATTTTGCGTTCCGCGGCTCGTACTCTTGTAATTTTCAGACATTTCCCATCAATAATTCGAACCACTTGGATTGTACTTTGTTCTTTTTAGCTTTTTGGTCATTTGCGTCTTCAAATCGTCATTTTCTTCTTCTGTCTTCGCACTTATTTATTTAAACGAATATTACATAAAAATAGAACAATTGCAACTAAAAGCTTTACATATTGGAAGGATATTGTGCCTAAATATATGTTCATTTGGAGCACTATCAATGTTCCATACTCTGGTCGAATGTCATTGTCAAAAACTCCTTCTTGACAGAGAGTACTTAGTTTTAGTTCTGGATCAATGAAGAGTGAGGTTAGTGCTCTTTTTGAAATGAACTTTGGAAGGAGTTGTATATGATTCTTCGTATCATAGAACCCAGCTCCTTTTGTGGGCACTCTAAGGATGTAGCCAAATCACTTAAGTGTCATCACATGGTCTTGATCAAGCAGAGTGAATGTTACCCTTCGGTCAGAGGTAAATTCAAACTTTGAATAAAATTGCTTGACCAGTGAAGGAAATGTGTAGGTTTTAAGTGAAAGAAATGGTCCCCATCCAATTTTATCAAACTCACTTTGAAGAGTAGGATAGTCATAGAATACTTCATGTTCTTCTTGGATGTGTCTTGAATCATCTTGAGAGTTCTTCTTTTCATCACATGGAAGTTTGTTGTGAACTTTTATCATTTTGAGATTTGAGTGATATTTGGAGTTTGAGAAGATAAAGGGTTTTGAAGAGCTCATTGTTTTGAGGTACAAGAAGTTCTTTGAGAATTCTCAATTTAAAGAATCTTGAGCAAGGATTTCCATCCATTTTGAGTAATTATTTTGTTCAAGATTTTTAAAGAAGAAGTTAAATTTGATTGCTTTTGGATATTGTTTATAAGTTAGTGGTATTGATTTGCTATAGGTGTGTATTTAATGAACCTTGAATGAATTGCAGTCAATCTGCGGTCACTATCACGGTCAGCCGTGCCTGCGACCGCATGTTATCTGCAACACATTTTTATTTATTTATTCTTTCACATTTTTGGATAATATTAAGACATTATAAAGTTCAAATGCATTATGTCTACATCCAACCATAGAATCATAGCATAATTGTCTTACACATTCCTTGCCACAATTATTCTTTTTCAAGGAATTCTTAGATTGATTTACTTAAATTTTCATCATCCGTATCGCTCGTCTTGCAGGTCAACTTCTTTATTACTCCTTTCATCATATTCACAATCTTTGACTCCTTTTTGAGATTCTTAATTTGTTCCTTGTAGATTTTGTCCATCTTTGCCATTATCTGACACTCTTGAACTTGTTCATCAGTTTCTTCATCTTCACTGTCAGGTATCTCAGCATTTTCTCTACCGATCCTTACTTCTCCTGACGTCCTTTTTCATTTTCGGGAAGTTACTTCTGAGGTTTTTGGTTATTTGAATATGGCAAGTGTAGGTTGATGAAAGTTATCACTTGTGACACCCAAATAGTCAAACACTTTATTGAGATGTAGTCCATAGGGTAATGCACGAGTGGTTTCCGTAACAGTTCCGTTCATTCTTGATGCCATGAGATATGCCATATTTACTTTGATATCATTTTCTAAGCACCACATCAGAGCAAATTGAGTGGCGTGGACATTTGAGTGATTGCCTGATTTGCAATAGATGTTGTGGATGATGATTTTGTTCCAAGTGTCATACTCAGGACGAAGGTGTTTTCCTTGTACACCAGATTTCTCAATTTCAGTTCTTGGAGCATCATTTTTGCATAGTGTATCAATTAGAGGAGTTTTGTTTGAAATGAAGTCAGGAAGGTTCGAAAGATCATGTTGTCTGTTGTAGAACTTTTCTTCCTCAGTGGGAACATCCAACATGATCCCGAAATTCTTGAGTGAATAACGATAATTAACGCCCAGAAGATTGAAGAATACTTCATCATTCACAAAGTTGAAATTAGCATAAAATTATCGAATAAGTAAGGGATGGATAGGGCCGTTTAGAATGATAAAGGATTTCCATTTGAGTTTTTCAAACTGCCTTACAAGTTCAGGCATTTCGGTGTGAGCGACTCTTCTCCCCTCGGCAATTTTTCTGTCTGTCAGAAATTCAATGTTGTAGCCAATAATTCTCTCTTTAGGATCAGATGGTGGATCATATGAGTCTTTTCTTTTTGCTACAACAGTCTTGCCTTTTCCTCATTTTCTACACAATGATACTTTAGATTAGTTCAAGGTGTACGATTCAATTATAGCTAACAAGTTTTGCAAACTTTAATTATCATCAATACTTAGGTGTTTTGATGTTAATATTCTTCACATTTTCACTCTTCATTAGTGTCAATGAGTTTGCAACTAGATTAAGATTTCACAAAGTTCATATGTGTTCTAGACTTTTGAAATCATTATCAACACATGTTTTGACATTCAACATTATTACACTCAATTTGCAACAATGTCATTCATATCATATGAACAATGCTTCTATGAAAATCTAACCGAGATGTATAATGAACCCTAGAATTATCCAAAGTTAAATCAATGCATAGATATACTATAATCATTACTACAATCATTTCTATATTGTTCTTCAAGAACAATTTCAATTGTTTGTATCAATTTAGGTTTTGATTCATTCTAGTTAGGGTTTCTTCATAACCCTAATTCATCATACAAGCACAATTGAATGTTAGGAAAGCAAGGATTAATCATACCGAAAGTAAGAATTGAAATTGAAGGAATGAGCGTTCTTCTCCGTGCGGTCGATCTCCTCAGCCGTGTGTAGGTGTGTGTGTTTTGAAGTGGGTTGAAAAGAAATAAAAGTGAGGGTTTAGTTTAATTTAAAACAGAATCAGACCATGCACGATCGACCGTGGTGTTAGCCGTGTAGATATTTTCACACGTACAGGACTGGAGTCTGCGGTCGTGTATACGATCAGCCGTGGTGCTTCCGTGGATCCTTCTGATCACTAGTTTCTTCACTTCTTCTTTCTTCGAACTCGTTTTGACGATTCTTAGGTTCTATAGAATACTTGAGGACAAGTTTTTTTTCCTAAAATTGAATGATTACATCCTCCCGATGTTTAATCATCGATGACACGTAATATACTATACCTATATATATATATATATATACATATATATATATATACATATATATATACATATATATATACATATATATATATATATATATATATATATATATATATATATATATATATATATATATATATATATATTTAATCATTCATATAGTATACACAAAACGCATTAATCTAGTATTTGTCATGCAATACATATTTTCACATAAACACACAATCATAAGGCAAGTAAGCTTCCTACACTAATCTTTTGAAATCATTTTTCAAAAACAATTTTGCATTAGTAAGAAAAACCTTTCATTAATACAAAGTCTTTTTGAGATGGTTATTCTCATTAGCATTTTAATCATTGATTTTGATTGATTTTAAGATTACCCAATCCTTGACTTATCCCTACCATGAAATTGCTAGCTTGGTCCATTTTTCCCATATTCACAATTTTTCTAATAATGGACAATGGACTTTGATTACAATATTTGTGTTTGTTAGAGTCGTGACATATATTCATTTCATGTTTATCTCTTGATGAATCACAAATAGTTATCCTTTCAAATTTTCTTTTCAAGGTGTTATTTTCATCAATTAAAACTTTGTTAAGTTGTCTAACTTTGTGTAATTCTTTCTTCAAAAGTTTTACTTTGTCACGACTACTATCATACACAAATTTAATGGTCTTGTAATCATCTAACAATTCTTCATAATTAGAAGGATAGAATACATGTACCTCATTGCAATCCATGCTTGAGACGTCATCTTCTTTGAATGGAGATTCAACTTCTTCTTCACTTTGACCATCTTGATCCAAATCATTCAAAGAACTCATGAGGCAAAAGTCTTCATTTTCATCCAACCCTTTTGCTTGAGAATCACCAACCTTTTCCAAATCCTTCCCAATTCCTTTACCCTTTAAACTTCTAGAGTTTAAATCTTCTTGAGAACATAGTGAATCCCAACATTCTTTAGCACTTTCACATGAAATTATCTTTAACCTTTCTTCACTAGGAAGAATTCCATGAAGTAGTGAAATTGCATCAAATTGTTTCAAAACATCATTGTTTTGAAATGTTGACTTCACTAGCCTTGAACTAGCTTGTGGTACAAGGTCTCCTACTTTGATTATTCTCCACAAGTAGTAATCCTTGGATTTGAGATAAGTCTCAAATCTTAATTTCCACACATCAATATTCATCTTATCAAAGATTGGTGCTTCTTTCACCAATTCTTCCAAGTATCCCATAGTTTGAGTTGATCCGAGAATCGTTGACTCAAGTTTTTGCACAAAACGAATTTTGACGCTTTCGCGATCGTTTGTAGCGCAATGATTTGAGCAACCTCTCTGATACCAATTGTAAGTAACGAGAGGGGGGTGAATAGTTACTTAATATATTTTTAACACTTTTTCGATTGATCACCAAATTCGATTTAACTTTGATCAACCAACTCAACTCAAACTTGATGTGTATAGTGTATATGTTCAAAATGATAAATGAAGTAAGGTAAAGAACATAGACACAAGGATTTATAGGGGTTCGGTTGGATGTTAACTAATCCACCTTAATCCACTCCTCGATTACACTAATCGGGATTTGTTGCTTCACTAAGCACTTTTCTCCAAACCCGGTGGAGATCCGATTTACAAGTCTTCAACTTCTTTGGTAGACAACAAACCTAATCTTTCTTTCCCTTTGAAAGATCAACTCCAACCTAGATCAACTTGTCTTCACCTTGGACAAGTATTAATCTCCAAATAAGATTAATCAACTTCCTAAGTCCCTTTAAGGAAGTAGATCACTAAGCTAGCCTATGCTTCTACTAATTGAAGTTACAAGACTTATATACTTTGCAATGATGATCCTAACACAATACTAGGACAACATTACATTAAGTAAACTCACAAGATAAATGATTTTGATTAGTAAGTTTACAACAACCCAATTCTATATCTATAAGATCACAGAATCTTCTCTTGCTTGATCACATTTGAGTAGTAATTTATGCACTTGTGATCACTGGAGATAAGCCTTTGAAATATGCAAGAGGGTCAGCTTCAAATGCTCTTAAATGTTTGCCTTTTATAGTGAGATTCAAAAAATAGCCGTTGACACACGGTTGCCTGCACGGTCGACCGTGGTGCGACCGTGCGTGCTCTAGTCCAACTTAGGTATCCGTTGTATAGCCGTTTGACTCAAATTTGAACACCACATTTTGGCACCTTTACTCCTTCTAGCACCTGCAAAAGAAACCAAACATCCTATACAAGTACTATATGCATTAAGTGTGTGAGATTTGGTCTTAATTCATGAAAGTGACTAATCATTCCAAAAGTGGTAAACCCAACATTCTTGGAGAAGTGTCTTGATTGATATTTAGGGAAATTTCAGTTTGGTTAAAACTTAGCTAGTCACATTAATGTCTTTGGTTCAATTCTAAAGACTAGTCACTATGTCATTAACTTCCTAGTTTCAATTAATCACAAGTGATATCGGCTAAAAAGTCACGTTTTCACCCCGGTATTAAGGCCCAAAAACAAGAAAGATTTGAACTTTGTCGGCAAAATACCCACTTCGTAGGTTAGAATTGAAGAACAAGTAATTATGAAGACGGTACAAAAAGAATCAGGAGAATCGAAGCTAAAACGAAGATTCTAGAGCGAAAACGGTGAAAGACAAGAAATCAAGTTACTATCCAGGGAATCAAGGCTGACCAGCAAGCCAAACAGCCTGCCATACGGCCTGCCATACGGCCTGCCAGTATGGAAACGGCCTGCCATATACGTGCCACCACACGAGCCACCAAACGGCCTGCCTTGCATACGGCCTGCCAAATACGGCCTGCCATACGGCCTGTCAAATGGCCTGCCAAGCGTATTTGGCAATTTTCAAGTCTATTTAAAGGGTCTTTATCATTCATTCCAACACACACTTCAATTCACTTCTTTCTTTCTCTTGTACAATATTAGTCATACTTTCAAGGCCTTCTCACCTCCGAGCGGGAAATTAAGTACCCGGAGGCGAACGCTGAAGATTGTATTAGGAGCGGTCTGGAGTCTTGAAGTTGTCACTTTTGTATTCGGAACTCATTTAATCTACTGGTACTTCTATCCTTTATCTTATATAATGTTTTATGATATTATTGCCATGATTAGCGAGTAGTTATCTTTAGTGTATGCTATGATGTAAGCAGTTATAATGCCGAAATAATATTATGGTCTGTGTATGCTGTTGAAATACTTTCCGATTATGCTTTAAACTCAATCTCTTTTCTAACTAATAGTACGTAGTTATAGGCTCTGTTATTGGGAAGTCGCGAACCCCGATTCAGAGTACACTATATGTGTCACCCCTTGGTAAGAGAAGTCTATCGGATACAACGTAAGATCGACCGAGGCACACCGGTTGTAGTAAGTCTATCGAGCTTTGGATTTCAACTGAGGACTCTTTCGTAGTGAAACATCTGACTAGGCCCCTAGTACATTGTCGGTCCTAGACCATGCTAGTGTAGTCACCAAGCATATAAACTTCGTACATGCACGCTGAAGCACAGCGGTTGTTGTAAGCTGTACCTCTGCTAAGTAAGGCCATGGAACACGGTTAGTGTTGACCAGTACACTGCACCATAACGCGGTCTCAAGCATTGCACCCCGCTTGAGGGATTCTTAGTTAATTAAGGAACTGTTTGTTTAGACACATAAAGGATTGGACCGTTAGGATAACCTAACGTGTTCATGGAAGTCAGACTTGACTTGGCCATGGTGTTCTTTATGGTTGAACTCTTTTTAAGGGCCTAACTATCTTTTACCAATCATTAACGAAAGCATTGAAACACATCACGTCTCTCGGATATGGTAAACCATGTATTCTATTATGCTTAAGAAAGTTTAGACCATTTCGGAATGTTAATACGTCACCCAACCGAGTCGCTCAATTGGATGAGCCGTCTGAACGTGTATGCCTGTAGTCAGACTGCACGGGCGTCGTGGGTAAGGGACGTTGCTGTCTATTCAGAATCTTCAAGCCTAACGCAGTACCCAGTGACATGTCTTTTGACATGGGCATTTAGGACCAGTGTAATGAATACAGGGCCTCTGCCTATTCATGAGCCAGCATTCCATAATCTCGGCAGAATAACTGATGAAGTCATAGTATGCACTTACTTTAACCTTTTCTGAATTACAAATTTTATCGCATTTACTTTATCTATCTTATAAACTAGAAAATCCCAAAATAAATATTCACTACTCCCTAAATATCTTAGGCTACAATATAGGTTCGATGTTACTAATATCTCAAAAATATGACTCTAGGTCATACTTCCCTTACTTATAAGGAGTAGTAAGATTTAGGCCCCGCTAATATAAATTTAAAACAGTACCCTCTCCCACGAGTGGCTGATCCTGGCGAGCCGCGGCCTAACGACACCGCGCAAATAAAAACCGTCCGTTTCGGCCATATCAGGAGATACTAACTAGTTTTTGGCGCCGCTGCCGAGGAGCTGGTATCAGGAAATACTATTTTCAATCAAACTTATTCACAAGCATTTAATGGTGTCTAAGAAAGACAATTATACACAGACTTGGTTATTGGATTTTCCGAACAGTCGCCAATTATATTGGGACCAAAAGGATCCTGCCTCTCCGTAGTCGGCCTGGCCACTTGGTTTGTTGAATAGTTTGTGCAGAACTTTGTTACCGAAATACCAGGGAATCCGTAGCCAGAACCAAAAACATATTCCACCATAGGATAGTTAATTAATTAGATTAGATTACTTTAGATTACTCTAGTTTACCTTAGATTAGACCACCTTAGATTACCTTAGATTGCCTTAGATTAAATTAGATTACCTTAGAATTAGATTAGTTTAGTTTAGCTTATTATAATTTAGCTTATTTACGAAAATTAAAAACAAAAAGGCATACCTAGTGTATGACCCAAACCCGATCTAGAACAGGGCCGTTGTTATTTGTACCTGATCTAGACGCAATAATCTCTAAAGCAAGCAAGGAAGCACGAATCAGAAACCAAATGGCGTTACACGTTACTTTAGCAGAAAACATGAAACCCTCGATTGAAGGTCGAGGAGGACCAATCAGATTTCCAGAGATTCAAGGACACTCGTTCGAGTTAAAACATCACATCATCCAGCTCATTCAGAATAGCTGTCAGTTTCATGGATTACCGAATGACGATCCTAATTCTCACCTTGATAAATTCATATCTCTTTCGAACTCCTACAAACAGCCAGGGATAGGACAAGATATAGTCCGGCTATACTTGTTCCCCTATTCTCTCACTCATCATGCTCAAACTTAGTTTGAAAGACTGGAAAAAGATTCCATCACGTCATGGACGGAGATGGCGACTAAATTCCTAACCAAATATTTCCCTCCTTCTAAACAAACCAAACTGAAGAATGACATCATTAACTTCAAACAAAGTTATGATAAATCTCTTTACACTGCATGGGAGCGTTTCAAAACCCTGCTGAAGAAGTGCCCTAATCACCAGTTAGAACTGTCAGCCCAAATCTGTACCTTCTACAATGGTCTTACGGTAAATCATAGGACGACGATCGATGCAGCAGCTCAAGGGAATCTGCTGAACCAAACCGCAGATGAAGCATGGGAATTGCTCGAGAACATGACGATGCATCATCATGACTAGAATAGTGGTGAAACAACTTCATTATCTGCCCCACTCTCTGCACTTAACAATCAAACGGAGGCCATCAAATCCCTCACAGATAAGATGGAATCTCTTGCCAAGCAACTCGGAGAATTGAAGACGCAACCGCAGCAGGTTAACCAAGCTCAGGCTTGTATTAATTGTACCAACCCGCAACCTACTGAAAACTCTCAAGTTGAGTACGAAAACCCTGACGGTTCAGTCTGTTACGTTCAATACCCAGCTCGTCCACCAAATCCCGAATTCAATCAACCACCAAGGGTTAATCAATTTCAGCGAAGCAATCAATCTTTCCGCTATCGCTATCCACCTTATCCAGCCCAACAATCTCAATTGACCTACGATCAACCACTTCCACTCACTAGTCCCTCAGTTGAGGAGAATTCCCCTACCACCCAGATTACAAAAGCAGCTAACCCCACTCTCGGAGCTGATGATCATTAACTCAGTTCATCCAAGGACAACAACAGTTAAATCAGAGAACTGCAACCAGACAAGATCAGACGGAGATACTAATGAGAAATCAATTGGCTCTGCTCAAAAGTTTGGAAACACAACTCGGACAGTTATCACAACGCCTTGAAACCCGACCGCAGGGAAGATTGCCAAGTAATACTATCCAGAATCCCCACATAGAAGAAGCAAAGCAAATGGATTCTGTAATCCCAGAGGAAGAACCACGGAGAAGGTCAACTAGGCTCAAGAACAAATCGACATATACTCAGAAGCTGACCCCTGAAACTCCAGTTCGCATACCTTATCCTGGAAGGCTACAAGAAGAACCATCCAAGCTTGATTCCTTCAAACTTGATGGAAGATTCTTGGACACTATGTCCAAAGTTCCCAACTAGAAGAGATACATCCGAAGGCTTCTATCTACAAAGGAGAGGATACCAGACTCTAACAAAATTCCTCTGAGTGAAGAATGCTCTGCATTACTCAGAAACTCTCTACCACCTAAGCTAGGAGATACGGGTCGATTCGTTTTCCCGTGTTCAATCTACCAATCTGGAACCATTCATGCGCTAGCAGATTTAGGAGCAAGTATCAACCTAATCCCCTACTCTCTCTACAAGAGATTAGAGTTAGGAGACTTGTCACCAACCAAAATGACAATCCAACTTGCCGATCATACAATTCAATATCCAAAGGGCATAGTTGAGAACGTCTTGGTGAAAGTCGACAAATTCTTGTATCCTACGGATTTCATAGTAATGGATATTAAGGAAGACCTACACACCCCAATAGTGATAGGAAGACCTTTCATGAATGCTGCTAGGACTGTCATTGATGTGTACAATCAAATCATGATCTTACGATCACATGGGGAGAGCGTTACCGTCAAAATTGACCGACCAACCGATTTTTCTGGACAGGCAGAGATGTTTGCTATTTTCACCAGACAGATCACTTCCGATGATGAGTCATTACCACCAGCCGACGATGTCGAGATGGGTGTCGAATCACAGTCTGTAGACAACCCAGAAATGGAAGAAGAGGATTCCAGCGAAGAAATAGAGGAAGAGGAGAAATCTGAAGAGGAATAGGAAATGGAAGATGTAAAAGAAACTGTGACAAAACCCGTTCCAAGCATTGAGCGTCATGAAGAAATAATGAGGCTTGAAATGGTAGATCACAGTTTAATCATTCGCTTCAAAAAGAACGACAAGTCTGAGGTTAAGGATATAGAAATTGATCCTGTAAGTATCAAAGTGGAGAATCAGAATACTGAAGGAACCCGTTCATCAGACGCATCCTCAGAGGAACCGGATACCGATGATGACGAGGAAGAGCATCACGAAGACATTCTGACTAACTCACACTCTCCAACCGAAGTAGATCAAGGGGAGCCGGACTCTTCTTCAGATCAAATTCCAGTTATATCTACACATGCAGACATGATTACCTTCGTCAATGATACCGATGAATTTAAAGACATTCTCGAAGCCATCCGAAAGTCAACCATTGATTTTTCGCTACGCTTAACAAAACGAATCATGGCTATCAGAGAAGAGCACCACCTCTATCTCCGAAGAGAAGACAATGATGTTGAAATCCTAGAAGAACGCATTCAAGACTTTATCAATTCTCTTCCCGATCATATCTATCACGAAGAAAGGCAACGAGAGCATAATTCAGTGGTTCGCACTATTCTCGAGACAAGATTCCGTTGAGATCAGAAGATCATTTACTCTAAGGTTTATAATGCCTTAGCCGGATCTGCGCTTTCTCACGAAACGAACGAGCACTACTGACTCTCATCCGGAAGCATATGGATCTTTCCACCGGCTTCCCGACTTATCACTCTGATTTACAAATGATCAAGGATATTCACAGTCTTTTCGCTCTTCTGGATAGAGATAACTTCAAAAGCACACCAGACAGACTAGTGATTTACGTAACAATTGATCACCACGCTGATCTGATTATCAAAGAGTTGCAGATGCTGTTATGGAGGAAGCAAGACGGAACAATCCGTTCTCTCATCTTGAACCAGATCGAGTCAACATTGCCACCTATGTTACGAAGTAGCTATCACGTATCTACCACGAATCCACAGATCCTAGTTTCATATTTAAAGCTGGATGTCTAGAGATATACTCAAAGACGGTGAAATTAATACTCGTATCAGGATTGCTGTTCACTTCTTTCCAGCTTCGTTTCTTAACTAATCTGTGCAAAGCTACAGACTCTTACTGTGGAGATCACCGTTCCGAAGACTTCGAGATACTAAAGATACAGTTTCTTACATTGTTTTAAGACCTCCGAAATGAGCATCCAGTCAGGGAAATCATCAACACCAGCACTGCAACCATGATTGACATTCATGGGTCAACCCAGCAGAGCTGTGGATCATATTCTCATCGGACTTCAAGACTTATCAAGAGCCAAAACTGCGCACTACTTATCGTTCAGAAGATCTTCAAGAGAAGTACCGGACTTGTTACCACTTTTGGTCCAACACTTTCTCCGGACTTATCCACCAAGACTCACATTCCCTCAAGAAGACCAAAATCACAACCATCAACGAGGAATGTTTGCTTTTTGAAGAATCACTACGGTCGAGCCAACGACCTTAAACAAAAGCGCTTCCCGGGAGTCAACCCGTGCAATAAAGTAGAGTAGAAGAATAAAGGATGACAAATGAGCCGATAAAGAAGCAAGGAAACCAGCCGCATCTGCTAGGGGTATTTCTTTCTTTTTGCAAGTAGCTCAAGATTCAAACCATACCGCATCCTAGCTTATCACTAAGTGTGGGATAACACCCAATTAAAACACTAGACAAACACTCCAAAATCTTCAACTAAAACTCCTGAGTGTGGGATACACTAGGAACATTGAGGACAATGTTCGTCTAAGTGTGGGATGTTGGTATCTTTTTATGCTATATCATAATAAACCATTACGAAGATTCCAAGTCCTTAAGCCAAATTTTAAATTTTTTGCAAAAGAAACCCTTTTCGAAAAAGTATTTTGAAAACCTAAAACGTTTGTCAATAAAAATAAGGCTTAAGTAAGGTGGAAATCTTGTTAGATTGAAATCTCTAATAGAGCATTGCATGACTAAGGCATTATCGACCTAAATTGATTATGGTGAGGCACCCCAAATAAGACCAGCATTCATCTTTAATGCTTCACTATTTTCCGTTGAGAGTGCCGATGTCTGTGCTCAGAATCAGAACTTGCTTTAGATATACATCTCCAAGCAGCAAAGCGTGGTTCGGTTATAATCAAAATAGCTACCCATTTATCAAACCTAAGCCTTCCACACCTCCACTACTTCTACTCCACCATCACATCCATATCATCTTTACTATTTCTCAGAAAACCTAGAAAATGAGATTCCTTCCGAAAACCCAATGTTATGAACCTCTCAAGTATCATGGCAAAGGTCTTGAAAAAGTTTATCGGCAAAAAGTTCTCGAGATGAAGTCTCCAAAAAAAATGATAGAACTAAATAAGAGAAATGTCGAAGAGAACTCGACCGAAATGATTATCAAATGAAGAAAAAGTTCAAAAGTGCTTCTCAAAATAGTTCAGCACTCCTATCTATCTGAATAAAAGTCTGTATAAAGACTACATTACCCTTTTATCTCACCCTTCAAAAACAACTTCACAACCACTCCAAAATTCCTTCTCCATCATTGACAAATAACCCACAAAGCTGAGATTACTACCGTTCTCGCGTTAGCAGCAAGGATTTGAGTCTTTATCAAGCCTATGACGATGGGTGCTGCATGACTGGCTATGAGCGTATTCATTTCTTAGATCTATAGGGAACCCTAAACACTTGAGTGATTTGAGTGACCCGTGAAAGCTAGCCTATGTCATGTAACCTCCTCGCATGCTTGCAGAGATAATTTCAATCCTAACAAAGATGACTCACCTTATCTTTTTGCTCTTATAATAAAAGCAAACCGCTTAGGCTATTAGAAAAGAAACGCCAAAAAGATTCTTTAAAATGAGAGTTTGCTTGAGGACAAGCAAAAGTCTAAGTGTGGGATATTTGATATCGGCTAAAAAGTCACGTTTTCACCCGGGTATTAAGGCCCAAAAACAAGAAAGATTCGAACTTTGTCAGCAAAATACGCACTTCGTCAGTTAGAATTGAAGAACAAGTAATTATGAAGATGGTCCAAAAAGAATCAAGAGAATCGGAGCTAAAACGAAGATTCTAGAGCGAAAACGGTGAAAGACAAGAAATTAAGTTACGATCCAGGGAATCAAGGCTGACCAGCAAGCCAAACGGCCTGCCATACCGCCTGCCAGTATGGAAACGGCCTGCCATATACGTGCCACCACACGATCCACCAATCGGCCTGCCTTGCATACGGCCTGCCAAACGGCCTGCCAAACGGCCTGCCAGGCGTATTTGGCAATTTTCAAGTCTATTTAAAGGGTCTTTGTCATTCATTCTAACACACACTTCAATTCACTTCTTTCTCTCTCTTGTACAATATTAGTCATACTTTCAAGGCCTTCTCACCTCCGAGCGGGAAATTAAGTACCCGAAGGCGAACGCTGAAGATTGTATTAGGAGCGGTCTGGAGTCTTGAAGTTGTCACTTTTGTATTCGAAACTTGTTTAATCTACTGGTAATTCTATCCTTTATCTTATATAATGTTTTATGATATTATTGCCATGATTAGCGAGTAGTTATCTTTAGTGTATGCTATGATGTAAGCAGTTATAATGCCGAAATAATATTATGGTCTGTGTATGCTGTTGAAATGCTTTTCGATTATTCTTTAAACTCAATATCTTTTCCAACTAATAGAAAGTAGTTGTAGGCTCTGTTATTGGGAAGTCACGAACCCCGATTCAGAGTACACTATATGTGTCACCCCTTGGTAAGAGAAGTCTATCGGATACAACGTAAGATCGACCGAGGCACACCGGTTGTAGTAAGTCTATCGAGCTTTGGATTCCGACTGAGGAATCTTTCGTAGTGAAACATCTGACTAGGCCCCTAGTACATTGTTAGTCCTAGACCATGCTAGTGTAGTCACCAAGCATATAAACCTCGTACGTGCACGCTGAAGCACAGCGGTTGTTGTAAGCTGTACCTCTGCTAAGTAAGGCCATGGAACATGGTTAGTGTTGACCAGTACACTGCACCAAAATGCGGTCTCAAGCATTGCACCCCGCTTGAGGGATTCTTAGTTAATTAAGGAACTGTTTGTTTAGTCATATAAAGGATTGGATCGTTAGGATAACCGAACGTGTTCATGAAAGTCAGACTTGACTTGGCCATGGTGTTCTTTATGGTTGAACTCTTTTTAAGGGCCTAACTATCTTTTACCAATCATTAACGAAAGCATTAAAACACATCACGTCTCTCGGATATGGTAAACCATGTATTCTATTATTCTTAAGAAAGTTTAGACCATTTTGGAATGTTAATACGTCACCCAACCGAGTCGCTCAATTGGATGAGCCGTCTGAATGTGTATGCCTGTAGTTAGACTGCACGGGCGTCGGGGGTAAGGGACGTTGCTGTCTATTCAGAATCTTCAAGCCTAACGCAGTATCCAGTGACATGTCTTATGACAGGGGCGTTTAGGACCAGTGTAATGAATACAAGGCCTCTGCCTATTCATGAGCCAGCATTCCATAATCTCGGCAGAATAACTTATCAAGTCATAGGATGCACTTACTTTAACCTTTTCTGAATTACAAATTTTATCGCATTTACTTTATCTATCTTATAAACTAGAAAATCCCAAAATAAATATTCACTACTCCCTAACTATCTTAGGCTACAATATAGGTTCGATATTACTGATATCTCAAAAATACGACTCTAGATCATACTTCCCTTACTTATAAGGAGTAGTAAGATTTAGGCCCCGCTAATATAAATTTAAAATAGTACCTTCTCCCACGAGTGGCTGATCCTGGAGAGCTGCAGCCTAACGACACCGCGCAAATAAAAACCGTCCATTTCGGCCATATCAACAAGTCATGATCTTTTTTTAGTTTAGTTAGAGATTAATTTAACAATGTCTCTATAATATAATCATGAAGCATGTAGAGACATCAAAGTTAAGTCATAAGCAATCACCCTTAGTTACTTAGACTAGATCAAATAGATAATTGACTATACTTTCATTGTGAACCATTTTACATTTAATCTATTGGAGTAGGTTATTTACTTGAATCCTAACTAATGAGCACATAGCAAACATATTAATCAAGTTGACAAGTTTATGAGTATTAAGCATATTGGCAAGTAGCAAGTAATACTTACATAGCAAGAGATAGTTATTCTAGGATCAATCATATAGATACTTGCACAACTTATAATTCAAGCACTTAATAAGTTTAATGTGCAATATAACACATTACATGATTAATGTGTAAGCACACATTAATGTCCAACACATGCACAAGGGAAGAGCAATCTCTAGTTGGGACTTGGTGACCATCCTAAATGTATCTAAGTATGTTTTAGGATTACAAGTCATTACTAGTTAACCTTGAGAGCATTGTTCCTTATTTAGCCTTAATTAATCACTAAGTCATTTCTAATATCAATCATTGTTCTAGTGACATTGGCTTAAGTGTGTTGGTACTTGATGATCAGACTAAGGATATCTAGATAAGAATTAAGATCACAAGTTGTTGATTAACACTTATGTGTTATGCCTAATCTTGGTTAATTTGTCATTAAGATGTCATTAGGCGTAATTAATCACAATTAGTATTTTTATGACCAAAACTCGGTTGAGTATGAAGAAGGCATCTATTCTAAGTATGTTGAGAAAGGTTTCATGAATTATAGATGTTGGAAACTAGTCAAACTTTATTTGATCGAAAATGGTAACAGAGAGAATTGCGATCGCACTGCGGTTGACCGTGGTGACGACCGTGCAACTTGTTTTCACAAAACTGCGTTGCAATTCAGTTTGGGTTTTCACGGTTGACTATGCGGTCGACCGTACCTCGACCGTATGTTTAGCTGAAGTTTTAATTTCATTCTTTAGCCTATGTTTGACTTGGTCATTTGCAAGATAAAGTATGGATTAGTGACCTTGCGTGTTTTATGTTAAGATGTTAGTCATCACTTATGCATATGTATATGTCATCATCAAAACATATTCTTTGATTAATCACACTTTGGTTAATCATACGTAAGTTTATCGTTTAGTGCATTAACCCACATCCAACCAACATGTGGTACACAACATTAGTTTATCTATAATAAAAGTTAAGTGTACACATTTGAAGTAATTATAGACAAACAAGACATTGTAGTGAAGGATATTGTCTTAAAGCGCTTTCATTAAGAGTTAAACATTATCATGAAATAGTACACTAACTACAATATCATGTAAGGTCTCGACGAAAACCCTTCTTAGTCACGTGACTTGTAAATACATTGGGTGGTAGACCTTTCGTTAGCGGATCCGCAAGCATTTCATGAGTTTTAATGTGCTCGATACGTATATGTTGTTCCTCCACTCTTTCACGTACAAATAAGTACTTTGTATTTAGGTATAAACCAACTCCAGTCGAACTGTTACTATTCGAGAAGCTCACGGCTGCGCTATTATCGCAGTAAATCTTCAATGGCCTTGAGATGGAATTAATGATTTTGAGTCCAGTGATCAAGTTTCTCAACAGCATTGCTTGACATGTCGCATTATAAACCACAACATACTCATCCATCATTGTTGAGGTCGTCGTTAGCACTTGCTTACGACTCTTCCAAGAAATAGGCCCACCTGACAACATGAAAATATATCCCATAGTCGACCTACTAGTGTCTTTGCATTTCATAAAGTCTGAATCCGAGTATCCAATAACTTCAAGGTTATCGGATCTAGTGTAGGTTAACTTGTACTCTTTCGTTCCTTGAAGATATCGCAATACTTGCTTAACAACTTTCCAATGATGTAGGCCAGGATTAGATTGAAACCTGCCTAACATGCCACATATATATGCGATATATGGTCGAGTACATACTTGAGCATACGTCAAGCTTCCTACTACGAAAGCGTAAGGAATTTGCTTCATTTCCTCAATTTCAACCTCAGTTTTCGGACATTGATGAGATCCGAAAGCATCACCCTTAACCACGGGAGCGACCGTTGGCGAGCAATGTTGCATAACGAACGTATTGAGTACGCGTTCGATATATGCCTTTTGAGATAATCTTAATGTCCCATTGGCTCGATCTCGGTGAATTTGAATTCCTATAACATAAGAGGCTTCACGAAGATCTTTCATGTTAAAGTTTCTAGAAAGAAAATGCTTTGACTCGTGCAACAAATCAATATTATTACTTGCCAAAAGGATATCATCAACGTAAAGAACAAGTATAATAAAATTGCTCCCACTCATTTTGAGGTACACACATTGATCTACCTAATTTTTGATGAAGTTGTGTTTCTTCATTACTTCATCAATTTTAAGTACCGTTGACGAGAAGCTTTCTTAAGCCCATAAATAGATTTCTTGAGTTTACAAACTAAGTGTTCTTGGCCTTCAGATATAAAACCTTGAGGTTGAGCCATGAACACATCTTCATGTAAATATCCATTAAGAAACGCAATTTTGACGCCCATTTGGTGTAACTCCAAGTCAAAATGAGCTACTAAGGCCATTACGATCCTTAGGGAGTCTTTTCTCGATACAGGAGGAAAGGTTTCCTTATAATCAATGCCCTCCTTTTGAGTATACCCTTTCGCGACCAAACGAGCTTTATATCGCTCAACATTTCCATTTGGGTCAAGTTTAGTCTTAAAGACCCACTTGCATCCAACGAGTTTTGCACCCTTTGGCAGTTCAGCAAGTTTCCAAACGTCATTTTTGCTCATTGAGTTCAACTCATCATTCATTGCTTCCCTCCAATGAGTTGATTGGTCACAAGTAATGGATTCTTCATATGAAGTAGGGTCATCGCATTTTCCGAAGTCAAAATCAGCCTAATTCAAATAGGTATAGTAATCGTCAAAATTTGTGGGCTGCCTTTGTTGTTGTGACCTGCGCAACGGCTGTTGAGTTTCTTGTGGTTAAACATTAGTCACGGGGTTAGGTTCATCTTCTTCGACATTATTTGGATGATCATCAGAAGTTAAGTGATCATTCGAGGTGTCAAGTGGCGTATTAATCGGTATGGGCACATGAATTATCGTTGTCTCATCTCGAGCCTCTTGAAGCTCAATTCTTCTAAATGAACCACTCCCACTATTGTTAGCATTTTCAAGAAACTCAGCATGGCGTGTCTCGATAATTCTGGTACTGTGAGATGGGCAATAAAATTGGTAACCCTTTGATCGTTCTGGGTACCCAATGAAGAAGCAACTAATGGTTTTTAAGTCCAGTTTTCGTAACTGAGGATTGTATATCTTTGCTTTGGCTGGACATCCCTAAACCCGTAGATATCGTAAGCTAGGTTTCCTTCCTGTCCAAATTTCATATGGTGTTTTTGGGATAGACTTTGAAGGAACTCTATTAAGGATGTGAACAGATGTTTTCAATGCCTCAGTCCAAAGAAATTCGAGAAGGTTTGAATTTGCTAACATACTTCGAACCATGTCCATAAGGGTGCGATTTCTCCTCTCAACAACACCATTTTGCTGAAGGGTACCTGGTATGGTATATTGGGTAATAATCACATGATCTTCGCAAAAGTCAAAGAAAGACCTGGGAGCTTGACCAACATTTGTATGTCTACCATAATATTCACCACCACTATCCGATCTTACCACTTTAATTTTGCGGTCAAGTTGATTTTCAACTTCTACTTTAAAAGTTTTGAACATTTCAAGTGATTCGGATTTTTCATTAATTAAGAACAGGTACATGTAACGTGAGTAATCGTCAATGAAGGTAATGAATGATTTATGACCATCAATGCCTGAAGGAAAAGATCCACATATGTCAGTATGTACTAGTTCTAATAATCCAGTACTTCGTGTGGCACATTTCTTATTTCCTTTGGTCATTTTTCCCTCTATGCATTCTACACATTTTTCAAAATTAGAGAAATCAAGATTAGGTAGAACTTCATCTTTCACGAGTCTAGTCATCATGTCTTGTGAAATATGGCCTAAACGTTGATGCCATAACTTTGATGAAGTTTCAAGATCTTGTTTTCTCTTATTTTGACTTACATTCTCAATAACATTAAATGATAAAAGAGATTTCGAGAACTGGTTATCTAAACACAACTTAAAGAGGTTTCCCTCGAGACAACCAGTACTAACAATACAGAAATATAAACTAATATATACTTTATTGTATGCAAACGTAAATATATAATCATCAATAATTAGCTTAGATACAGATATTAAGTTTCGAGTCATGCTTGATACATAAAGAGTTCCATAAAGATTCAAATAGAAGCTACCCTCTAAAATTAATGAAAGGGTTCCAACAGCTTCAACATTTACATCAACTCCATTCCCGACTTTAACCGTTCGTTGGTTTCTTTCCAATCTCCGGATTGTACGGAATCCCTTTAAAGAATTAGAAATGTATACCATGGATCCAGAGTCAATACACCATGAATTAATAGGGACATTAACATTAAAAGTTTCATTAATCATAAAAGATTCAAATATACCTTTCTTTGCTAACCATTCCTTGAATTTCGGACAGTCCCTTTGAATATGCCCATTCTTACGGCAAAATTTGCATTTTGGACCGTCTTGGAATGAGTTAGTACTTAAACGTGTTTTCTGGACTTTATTTGGAGTTCGATTATCTCCGTTTGAACATTTTCCCTTCCATGAATCCTTTCTCTTTTTGGAGTTTGTAGTAGCAATGTGAGCAACATCGGGTTTTTCTACTTTAAGGCATTCTTCCTCTTGCACACACATGGCAATCAATTCGCTAATCGTCCATTTCTCTTTTTGCGTATTATAATTGATCTTGAAAGGACCAAACGACATAGGGAGAGATGTCATAATGAAATGAACTAAAAAACCTTCACTGATTTCCATATTCTTGCCTTTCAGTTTGTTCGCCATATCACTCATCATCATAATATGCTCACGTACACCACTAACCCCATCATACTTGGTAGTCAACATTTTGAGGATCAAAGTACTTGCAGGAGCTTTTGAAGTCCCTTTAAATTGTTCCTCAATGGAGTTTAAGTATTCTTTGCATTTTCAGAGTCAGGAATAGCTCCTCGAATAGCAATGGATATGGAATTCTTAATAATCATGAGAGACATACGGTTAGATCGCTCCCACTGTTCATAAGCACGTTTCTGATCTGATGTACTAGCATCAGTAAGTGTAGCGGGAGGATCAATACGAAGTGCATGATTGAGATCCATAACTCCGTGAGTAAGTTTCACTTGATCTCTCCATGTTGAAAAGTTAGTACCAGTTAACGGTTCAATTCCGGATAAGTAACTCGTATTAGAAGTTGAGGTAGATGCTGAAATAGATTGACAATTAAAGGTATGCTCAAATAAGGCTAATAAATAATTATTGGGATATAAAGAAATAAAGTCAAGTGTATTAGTATAACATAAAACCTATTATGAACACCAAAATAATAGGCAATAAGATGTCGTGCTCAATTATTAACCTCACGTTGGTTTAGTTGATAATTGAGTCATTAGACATCTTTAAACATACTAAGCATGCATGTATATCACATATCACCGTTGGGTAGAAATGTAACATGCATGCTAATTATGCTTAATATATATGTATTTTATTGTTCAAGTTAACACACAAATAGCCGTTGGGTTCATTGAGTGAAAACTTAAATAATTGTGTAAAATGGCATTACTTATACTTATACATTAATTGAGACAACTATTCATTAGACTGGATATCTTTATCAATCTACAAGTTACCATTTTAAGATTTAAGTTTCTCAAAAATTAGGGACTTGCTAATTTCCCAAACAACTGATCATATGCAAAATTGTAACATCCATCAAATAATAGATCACTCGTGCGTAGATTATCAAACATGAGCCACTAATTCATGCGTAGATTATCAAGTTATATTACCGAAAATATTAAACAACAGTACAATATAACATTAACATAACATTGTATTGTAACACATATCCATTTAAATTTAAATCCTACCGTGAATTAATTGATGACAGTAAGTTGTACATGAATTCATAATAGTGGCAAGAGATCATTAACTATTAATTATAATTAAACATTAATCTTAACGTGTGTAGTCAAATAATTTATAAGGCATTCTTTATCAATTTTCCAAACAAATAGAAACACCAAAAAATATGCAGTTATCATCGACAATTCATGAATTGAATCCATCCATCGATTGATGGAATTTATAATAATTAATGTAAACATAAATCTTTAATTTTAACAATTAACTTTACATACATTAATTTAATTAATGTAAATTGACACCATATATGAATCGGTCACAATTAATATTAATTTCAATACTTCAATTAACTTCAATACATTGTCAGTTTTCAATACATTAATTAAAACATGAAAATGTCCCACAGTTAATAACATCAAATAACCAATTACTTTTGGCATCATAATCGTAAGATCATCATAATTCAAAATAAATGTTTCTTTATTGATTCAAACATACAATTCAGATTACACGTTATTAATTGCTCATGATACCACATGTTGATTAATTTATCATCATACAAGATCAATCAAACATGTAATCACAAATTAATAACATGAACATTAAAGTAAAACTTACTTGATGGAAGAATCGTTGTGCAATTAGGGTTTGATGATGAAGTCATGATCTTAAGGATTTGTAAGATCCTGAGTTTTGTGCATCAAAAAATATTCTTGAAAGTGTCAGTAATTGTGTGCATCAGAAAGCGCCACTAAAAGTCTACCTAACACTTATGCATTTTCAGAATTTACATCAGAATCAGACTAACACAATTTCAGTCCCTGAAAGAAGTTGTTGTTTTCAGTTTCAGTTATAGTGGACGCCGTTCAGAATTTGGGACGCCGTCCACTAACAAAAGGTGGGACGCCGTCCAGCTATTTTGGACGCCGTCCAAATGGTCTGATGGGCCAGCTGTTGTGATTTGTCTAAATTAAAAGGGGTACTTCGGTCTTTTCACTTGTGGACGGGTTTTATACCCCAAAACTGATCTAGAACTCATTCTTATCCTCTTTTCCACCAACCAAACCCTAGAAAAAGAGAGAGTAGAGTTTCTAGAGAGAGGAAGCTTGGGTTAGTGAAGAAGATGGTGATTTTTGCCCAAATTGGAAGAGGGTTTTGGTTCTCCTTGATGTTTCTTGTTACTAGCTCGGTTTTGGAGTTGAGGTAAACCCTAGATTCGATTTAATTACTTTAATTTTGATTTGGGGTTAGGGTTTGCGCTAGTTAGGGTTATAAACCCCATTCATGGTGAAATTTGGGGGGTTTTGGGCTTTGTTAGTGTAAGTGAACCCGATTATTGGTGGGTTAGGGTTTTGATGATGATTTTTAAGTATTTTTCATTAGTTTGAGTGTTAATCACTATATTGTAGGTGTGTTGGTGATTAGATGTTCATAAGAACATGTTCGTTGGTCAAAATATGTGTTAACCTCAAATTGTTGTCAAGCTAAGTTTTGAGTCAAGATTTGAAGAATCAAGTATGTAAATGCTTGGTTCATGCGTTAGATGGTGTTTTGGAAATATATTCACTAGTCGTTAGTGATTTTGGGCATTTTTGGGACTTATGTCAAATTGGGTTGACTTTGATTGGGTCAAAATTGATGATGATACTAACTTGGATTAAATGGGTGTTAAAACGCTTTTGTTAAGTGTTAAATTATGCTTTTGGATGTAATTACTCGCGAGAAGTAATTTTGGATTAAAATGATATTTTAACATAAGTCAAACGTGGTCAACGCAAAAGGGGTAAATATTACACTTGTTGGGGTTTTTGGGTGTAAGTGGCGTTTAAAATAATTACTACCTAAGTCGTAATTTAGTGCTTAGACATCGGTTGGTCTAATTGGTGTCGTGTATAAATTGGGTTAGTTTGTACTCATTGGAATGGGTCGGAATTACCACTCGTAGTGGTAATTGGTGAAGTCCACTTTAGGTGTCTAAATTGGCGGATTGTGGAGGTAGGTATAAACCCTTGGTTAAGGGTGTTGGCATCGAATTCTCTTGTAGAGAATGTATGTTGATTATGTGTATACCTATATGCGTATTATAGGTAAAGGTTTGCTCGGTGGCGTTTGGAGGCGATTTACATACGTGACTTGTGCGGGCTTTCCAAGGTGAGTAGAATAATTATGCATGTATGTATATAGTGTATTTATTTGTGTGCTATGGTATGAACCACGGAGTCGGTAGTGCCATAGTATGTGCGAGTGTGCTATGATGGGAACTACGGAGCCGGTAGCATCATGGTACGTGTGTTGTAGTGTGAACTACGGAGCTGGTAGCACTATAGCACGAGTCGTTAAAGTGTGAACAACGGAGCCGGTAGCACTATAAAAGAGTATGACTCGAGTTGTGATGTGAACCACGGAGCCGGTAGCATCAAAGTGTAAACCACAGAGCCGGTAGCACTATAAAATGAGGTGTGAACCACGGAGCCGGTAACACAACCACGGAGCCGGTAGCACTATAAAGGAGTATGACTCAAATGCGTAGTGACGTGAACCACGGAGCCGGTAGCGTCATAGCATTACGTATGGTGTGAACCACGGAGCCAGTAGCACCATGACGCGAGTATGGTTAACTATATGGTTGTGTATGTGTTGTTGTATAGCATAATATATTATTTTGGAGTATATGCTATTGTTTATGCTAGTTGCGGTAATGGAGGTTATTAGCTTTATACTTGGAGTTCGTATTCTAATATTCTATTGCTAGCATGTTTGCGGTATGTGAGTAGGTGGTTGCAAGTAGGTATATTATATATGTATGTGTATACTTATTGCACTCACTAAGCGTTAACTTACCCCTCTTGTTGTTTACCTTTTTACACGTATTGTGTTATGAAGCTAGCTAGTTGTTAGGCTAGAAGCGTATGAGCGCTTGGGTTCGATGGGGTAGCTTTTTGAGATATGGACGCGGATTGGGGATTTGGTAGTCCTTGTGATTATGCTCTTGGTATTGGGTTGGGTTATTGAGTCTTAACCAGTATTTATGGTGTAAACACTTTTAATTAACGTTTGTGATGTAAAACTCGATTCTATTGAGGAAATCTCTTAATTATAATCATTATAGTATGTTGTGAAAACTGTTTCGTTTAAAAGTGTCGGGAAGCGGGTTTTCCGCCCGCGTGAATTTGTAAAACTGATCAGGAACTTTTAGTTCATTTGGACGCTGTCCAAATGGCTTGGATGCCGTCCTATTCTTCTCTGCTGGATGCCGTCCAGATAACTGGACGCCGTCCAGATGGTCTATATAAAAAAAAATTAAGGCGTGTTTTTGGTAAAACGAAGTTGGGTCGTTACAAGTGGTATCAGAGCATAGTCTAAGGGAATTAGGTGACCTTGGAATAGGTGCCTAGTCCTAGACTTATTGGCGGTTATGTATTATTTGCGGGACTTGTAGGAATGCGGGTCGGATTGAGATTTGTTAGTGCCTTAGAGTAGGTGACTAACTAGGACTTGTGATTGTCCAAAGTGTGATTATGTGGGGCCTATTTCGTGTGTAAATTAGTGCCTTAGACAGATAGTGCCTAATGTAAGGTGGCGAACTTGGACGTTGTTTTAGTGATAGTCACCTAAGTTGTAGGTTGACTTGTTGTTGCGGTGTACTTGTGTACATTTATTATTATATTGTATATAGGTGCATATACAGGTATCTATTTGTGCAGTGTTTTAGCGACAAATCTATTAGAGAGATTCGAATGTTTGACAATTTTGGGTGATCAAGTTCACAGTAATGACTTTGGTCATTTGGGTACTTGGGGTTAACGCGTATTATCTTGTGTGAATGTTGCGTCAGTCCGGGTAAAATACTTTGCGTGACTATGTGAAAATGGTAAGGTACGCATTTGTAATAGTGACCGATCACAATTATTACGAAAGTGTATCTTGACATCAAGCATGACATGATGAGTACGAACGGAGGAAACGTGGCATGGTTGGGGTAGATTCGGGATAAATAAGGAATATTTTATTGGTTCCTATGATATGGTTGTCTCAAGTGATGTGCTTGTAGTCACATCGGGTTCATTGCGAGTCGGGAAGTGTTATGGTTGATTTGGTTAGTTAAGTGAGTGAGCCAACTCACGAGTTTGGCGCGTACTTAGTCACCCTAAGTAGTGGGTGCACTATTGAGATTGACATTAGTTGTAGTTACCCATCGTAACTTGGATAACCGATTAGTATGTATGTGTGTGCGACGATGCCATGACCCAGAAATTTTGGTCAAATTTAAACTCTGATAACTCCGACAAGATAAGAAAATTGACGTGTTGCATTAAAATATTTTTTCATACATTTAATTAACCATTGGACTTTACCCAACGATTCACGAACAACCTATAATTTAAAACTCGAAGCCGTCATGATTTATATATGATTTTACTTTCTTAAATGAAAATGTTTTATGATATAATAATTTCTATTATTATAATCTCTTAATAAAATGATTTTGAATATAATTAGTTCTAGAAAACTAAATATTATAATATTTATATATGAAATGATAAAAAAATTTACTATTAAACAATGCTATTTCAAATTAAAAATTTTACGTATTAAGTCGTTTTATTTTTATGATATAATTTTTGTAATTTTTTTAAGAAATGAAGTTAAATTAAAAATGTACAATTTATAAAGCACAACGTACAATAACGTGTAGCTTAAATAGTTAAATTTAAATTAATTTATTTACTATTCATTGAATAGTAAATGAAACAAAATTAATTCATTTACTATTCACATGAAAGCGACATGATAGAAATTATTAATTATAAGTTACATAATATACCTCTGAAGTATTTAATAAATACGACTTTTTAAAATTTACGATTCAAATTTGAATCTAAATTTATTATTATATTATTATATTTTATTTCAATATTATTATATTATTATATTTATTATATTATTATATTAAAATTTATATTATATTATATATCTTTGTCCAGTTAAAAACTAGAAAAACACATATTACGCTTATAAACTTTATAAACGAACCTTTTTACAACTAATTTTATAAAGCTTAAGACCAAAACAGATATATATATATATATATATATATATATATATATATATATATATAAATATAAAAAGTGGAATTTTTATCCATATTTTTACCCGTCAATTATTAGCAACAGAGTACGAAATACCGGTCCGTGAAAACTGTCGGTAGAATGAGACAAAGGCGGCTACTTTTTAAATTCACACGTTTTCAAATTTTAATTTTTTTTATTATTATATTGAATTATTGATTATTATTATTATATTATTATATTTTATTTCAAAATTATTATATTATTATTTTATTAATCTATATATATGAATGACTGACACCAATAATTTCACACAACTTCAATTTCTCGTTCAATTCATTTTCACATAGAAATAGATATTTACTCCGTATCATATTCATCATCACAATTTTATTATTATTATTATTATTATTATTATTATTATTATTATTATTATTATTATTATTATTATTATTATTATTATTATTATTATTATTAAGATTAATATTATTATTATTAATCTTATTATTATCATTAGTAGTATTATTATTATTATTAGTATACACATAAAATACTACGACGGGGTTATGTTCAAGTAATTTCAAACGGGTTTTCAAATGGGTTATAGCTAAGGAGGTTATGGGTAATGTTCGGGGGTATTGTTCGTGAATCAAAGGCCAACCTTGCATTTATCATTTCCGTTGCGTCTACATACTTTTCCTACAATATTGAACCACAATATTGATACGTGAGTTTTCATAGCTCCCTTTTTAAATGCTTTTGCATTATATATTTTTGGGCTGAGAATACATGCATATTTTATAACTGTTTTACGAAATAGGCACAAGTACTAAAACTAATTCTACATGGGTTTAAACCAGAAATATCCCCTTAGCTTGGTAACTATAACTACTGGTGTATGACTGGTAGGCGCGAATCCTAAAGATAGATCTATTGGGCTTGACAAACCCCATCCTGACTATGGGATGCTTTAGTACTTTGAGGTTTATATAACACACCTGATTCGGTGTACTTTCAGAGGGTAAAACATGAACGTTAAGGCTTGTTACCGGGTGCCTACAACTTATAGAATGCTTTTTATACACTTGCGAGTGTATGGTTATTTATGAAACTGAAATCTTGTGGTCTATTACAACTATTGAAAATCATTATTTATGATAAAACTATGAACTCACCAACCTTTTTGGTTGACACTTTAAAGCATGTTTATTCTCAGGTATAAAAGAAGCTTCCGCTGTTTAACTGCTATGTGCATGGAGTCTTACATGGCATATTTTTCAAGGAAACTTTGCATTCAAACATTAATATGTATTATATTTTGACTGTTTAGTCAACTGATGTATTATTATGAACTATCATTTATTGGGATTGTCTATATGTAGAAATCACCACAAGTCGAAAACATTTATATACATGCTTTAAAAATGTATACAGATTTTAAAACTTTCTTATATAGAAAGCGTGTCTTTTGAAATGAATGCAATGTTTGTAAAACGTATCATATAGAGGGCAAACCTCGCAATGGGATCGATGAATGATGTGCTGCGTCAATAGGGATTTTGGCGGGCCATCACAGACGAGGACTTAAATCCCGTAATGGGACGTATCAAGTCTAATGATTGTAGAATTGGGTTACACTCCGTAGAGTGTGTGGTTAGAGAATCGTGTAAGGGTTCTAGTTGTGAGTTGCCTTGATATCGGCAAACCGAGGAGTCTTTAGGTGATTAAACTCATGGGATTGGGACCCATATGATGATGATTGTGTTAGTGTGTTAGCGTGTTATGGATTATAGGGTAACATTCCTAACGGAATATCCTTTATTGAAGTGGTTGTGTCGACACTTGGAAGGGTGTAAGACTTGGTGTTCCAAGTAGCTCTTAACGTTAGACGGAAGGTTTCGTTAGGCTATATCATTTGGCCTTGTGGAAAATTGCGGGTAGCGTGTGATCGGTAGAAACTTTCGATAAGATAATAAACCGTAAGGTTTTTCAGGAAGGTATGACCTCAGGTCATTATTATGGAGAGGTAGGTGATATCTGGTGTATGAAACCCAAGGATCGAGTTTCTGAATCTCGATAGGTTGCGGTGGGAGTTTGCATGACACTGCGTCAGGTGCCTTCTTATATCTGCTAGTGTAATGTTCAACTCCGGCGATGGTGTGATCACTTTGTGCTTAGGGTTCCGGGAGATACCCTTGGAGGCAGCGAAGATTGTAATGGTGATCGACGGGTGATAGTAATTCGACGGTGACGAAAGTTGAAGTTTAAGAGCATTGCGGTAAATACTTCTTATGAAGTGGTGGATGAGCGAATCTTGTTGCTCCTAAGTGTTAGATGGGTAAGGATGACCGGTGAGCCGGTGATGGACTTAATGGTCGGTTAGGCCAAAGGTTATGATGAAGTGTTGATATTGCGATCGATATAATTATTGCACCGGATTGGTCACTCTTCTCCATGAGAGTGAGCAATTGTTATTAAAGGTTCGTTGCTAGGAAGGTCAGGTGATCTCGACTGAGATGCGCGACTGATTAAGCGAAGTGGCATATGCCTAGTCGTAGAGGTGTACGTGAAACTTTGGTGGAGTTTGCTTTGCGAACGGTGAAGGACTGTTATTTGTAATTGTGGTATGAAGGTGCGATGTTGTCGCGTGTACGACATCTCAAGTGAAGGCGCATGTCGGCTCTGAGAGCCTAAAGTGAATTCGTGGTGACTTATAGTATATGACCAACGATGAGGATGGTCATGTGTTTCGTGGAATGATAATTCCGCAGGATGTTATCATCTTGGCGGTGAGAATGTGGAGCCAAATTCTAAGTGGGGGAGTTTTTACTGTCGCCCGAGGAAGCTCCGGTGGTGTTATGTATAGCGAAGTGTCAGAGTGTACTGTGCTAAGCCTCAATAGGTATTCGGAGTTCCTAACGAGGAAGAGTGACGGGTTGTTGATGTTGACTCGAGATCGTTCATTATGATTGTGAGTTACAATTCTGGAATGTTATACGTGAAGATTGTGATGATGAGATCGAAGGAAGTGTAATTCTTCTTATGAATGGTGATCGTGTAGTACCAAGGTGCGGTATGAGACCAAGTAGGCAGTTTGAGACCACGGAAGTGAGAAAATGAAGCTGTCATTGCGGGTGCTCTCGTAGTGAAACTCGGATAGGATTATGGAATGGGAACGAGTTCGATATCGTGGTGAATACTGTATTTTCCCTGTCGGAAAAAATGATCATGGAAATTGTCAGTGGATTATTCCACTTTACGGATGATTGTGAAGCGGGGAGTGTCGATTCTGATTGTCTCACATCGAGACACGCGGATGTTTTTTGTTTGCGAGAGTGTGTTCCCTAGTGATTCGACCGTTAGTTGTATTGAAATGTCGAGACCATCCTTAACGGACGGTCTGGGTAGGAAAGTTCACCCGGCGTTGGTGAATATTTTTGTAGGTCTTGTGGCGAGTTGCGGAATTTTGTGATGATAATTCGCCGTTGACGGGATTCTAGTATATGAATATTCTTCATGCTAGTACTAGGAAGTCGTATTGTATGAATGTGTTGTAGGGTTTAGGAGAGAAACCCTGTGACAAAGTGTTGATGTTTCGTCTAACTCGTGGTGTATTACTATCGTCCTGGATTAATCAAGTGTTGGATGGTCGTGTGCGGATCGATTGATGGGAAAGTGGTGCTCCCAAGTGATTATTTTGGGGTTACCGAAGTTTCTTCGTTGAAGGAATGACCGGTTGGGTAGTATGTTTACGAACCGATGGATTACAGAGTTTTAAGGAAGCATGAATCCTTCTTGATTTGGATTAATGCAAGACATGGTTCACGATGTAGTGGGTTTATTAGATTGCATTGTGTAGTGACCCGAACTTTTCCATGTTTATATATATTAATTGAGATTGATATTTACATGACTAAATGTTTCCAACGTGTTAAGCAATCAAACTTGTTAAGACTTGATTAAATGAAATAAGTTTCATATAGACAATTGATCACCCATGTTGACCGGCGATTCACGAACGTTACAAAATTGTAAAAACTACATGTTGTGGTATATATATAGACATATATATATGGTTGAAATAAGATTATGATGAGTAAGTATCGCACTAAGTATATTAACAATGTGTGATATACATAAGAAATGAGATTACTAAGTTAAGAAACTCGAAATGATATATATAACGATTATCGTTATGATAACGTCTACTAAATACATATGTATCATATTAAGATATTGATATACTATATTTAACATGATAAAATGATATTTAAATATATCATTAAGTGTGTTAACAATGAACTACATATGTAAAAACAAGACTACTAACCCAAGAATTATGAAACGAGACTTATATGTAACGATTATCGTTGTAACGATATTTTAATGTATATATCATATTAAGAGATATTCATACATCATAATATCATGATAATATAACAATTTAACATCTCATTTGATATAATAAACATTGGGTTAACAATATTAATTGAGATCGTTAACTTAAAGGTTTCAAAACAACACTTACATGTAATGACTAACGAAGACTTAACGACTCCATTAGAATGTATATACAAGTTGTGTTTTGATATGTATTCTTACACTTTTGAAAGACTTCAAGACACATATCAAAATACTTCTACTTAACAAAAATGCTTACAATTACATCCTCGTTCAGTTTCATCAACAATTCTACTCGTATGCACCCATATTCGTACTCGTACAATACACAGCTTTTAGATGTATGTAATATTGGTATATACACTCCAATGATCAGCTCTTAGCATCCCATGTGAGTCACCTAACACATGTGGGAACCATCATTTGGCAACTAGCATGAAATATCTCATAAAATTACAAAAATATGAGTAATCATTCATGACTTATTTACATGAAAACAAAATTACACATCCTTTATATCTAATCCATATACCAACGACCAAAAACACCTATAAACACTTTCATTCTTAAATTTTCTTCATCTAAGTGATCTCTCTCAAGTTCTATCTTCAAGTTCTAAGTGTTCTTCATAAATTCCATAAGTATAGTTTCATAAAAATCAAGAATACTTCCAAGTTTGCAAGTCTACTTCCAAGCTTTCTAATCTATTCCAAGTAATCATCTAAGATCAAGGAACCTTTGTTATTTATAGTAGGTTATCTATCTAATTCAAGGTAATATTCATATCCAAACTTTGATTCAATTTCTACAACTATAACAATCTTATTTCGAGTGAAAATCTTACTTGAACTTGTTTCCGTGTCATGATTCTGCTTCAAGAACTTTCAAGCCATCCAAGGATCCTTTGAAGTTAGATCCATTTTTCTAATTTCCAGTAGCTTTATCCAGAAAACTTAATGTAGTAATAATGTTCATAACATCATTCGATTCATACATATAAAGCTATCTTATTCGAAGGTTTAAACTTGTAATCACTAGAACATAGTTTAGTTAATTCTAAACTTGTTCGCAAACAAAAGTTAATCCTTCTAACTTGACTTTTAAAATCAACTAAACACATGTTCTATATCTATATTATATGCTAACTTAATGATTTAAAACCGGAAAACACGAAAAACACCGTAAAACCGGATATACGCCGTTGTAGTAACACCGCAGGCTGTTTTGGGTTAGTTAATTAAAAACTATGATAAACTTTGATTTAAAAGTTGTTCTTCTGGGAAAATGATTTTTCTTATGAACATGAAACTATATCCAAAAATCATGGTTAAACTCAAAGTGGAAGTATGTTTTCCAAAATGGTCATCTAGACGTCATTCTTTCGACTGAAATGACTACCTTTACAAAAATGACTTATAACATGTAATTCTGACTATAAACTTATACTTTTTCTGTATAGATTCATAAACTTAAGTTCAATATGAAACCATAGCAATTGGATTCACTCAAAACGGATTTAAAATGAAGAAGTTATGGGTAAAACAAGATTGGATATTTTTTGATTATTTTAGCTACGGAAAATGTTCAACAAATCTATACAAATCATATCCTAGCTAACTTATATTGTATTATACATGTATTCTAATATATTATGTAATCTTGGGATACCATAGACACGTATGCAAATGTTTTGACATATCATATCGACCCATGTATATATATTATTTGGAACAACCATAGACACTCTATATGCAGTAATGTTGGAGTTAGCTATACAGAGTTGAGGTTGATTCCAAAAATATATATGCTTTGAGTTGTGATCTAGCCTGAGACGTGTATACACAGGGTCATGGATTGATTCAAGATAATATATATATCAATTTATTTCTGTACATCTAATTATGGACAACTAGTTGTAGGTTACTAACAAGGACAGCTGACTTAATAAACTTAAAACAGTAAAACGTATTAAAAATGTTGTAAATATATTTTGAACATACTTTGATATATATGTACATATTTGTTATAGGTTCGTGAATCGATCCGTGGCCAAGTCTTATTTCCAAGGAAGGAAATATCTGTGAAAGTGAGTTATAGTCCCACTTTTAAAATCTAATATTTTTGGGATGAGAATACATGCAGGTTTTATAAATGATTTACAAAATAGACACAAGTACGTGAAACTACATTCTATGGTTGAATTATCGAAATCGAATATGCCCCTTTTTATTAAGTCTGGTAATCTAAGAATAAGGGAACAGACACTCTAATTGACGCGAATCCTAAAGATAGATCTATTGGGCCTAACAAACCCCATCCAAAGTACCGGATGCTTTAGTACTTCGAAATTTATATCATATCCGAAGGGTGTCCTGGAATGATGGGGATATTCTTATATATGCATCTTGTTAATGTCGGTTACCAGGTGTTCACCATATGAATGATTTTTATCTCTATGTATGGGATGTATATTGAAATATGAAATCTTGTGGTCTATTATTATGATTTGATAATATATAGGTTAACCCTATAACTCACCAACATTTTTGTTGACGTTTTAAGCATGTTTATTCTCAGGTGATTATTAAGAGCTTCCGCTGTTGCATACTAAAATAAGAACAAGATTTGGAGTCCATGCTTGTATGATATTATGTAAAAACTGCATTCAAGAAACTTATTTTTGATGTAATATATTCTTATTGTAAACCATTATGTAATGGTCGTGTGTAAACGGTATATATTAGATTATCATTATCTACGTAATGCTTTTAAACCTTTATCGATAAAATAAAAGGTTATGGTTGTTTTAAAAATGAATGCAGTCTTTGAAAAACGTCTCATATAGAGGTCAAAACCTCGCGACGAAATCAATTAATATGGAACGTTTATAATCAATATGAACGGGACATTTCACGTTAGGTGGTATGGTTATGGATGTAGCTTGTTGCGAGTTGTAGCCGAGAGAACTTGAAGAGATATGTGGTGTTTTCGTATTTTTCCTAAGCGGAAATTCTGGACTTCGAGTGTATGAGATATCGTTTGTTGCGGTAGTGCACTCTAGTGATTATTAGCGTGTGGTGAGATATTCGAGTTAATGGAATTTTTCGTGGACATCGAGTTTGGAGAGATGTCGGAGGACCATTGAGTATGGGTCTGGGTTGTTAAGTGACGGAGATCACGGGGACGTGATCCAGTTTAAGTGGGGGAGAGTTGTAAGATCCTGGGTTTTGTGCATCAGAAAATATTCCTGAAAGTGTCAGTAAATGTGTGCATCAGAAAGCGCCACTAAAAGTCTACCTAACACTTATGCATTTTCAGAATTTACATCAGAATCAAACTCAGACAATTTCAGTCCCTGAAAGAAGTTGCTATTTTCAGTTTCAGTTTCAGTGGACGCCGTCCAGAATTTGGGACGCCGTCCACTAACAAAAGGTGGGACGCCGTCCAGCCATTTTGGACGCCGTCCAAATGGTCTGACAGGCCAGCTGTTGTAATTTGTCTAAATTAAAAGGGGTACTTTGGTTTTTTCACTTGTGGACGGGTTTTATACCCCAAAACTGATCTAGAACTCATTCTTATCCTCTTTTCCACCAACCAAACCCTAGAGAGAGAGTGGAGTTTCTAGAGAGAGGAAGCTTGGGTTAGTGAAGAAGATGGTGATTTTTGTCCAAATTAAAAGCGGGTTTTGGTTCTCCTTGATGTTTCTTGTTACTAGCTCGGTTTTGGAGTTGAGGTAAACCCTAGATTCGATTTAATTACTTTAATTTTGATTTGGGGTTAGGGTTTGTGCTAGTTAGGGTTATAAACCTCATTCATGGTGAAATTTGGGGATTTTGGGCTTTGTTAGTGTAAGTGAACCCGATTATTGGTGGGTTAGGGTTTGATGACGATTTGTAAGTATTTTTCATTAGTTTGGGTGTTAATCACTAGATTGTAGATGTGTTGGTGATTAGATGTTCATAAGAACATGTTCGTTGGTCAAAATAAATGTTAACCTCAAATTGTTGTCAAACTAAGTTTTGAGTCAAGATTTGAAGAATCAAGTATGTAAATGCTTGGTTCATGCGTTAAATGGTGTTTTAGAAATATAATCACTAGTCGTTAGTGATTTTGAGCATTTTTGGGACTTATGTCAAATTGGGTTGACTTTGATTGGGTCAAAATTGATGATGACACTAACTTGGATTAAATAGGTGTTAAAACGCTTTTGTTAAGTGTTAAATTATGCTTTTGGATGTAATTACTCGCGAGAAGTAATTTTGGGTTAAAATGATATTTTAACATAAGTCAAACGTGGTCAACGCAAACGGGGTAAATATTATACTTGTTGGGGGGTTTTTGGGTGTTAGTGGCGTTTAAAATAATTACTACCTAAATAGTAATTTAGTGCTTAGACCTCGGTTGGACTAATTGGTGTCGTGTATAAATTGGGTTAGTTTGTACTCATTGGAATGGGTCGGAATTACCACCCGTAGTGGTAATTGGTGAAGTCCACTTTAGGTGTCTAAATGGGCGGATTGTGGAGGTAGGTATAAACCCTTGGTTAAGGGTATTGGCGTCGAATTCTCTTGTAGAGAATGTATGTTGATTATGTGTATACTTATATGCGTATTATAGGTAAAGGTTTGCTCGGTGGCGTTTGGAGGCGATTTACATACGTGACTTGTGCGGGCTTTCCAAGGTGAGTGGAATAATTATGCATGTATGTATATAGTGTATTTATTTGTGTGCTATGATATGAACCACGGAGCCGGTAGTGCTATAGTATGTGCGAGTGTGCTATGATGTGAACCACGGAGCCGGTAGCATCATGGTACGTGTGTTTTAGTGTGAACCACGGAGCCGGTAGCACTATAGCACGAGTCGTTAAAGTGTGAACCACGGAGCCGGTAGCACTATAAAAGAGTATGACTCGAGTTGTGATGTGAACCACGGAGCCGGTAGCATCAAAGTGTGAACCACGGAGCCGGTAGCACTATAAAATGAGGTGTGAACCACGGAGCCGGTAACACCAAAGTGTGAACCACGGAGCCGGTAGCACTATAAAGGAGTATGACTCAAATGCGTAGTGACGTGAACCACGGAGCCGGTAGCGTCATAGCATTACGTATGGTGTGAACCACGGAGCCGCTAGCACCATGACGCGAGTATGGTTAACCATATGGTTGTGTATGTGTTGTTGTATAGCATAATATATTATTTTGGAGTATATGCTATTGTTTATGCTAGTTGCGGTAATGGAGGTTATTAGTTTTATACTTGGAGTTCGTATGCTAATATTGTATTGCTAGCATATTTGCGGTATGTGAGTAGGTGGTTGCAAGTAGGTATATTATATATGTATGTGTATACTTATTGCACTCACTAAGCGTTAGTTTACCCCTCTCGTTGTTTACCTTTTTACATGTATTGTGTTATGAAGCTAGCTAGTTGTTAGGCTAGAAGCGTAGGAGCGCTTGGGCTCGATGGGGTAGCTTTTGGAGATATGGACGCGGATTGGGGATTTGGTAGTCCCAGGGATTATGCTCTTGGTATTGGGTTGGGTTATTGAGTCTTCACCCGTATTTATGGTGTAAACACTTTTAATTAACGTTTGTGATGTAAAACTCGATTCTATTGAGGAAATCTCTTAATTATAATTATTATAATATGTTGTGAAAACCGTTTCGTTTAAAAGTGTCGGAAAGCGGGTTTTCCGCCCGCGTGAATTTGTAAAACTGATCAGGAACTTTTAGTTCATTTGGACGCCATCCAAATGGCTTGGACGCCGTCCTATTCTTCTCTGCTGGACGCCGTCCAGATGGTCTATATATAAAAATAAAATAAAATTAAGTCGTGTTTTTGGTAAAACAAAGTTGGGTCGTTACAGGATTAATCAATTCTTGTAGTAATATCAATAATCCAATGGAGAGATTATGTCTCTCAAATTATGGTGTTCCAGAGAGAAATACGTGATTTGATATTATATAAGAAATATGACCACACCCATAATTTATAGTTATAACAGTTATTCCATCAATAACTGTCAAATATTAGTTATGGTACATCTTGTCATTTAGGCAAAGTTTAGGAGATAAATAAATATATGGTAATATGGCCACATATTAATTACGGGTCTAACAAATGATACTCAGAGATTATTGGTTGTATCAAGTTAAATTTCACATGGCATGGAATAAGCTAAAAAGACGACAAATGCCGTACAAAAAACGGTCTTCCCAAAGTACCCCGCGTATCTAAGTTATGTCTGCCTTATTCCTTTTTTCATTTTTTCTCTTTTACTAACAAAAAATTGAAGCAACATCAAACGTCGATTTAATAGCGACTTAACTGTCTCTTAGAGTTTAAATTGAAATTTATGCATGACTTAAAACCCATGGAAATTTGATTCTATCATTTTCATGGTGTCTCATCCTTATTTTTATTTTTACTATTCTTTATTTTTATTTATTTATTTATCAACTTTTTTTTTGCCGGAGGTCCTCTCGGAAGTAATCTCTCTACCCTGGTGTAGAGAGGGGGATGACTTTCTCTTCCTGTGTGTGGAGAATTTTTTTCTCGACTCATGGTTAGAGAAACGACTTCTCTCATATTTTAGGGTAGAGGAAGTGTCTACATCTCACTCCCCTCATACCTCGAATATGCGGGATTGTGTATTGTTGTTGTTGTTACTAAAAAAAATATAAAATATACTCTCTCCGTTCCATATCTATTGTTTAGTATTCTTTTTTTTGATGTCCCAAATTAATTGTTCACTTTCATAAATGGAAAAGAATAATGTGATAAATTTCTTTTGTGCCCCTACTATATACATGTAAGACAAAAGGAAATGTAAAAGATAAGGGGTAAAACTGAAAAGTTAACAAAAAAGTACATGTGTCAGGTACTTTTTATTAAATTGTGTGTTTTTTTTCTGGAGACAATAGATTTGAAACGGATGGAGTACTCCGTATCTCTTTCTCTTCTTCTACTCCATATTATAACAAAATCAATATTAGCAAAGCATATTGACTAAAAGTACAAATGGTAAAATTTTAACCTTTAGATTCACAAGGAACTTTGAATTATAACCATTAGATTAAATTTAATAGCAATATTTGCAAATATATATGAGATCAACATGAGAATTACTTTACTTATTACTATAGATATAATAGATAGGCATAACAATAACTAGAATTATTGTTATGTTAGTATGTTGTTAGTGTTAATAAACTTTGAAAAACAAGGATTCTGTTTTGTAGTCTGTAAAGGGATATTGGAAAACTGAAAAAGAAAGTTGTGTTGGTCAAGTGGGCAATCGTGTGGCTTCGATACACTTAAACAAATTCCCCCACCCCATCCCTATATTTGACCATTCACTGTTCCAGTCAAACCACGCCCCTAACTAACGATAAACAATCCATGAAAGACAACTCCTAGGATTCACATAAATCATGCTTGCTCTAAGTATTTACAATTTCATTTTAATTCAACTCAATATATGCATAACTAGCAAAATGGACCCGCGCGATGCTGCGGGGCTTCTGGGTTGCGCATTCATTGTTAACGGAGCGTTATGTATTTACAGAATAGATAGTACCTAGGTGTGTGTATGTATTAAATATATCCGAGATATTTAGCGTTTTTTTAGAAGTGTCCGTTTCGCGTATAGTTAGTCCCGTTGTGTTCATAAGGTTTTTTTGAGTTGAACGGTGTGTTCGAAAAAATTTAACGCGAGGCGAGCGGAAAGATATCCCGTTGAAAATATGTGTGAAGTTTAATTAAGATTTTTAATCAAAATATTAAGTTTCATGTTTAACCTCTGAAAGAGGGGTTGGGTTTAAAAGTTGGGAAAAAGTTGGGGGTTGTTTGATTTTTTTCTGCTCTTTTTCCACTATTGTCGTTTTGAAATTTTTTTAGGGGGGTTGGGGTTAAAACGACCAAAACCCTCGTGGGGCTGGGTTGGGGTTAAAACGACCAAAACCCTCGTGGGGCTTAGTATATAAGGGTAATAATGTAAAAAAGAGAATCAATTAGCCTTAGTTACTTTTTTATACAAAATTTTATGATCAAAGTAAGTGATACGGAGTATTTGACAATTAAAATGAAGAATTTTTGCATGTTACCTAAAACGTGTTATTATAAACATAAAATAGATAGATATTTAGGTTGAGTTTGATTACTTCTTATTAAATGTTTCAACGCTAAATGTTTAATTGTTCAACATCCAGATTGTGATGAGTCATTCAGAGTTGAAGTTATTTTTAATCATCAGAATATCTACATCTCATTTCATACTTTCCTTAACATTTATCCTCAAAACATCAAATCAAAATATTATTATTTTATTTATTAGTTATAAAGGTTAATACGGTAATTTCATATTGTATGCGGTGTTCATTAATAACAATATTAATCAAACGGGTTATTGACGTTTAGAAAAAAAGCTGAACCAGAACCCGTAGACGGTAGGTCATTCAGATTTTGATATGAAAAGCGTTAATATATTACTCCTTCCGTCTCATATTAATAGTCCACAGACAAAAAACACACAGTTTAAGGATGTAACGACCCAACCCGTTATATTAAGAAAAAAGTGCATATTTATAACCAGAACCCGTTATACACATCCAACCATCGCATCAATAATTAATTGATTCATGTTTCAAAAGGCGCATACACTTAATTAAAAGTTTACATCACATCCGGGTTCAAAGACCCATTTTACAATTCTCAAAAATATAAGTTTCGACCAATTAGTTTATGTTCCAAACATCACTAGAGCATGGTTTGGGGTTAAACTACCCAAACATTAGATCGAACTTCCAAAAGCATCCACAAGGCACTAAAGAGGTAAAACCTAGTCCACAACTTTACCCTTGCCACGATCCACGCCCGCATCTAAAAATATAAACAACGAGAGGGTAAGTTAACGTTTAGTGAGTAGAATAAATATATACATGCATATACAAGTTACCTACTCGCATCTACGACATCATATAATGCATATAATCGCATATCATCTCATAACAAAAGCTAGTATCTTCAAATCGTACAACTAGCAACATCATTAGCATAATAATCATAATAATAATGAAATGCTAAACAACAACAAGTATAAACCATGGTTAACCAATAATCGCAAGGGAATGACTTCGCGAACAAGTCATCGGTGTTCATAACAACCGTTAGCGCTCAAAAACGGCTATGGTATGCTAACCCCCGAGGTGTTCCAAAAACGGCTATGGCATCACCCCCCAAGTGTTCCAAAACGGCTATGGCATCACTTGATCACGTGTGAGTAAGAACCGGCTATTCGGTTAGCGCCCAAAACGGCTATGGTATGCTAACCCCGAGGTATCCCAAAACGGCTATGGTATTACCCCCAAAGTGTTCCAAAACGGCTATGACATCACTTAATAACGGCTATTACTCACAACCATGCGCACAAAACGGCTATGTGCACAATTAATACGGGCAAGTAAATCATATACATACATACATAAATATTCCACTGACCTTAGCGTCTTTGTGAGATTTCCAACAACAAACTCGCGACCTTCAAAGCAAGTCACCTAATACAATTAATGCCCAATTAATACACGTAACAAGTTGGACTATTCACCAACTAACCACACTAGTGCAATTATGACTGATGGGTGTCGAAGTACTCGTAAAAAATAACTTAATTACCTTAAACTAGTTATGGCAAGTAAGGTTCGTTCCACGAGAGATTGTGGTCAAAAGCAAGCAATTTTCAGGAGTTGGTTTTGCAATTTAAAACTAAATTCAAACTAAACTAAAGAATTTAAATGAAAAAGACTTAAACTTTATGAAGTTTAAGAAAAGAGCTTGAAACTAGTAATTAAAAGTGATGTGTTGTGATCAATAGGTAAAAAGCTTTATCCCTTCCAAAACCCAATTGGTATAATTCATTCAAGCAAGCACTATGTTTATCAAGCTTTTGTTTAAGACACATAGACATGAGTTCTTAGGTTCATTAAAAACATTCTCATGAGCACAAGTTATGCAATTTATACAAAAGTCTTTATCCTTAACTAAATTAACACAATGTGGACTTAGAACAATTGTTAAATCACAATAACTTGTCTTGTAATAATAAAGATCAATAAACTTGCATTAAACAATTACTTAATCAATTCACAAATCATAAATCAATCTCAATACAATTCATGAATCACATAATACTTGAATGAAATGATAAATACACAATTGTTCAATGGAAGGAATAAAGAATAGCACTTAGCCGAGCATGATGATTATGAAGAACATGATGAATTGATGATGAACCATGATAAACTCGCCTTCGATCCTTGAAACCTTGATGATTTTTATGTTAGGGTTGATGTTTGGGGCTTAAAAACTGGAGAAAAAAGGTCCTCAATTCGTGGCTAAGGGTTTCCCTTATATAGGGAATGAATAACTTGCTCCCAAAGCAAAAATCTCTCAAAATCCGGCATCAGCGAAATTTCATTGGCGTAATTTACGCCACCCTGGCGTAATTTATGCCCATATTTGTACTAGCGTAAAAATTTGGCGTAATTGTACGCCCAAAAATGATTTTTTCCCCTGATTTTGAAACTTGCATTGGCGTAATTTACGCCGGGCTGGCGTAATTTACGCCCATATTTGCACTGGCATAAAAACTTGAAAGCTGGCGTAATTTACTCCAGTGTAAAAATTCTGATTTTTTCAACTTTTTTCACAACTCGACTTCAAATACCGTTTTTCGCACCTTTTTGCGCTAACTTCTTTTCTCACCTATAAAACATAAAACCACATCAAAGTATCTCATTTTTAACTCAAATATGGTTACTTTCACGTTGTTAAGCATAAACGATCGTGTCAAATAAGGACCGATCAAACCCCCCACACTTGGCTTTTGCTTGTCCTCAAGTAAATCTTTTTTTAACTATAAGACAACAACACCCAGGTGATCTTCTTTTTACCATTCAAACAACTTTTTGCAAAACAATTTTAACTATTAATTGAGATGTAAAGGCAACTCGGGTCAATCACTCAATACCTCAAACAATTTTACCACCTCAACTACATCAAACCACAAAATGTTTCTCATAGCACATTTTCTTAACTTACTAATTCCAACGCTATGCATAACACTTAAGCCTCAATCATTTCCCAAATTAAGAAATGGATCAACACTTAGAACTAAGTTAAACAAATATCCTTCACAACTTTTTCATGATCCATACTTAATCTTTTAGCAATAAATACAAATGTATCTAGGTAGCATGTCAAAAGAAACACAAAATGGGTTAAATTACATCCGGTTGGGTTTATTGGGTTGGTCATGACTCGGAAAAATTGGTGTAAAACGGTTACGAATGCCGAACCAATCAAACTTTATAAGTTTAGAAATTTTAACGTGACCCTCATTCGTACAAAGATAAATTAAACTTAAACCGGAATGTCAACTATAACTAGAATCATGCATATGTTTGTGTTTTTGTCCTCCTTAACTTCGTAACTAACCAAACTCATGCCCTTGTTTACATTAGTATTAAGTGCATAAAGGTTCGTTAAAAACGATTAATTTCAATTAGACCAATGAACCTCCTAAGTCTAGTTAGAAATACCTTATACCACAAGCCAGGTGAAGCGGATATTGGTTACATTGCCCATTTTTTTACGAGGCATTACATGAAAGGTATAGGTACTTTTGTGAGGTTATGAGAAGTCTTACTTTGATTTTGACTTTACACTTCAACGAGAACGAATTTTATGCCTCGGTGGTCCATGCTTTATAAGGCACTTGTTTCACAATTTTTGGCATACTCTTCTACTACTCTCTTTTTCAACAATTTTTTTTTTACTATGCCTCAGTGGTCCATGCTTTTTATGGCACTCGTTTAACAATTTTTGGCATATATTTTAAAATCGTCTCTTTCACTTCCTCCTCTTCATTTTTTTCATGATAGCGCACATGATGTAACATATTTGGAACATTTTTTATGTAACGTTGAATGCGTGGTGATGGTGACAATGATATATAGATATATGTAGGATGTAGATGATGGGTGTTGGATATGGTGAATATCATTGTCATAGCTTGGGATATAAGGACTTCCATTCGACCTTTGCCTAGGAAAGAGTAAACTCTACAAGGGTTGCACTAGTGACGATTATTATAGTGCACTTATGTACCAATGAGTAAATCGTGGAATCCAATGTGGAATCTAGGAAACCACTCTGAGTCGAATTAGTCAAAAAGCCACAAACACTATAACATGATAGCAAGTTATAATTGAAATTCTAATTTAAACCAATTATGTCTTAGCAAAAATGAGTTGCGTTGTCACCTAATGTTACTACGTCTAAACAAGATAAAGTAAGATTAATTCGACATTAATAACCAAAAATTAAGGGTAGGAATGGGAAGTTGGTTTTTCTTTGGTTTTCATTCTAAAGGTTCAGGCTACTAATGGTAACTACTTGATTCTAGTACACAATCGTGTACTGACGACCTGGGTGAACTGGCTTAAAAATGGTGTAAAATAAAAAAAAAATGGTTTAAAAAGAAAATCCTAAAGTGTTTCTTTATCATTCATGTTCCCTAGAGTACAACCATGGAATCTTATTTCATCATTTTTTTTCTTTCTTTCTTCCATGAGCATTCATATTCTTAAAGTCTATTGGTCTAGATCAATAAGGTCAAATGCATTTGATAAATGTTCGAACACTATCATTCCTCATCGGCCAAGTCCAAAAACTCTAAGTTAATTCTTAATCACTATGGATACTCTCTGTGACGACCCGGAAATTTTCGACCAAATTTAAACTTGATCTTTATAATATTTCGATACGATAAGCAAAGTCTATAATGTTGAGTCCTAAAATGCTTGAACTATTTTATGAAATCATCTGACCTTTGACTATTCCCGACGATTCACGAACAATTGTTTGTAAATAAATATGTATATACATTTATAAACGTAAGTATATATAATAAATTGAAATTATAAAATATAATTTAAATATTGGAATTAAATATGTAAAATGAGATACAAAGTAATTAGGTAAAATTTAAAATGAACATATATAAATATATATGATTTCTATGTATAATTATTATTATATGTATATTAATTTGTATAAAAATTTAATACTCAATATAAGATATAGTGGATAGTATATTATATAGTTATATTACATAATCAATAATATGTAATAAATAAGGTTGTATTGTTATTACTTTCAATATTAATACTAGTATTATTAATATTATTTTAAAAATACGAATTTGAGATATATAAATTATTATAGTATTATTATTACTAATATTATTATAATTAATATTATTATTATAATTAGCAATATTATAGTTAGTGTTATTATTATCATTAATAATATTATAGATATTAAAATTTTTATTATTATCATTAATAACAATATTATTATCATCATCATATTATTATAATTTTTTTATTAATTTCAATATTAAGAATGTTATTATTATTATTATTAATCAATAAAATTAATTAAAATATATAAACATGTATAAAAAAGAATATATCAAATTCAGTTATATAAATATAGATGTAATTATAAAATAATTCATATAAATGCAGATAACAATAAACATATATAATTACGCGTAAAGAATATATATATATATATATATATATATATATATATATATATATATATATATATATATATATATATATATATATATATATATATATATATATATATATATATATATATATATATATATATATATATATATATATATTTATCAGTATTTTTTTATCTATTTCTGTTTTTCTGTACACTCGTGATTCTTTCTTGTCGATTGAAAATTTTATATAAACTAATAGATTCGTTCAGAGTATTGGACATGATCACTTGAGTCTTTTCTTTCAATTATCAACTCTTCAAAAAATATCAAATTGTAAACCCATTTAATATGTCGGTACCCTGTATATTCTTTTTTGTTTTTCAAACTCAGAATTCGAAAATAATTTAAAAAATGTAATATTGCAGTTTTGTTAGGAAGCATCTATGTAATCTATCTGTAAAATTTTAAAATCCAATTCTATCTATCGAGCCTTAATTTCGAGGTTAAAGTTAAGAATTTAAAAGTCAAACTAATTGTTCTTGGTAAAATTCGGATTCGTATTGATGATTCCAGTAAAATTGATGATTTATAAAGTTGATAATGGTGATTTGAAACACAATTGGTGTTGTAATTTTTGTCTAAAACTTTTTCAATTTCAAAATCAAGTTTTTTTTTTTTGTTTTTTTTTATGTTGAAGTCGAAGCTGCAGCAGCAGTTTTAGTTGTTTTAATTTTTTTTTCGCCTTCTAATTACACGTTCAAGTAATATTTATGTGAGGTATCAAAAATCTTGATTGTGATTAAAAACTGGTTCGGTCGATTGGTTATTCATGATAAAGAAGATGATGAACAAACGAAATGGGTTATATTTATTTAGGGTTAGTATTATAACAGAAAAACTAATATGGAGGAATTGTTTGGAAAGGGTGTTGGGGTTTGAGTGGTCATGGGTTCGAAACCCAGCTGGGACAGCATTTTTTTTTGGAACTCAGAATGAGGTAGTTTCCTCATTATTGTTAATTATTATTATTATTATTATTATTATTATTATTATTATTATTATTATTATTATTATTATTATTATTATTATTATTATTATTATTATTATTATTATTATTATTATCATGATTATTACTATTGTTAGCATTGTAATTATTAGGATTACTAATATCATACTTATATTTAAAAGTATTATTAATGTTATTATAAATATCATATAAGTATTATTATTATTATTATTATTATTATTATTATTATTATTATTATTATTATTATTATTATTATTATTATTATTATTATTATTATTATTATTATTATAAGTATTACTAGTGTTAGTATTACTATTATCATATAGGATTAGTATTAGTATTATAATTGTTAAGATTATTATTACTAAAATAGGTATTATGATAGAAAGTTCACTTATTATGATTAGGATTACAATTACAAATATGATTTCTAATGTTGTTACTAATATAAATGCTAGCATTTAAAAATGTAACTTTATTATTTTAACTACTAGTATAAATATTATCATAATTAGGATTATCATTATTATCATTACTATAAAAATAACCCAAACTAGTTTTATTATCATTAATATTAGTATTAGTATCCTTTTATAATTATTATTATTATTATTATAATTATTATTATTATTATTATTATTATTATTATTATTATTATTATCAAAATTTATAATATTAATAAAATTATCATATAGATTGTTATTAGTAACAATATTACTATAACAAATAACTATTTCCTATATAAGAGTATACTTATTACACTATCATAACATTACATATAATACATCGAGATTATTTATATAAATATTTACATATAACAAATTATTGATTTTTAATATAATATTAATCATAGGTATATATATAACTATAAAAATATTAACCATTTTATTTATATACACGAATTATATATATATATATATATATATATATATATATATATATATATATATATATATATATATATATATATATATATATATATATATATATATATATATATATATATATATAACGTAAGTTATAATATATGAAATTGTTCAATTACGATTATATATATTAATAGATATACAAATGATATAGGTTCGTGAATCCGAGGCCAACCCTGCATTGTTCAGTTGTTAAATATCGTCATATGTATTTTTACTACAAAATACAGTACGGTGAGTTTCATTTGCTCCCTTTTTAAATGCTTTTACAATATATATTTTTGGGACTGAGAATACATGCGCTGCTTTTATAAATGTTTTACGAAATAGACACAAGTAATCGAAACTACATTCTATGGTTGGATTATCGAATCGAATATGCCCTTTTTTAGCTTGGTAGCCTAAGAATTAGGGAAATGGCCCCTAATTTGTAGTGACCCGAACTTTTCCATGTTTATATATATTAATTGAGATTGATATTTACATGATTAAATGTTTTCAACATGTTAAGCAATTAAACTTGTTAAGACTTGATTAATTAAAATATGTTTCATATAGAAAATTGACCACCCAAGTTGACCGGTGATTCACGAACGTTAAAACTTGTAAAAACTATATGATGACATATATATGGATATATATATAGTTAACATGATACTATGATAAGTAAACATATCATTAAGTATATTAACAATGAACTACATATGTAAAAACAAGACTACTAACTTAATGATTTTTAAACGAGACATATATGTAACGATTATCGTTGTGAAGACATTTAATGTATATATATCATATTAAGAGATATTCATACATGATAATATCATGATAATATAATAATTTAAAATATCATTTGATATTATAAACATTGGGTTAACAACATTTAACAAGATCGTTAACCTAAAGGTTTCAAAACAACACTTACATGTAACGACTAACGACGACTTAACGACTCAGTTAAAATGTATATACATGTAGTGTTTTAATATGTATTTATACACTTTTGAAAGACTTCAATACACTTATCAAAATACTTCTACTTAACAAAAATGCTTACAATTACATCCTCGTTAAGTTTCATCAACAATTCTACTCGTATGCACCCGTATTCGTACTCGTACAATACACAGCTTTTAGATGTATGTACTATTGGTATATACACTCCAATGATCAGCTCTTAGCAGCCCATGTGAGTCACCTAACACATGTGGAAACCATCATTTGGCAACTAGCATGAAATATCTCATAAAATTACAAAAATATGAGTAATCATTCATGACCTAATTACATGAAAACAAAATTACATATCCTTTATATCTAATCCATACACCAACGACCAAAAACACCTACAAACACTTTCATTATTCAATTTTATTCATCTAATTGATCTCTCTCAAGTTCTATCTTCAAGTTCTAAGCGTTCTTCATATATTCTACAAGTTCTAGTTACATAAAATCAAGAATACTTTCAAGTTTGCTAGCTCACTTCCAATCTTGTAAGGTGATCATCCAACCTCAAGAAATCTTTGTTTCTTACAATAGGTTATCATTATAATACAAGGTAATAATCATATTCAAACTTTGGTTCAATTTCTATAACTATAACAATCTTATTTCAAGTGATGATCTTACTTAAACTTGTTTTCGTGTCATGATTCTGCTTCAAGAACTTCGAGCCATCCAAGGATCCGTTGAAGCTAAATCCATTTTTCTCTTTTCCAGTAGGTTTATCCAAGGAACTTAAGGTAGTAATGATGTTCATAACATCATTCGATTCATACATATAAAGCTATCTTATTCGAAGGTTTAAACTTGTAATCACTAGAACATAGTTTAGTTAATTCTAAACTTGTTCGCAAACAAAAGTTAATCCTTCTAACTTGACTTTTAAAATCAACTAAACACATGTTCTATATCTATATGATATGCTAACTTAATGATTTAAAACTTGAAAACACGAAAAACACCGTAAAACCGGATTTACGCCGTCGTAGTAACACCGCGGGCTGTTTTGGGTTAGTTAATTAAAAACTATGATAAACTTTGATTTAAAAGTTGTTATTTTGAGAAAATGATTTTTATTATGAACATGAAACTATATCCAAAAATTATGGTTAAACTCAAAGTGGAAGTATGTTTTCTAAAATGGTCATCTAGACGTCGTTCTTTTGACTGAAATGACTACCTTTACAAAAACGACTTGTAACTTATTTTTACGACTATAAACCTATACTTTTTCTGTTTAGATTCATAAAATAGAGTTCAATATGAAACCATAGCAATTTGATTCACTCAAAACGGATTTAAAATGAAGAAGTTATGGGTAAAACAAGATTGGATAATTTTTCTCATTTTAGCTACGTGAAAATTGGTAACAAATCTATTCCAATCATAACTTAATCAACTTGTATTGTATATTATGTAATCTTGAGATACCATAGACACGTATACAATGTTTCGACCTATCATGTCGACACAACTATATATATTTCGGAACAACCATAGACACTCTATATGTGAATGTTGGAGTTAGCTATACAGGGTTGAGGTTGATTCCAAAATATATATAGTTTGAGTTGTGATCAATACTGAGATACGTATACACTAGGTCGTGGATTGATTCAAGATAATATTTATCGATTTATTTCTGTACATCTAACTGTGGACAATTAGTTGTAGGTTACTAACGAGGACAGCTGACTTAATAAACTTAAAACATCAAAATATATTAAAAGTGTTGTAAATATATTTTGAACATACTTTGATATATATGTATATATTGTTATAGGTTCGTGAATCAACCAGTGGTCAAGTCTTACTTCCCGACGAAGTAAAAATCTGTGAAAGTGAGTTATAGTCCCACTTTTAAAATCTAATATTTTTGGGATGAGAATACATGCAGGTTTTATAAATGATTTACAAAATAGACACAAGTACGCGAAACTACATTCTATGGTTGAATTATCGAAATCGAATATGCCCCTTTTTATTAAGTCTGGTAATCTAAGAATTAGGGAACAGACACCCTAATTGACGCGAATCCTAAAGATAGATCTATTGGGCCTAACAAACCCCATCCAAAGTACCGGATGCTTTAGTACTTCGAAATTTATATCATATCCGAAGGGTGTCCCGGAATGATGGGGATATTCTTATATATGCATCTTGTTAATGTCGGTTACCAGGTGTTCACCATATGAATGATTTTTTATCTCTATGTATGGGATGTGTATTGAAATATGAAATCTTGTGGTCTATTATTATGATTTGATATATATAGGTTAAACCTATAACTCACCAACATTTTTGTTGACGTTTTAAGCATGTTTATTCTCAGGTGATAATTAAGAGCTTCCGCTGTCGCATACTTAAATAAGGACGAGATTTGGAGTCCATGCTTGTATGATATTGTGTAAAAACTGCATTCAAGAAACTTATTTTGTTGTAACATATTTGTATTGTAAACCATTATGTAATGGTTGTGTGTAAACAGGATATTTTAGATTATCATTATTTGATAATCTACGTAAAGCTTTTTAAACCTTTATTGATGAAATAAAGGTTATGGTTTGTTTTAAAATGAATACAGTCTTTGAAAAACGTCTCATATAGAGGTCAAAACCTCGCAACGAAATCAATTAATATGGAACGTTTTTAATCAATAAGAACGGGACATTTCAGTTGGTATCCGAGCGTTGGTCTTAGAGAACCAGAATTTTGCATTAGTGTGTCTTATCGAGTTTGTTAGGATGCATTAGTGAGTCTGGACTTCGACCATGTTTACTTGAAAAATGATTGCTTAACAAATTTTGTTGGAAACTATATATTTTTAACATGTGAATATTATGTGATATATTAATCTCTTAACGCGTTTGATATTATGTGATAGATGTCTACCTCTAGAACAAGTCCCATTGACTCACCTAATAATAATGAAGAGTCAAATGTAAATTGGAATGATTCGTGGACTGATTCACAAGTTGCCGAAGAGGAACCAGAAGAAGAGTCGGAACCGGAAGAAGAATCGGAACCGGAAGAAGAATCGGAACCGGATGAAGAAATAGAACCGGTGGGGGAAATAATAAAAAGGTTAAGTAAAAGAAAATCCTCAACCAACCGACCAAGGTTAATTATGGTCAATGGTGTTTTCGCCAAGGAAGCAAAATATTGGGAGGATTACCAATTCTCCGATGAATCGGATTCCGACGAGAATTCCGATGATGTTATAGAAATTACCCCAACTGAATTTAAAAAGGCAAAAGAAAATAATAAGGGAAAGGGAATAAAAATAAAGAAATCTAATTCCAACCCCGATGAACTTTATATGTATCGTCAACCCCCGAAGTCTTTAAGTTGTAACAATGACCCGGGAACCTCTAAACCACCAGGTTTTTCTAAACCAATGTGGAAAACGACGGCTCGTATTAGGGGAACATCATATATCCCTAGAAACTTGGCAAAACGAACCAAAACTGAAGAAGAAGAAACAAGCGAGTCGGAATAAGATAGTTGTATTCGTGTGGTGTAATATATGTAATATAGTGTGCTTATGCTTTATGATATATGTAAAAATTTCTTGTATTAATAAGTATTTTTTTTATGAATCTAACTCTTGTCTATTTTACAGTATAAAAACACAAAATGGATAGACAACCCAATATTTTAAGAGACCTACCCGAAGACATGATTGATGAAATCTTGTCTAGAGTCGGTCAGAATTCTTCGGCACAACTATTTAAGGCGAGATCAGTTTGTAAGACATTCGAAGAACGTTCCAAGAATGCCTTGGTTTACAAAAGGCTTTCGTTCGAAAGATGGGGGATATCACATTGGGAAATCCATAAGTTACGATGTGTTTACTTTGACGCATATATTGCGGGGAACCCAAATGCTATTTTACGCAATGGGTTAAGAAATTATTTTGACTCAATATATCCGAATATTGGACTTCGTGATTTAGAAAAAGCGGCTAACATGCAACATAAAGAAGCATGTTATGCTTACGGATTAGTAATGTTCGCTTCTCACCAAAGTGAGAACAAGAACATTGGGCTACAACTATTAAACAAAACGTTCCCACAAGTGACGGAGTCGGTAATTGGGGTAAGAAATGAGGTTTTTAGATTGTTACGGGACTGTTGGACATTACGTAACCCTCATCCCTTTGACGACGTTACAACATGCTGTCTTATCAACGGCCATAACGGTTATGTTCCACAAGACCAAGGATGGGAAGTAATCCTAGTAAAACCAAAATGCATGACTTGTTTCTGGACGTATGAATTACGTGTCTTTATTGCCTTTGCTGAACGACTTGTGTACTAGCTAGAATTATCTTCACAACCATCTTGTATCAAATTTATTGTGTGCTATATTTCATGCTATATGTAAAATAAGCGGTATTGTAAGTTTGTAAAATATTGTGTAAAAGTTTGAACGCGAAATATTATTATAATCAGTTTTTCATATAGAATTGTAGTAGTTGAATTGTATATTAGCTACTAAGTATGAACTTAACGGGTAGGTACTACCCAATTTAAACTTATAAAATGCTAATAAGAAGAAAAAGCTTTTATAAATGAGTTCATATTATGCTACGAAATACTATTAACTACTCTTAATATTCTGTATGATTAACTTGTTCCATTTGACTATTTTGAAGGAAATGGCACCGACTACTCGACACACCGTGAATATGAATGAAGAGGAATTCCGTACTTTTCTAGCTTCAAACATAGCCGCAGTACAGGCTGCGCTACATACCAACAATAACCTTGGATCTAGCAGTACAGGAAATCGTGTAGGATGCACCTACAAAGAATTCACTGCCTGCAAACCTTTAGAATTTGATGGAACCGAAGGACCGATCGGATTGAAACGGTGGACCGAGAAGGTCGAATCGGTGTTTGCCATAAGTAAGTGTACTGAAGAGGACAAAGTGAAGTACGCTACGCATACCTTCACAGGTTCTGTGTTAACATGGTGGAATACCTATCTAGAGCAAGTGGGACAAGACGATGCGTACGCGCTACCGTGGTCAGCATTCAAGCACTTGATGAACGAGAAGTACCGTCCCAGAATCGAGGTCAATAAGCTCAAGACAGAACTTAGAGGGTTACGAACCCAAGGATTTGATATTACCACGTACGAAAGACGATTCACAGAATTGTGCCTATTGTGTCCGGGAGCATTCGAAGATGAGGAAGAGAAGATCGACGCGTTTGTGAAAGAATTACCGGAAAGAATCCAAGAAGATATAAGTTCACACGAGCCCGCCTCCATACAACAGGCATGTAGAATGGCTCACAAACTAGTGAACCAGATTGAAGAAAGAATTAAAGAACAGACTGCTGAAGAGGCCAATGTGAAGCAAGTCAAAAGAAAGTGGGAGGAAAACGGTGATAAGAATCACCAATACAACAACAACAGCAATTACAACAATAATTGCAAAAATTATCCCAATAATCGCAACATCAATCGCAACTACAACAAACGGCCCAACAACAACAACAATAACAATAACAACAACAGCAACTACAATAATCATCCCAACAACAATAATAACTGCAACAACAACAATCAGAAGCAGCTATGCCAAAGGTGTGAAAAGTATCACTCGGGGTTCTGCACTAAATTTTGCAACAAGTGTAAAAGAAATGGTCATAGCACGGTGAAGTGTGAGGTCTACGGACCAGGGGTTAATAGAACAAAAGGAACAAATGGTGTCGGAACGAGTAATGGCGGAGCAAGTAGTGTCGGAGCACGTTATGCCAATGTAGTTTGTTATAAATGTGGAAAACAGGGCCACATTATTAGAAATTGCCCGAACCAGGAGAACACGAATGGACAAGGCCGCGGAAGAGTTTTCAATATTAATGCGGCAGAGGCACAGGAAGACCCGGAGCTTGTTACGGGTACGTTTCTTATTGACAATAAATCTGCTTACATTTTATTTGATTTGGGTGCGGATAGAAGCTATATGAGTAGAGATTTTTGTGCTAAATTAAGTTGTCCATTGACGCCTTTGGATAGTAAATTTTTACTTGAATTAGCAAATGGTAAATTAATTTCAGCAGATAATATATGTCGGAATCGAGAAATTAAACTGGTTAGCGAAACATTTAAGATTGATTTGATACCAGTAGAGTTAGGGAGTTTTGATGTGATAATCGGTATGGACTGGTTGAAAGAAGTGAAAGCAGAGATTGTTTGTTACAAAAATGCAATTCGCATTATACGAGAAAAAGGAAAACCCTTAATGGTGTACGGAGAAAAGGGCAACACGAAGCTACATCTTATTAGTAATTTGAAGGCACAAAAACTAATAAGAAAAGGTTGCTATGCTGTTCTAGCACACGTCGAGAAAGTACAAACTGAAGAAAAGAGCATCAATGATGTTCCCATTGCAAAAGAATTTCCCGATGTATTTCCGAAAGAATTACCGGGATTACCCCCACATCGATCCGTTGAATTTCAAATAGATCATGTACCAGGAGCTGCACCAATAGCTCGTGCTCCTTACAGACTCGCACCCAGCGAGATGAAAGAACTGCAAAGCCAATTACAAGAACTTTTAGAGCGTGGTTTCATTCGACCAAGCACATCACCATGGGGAGCTCCTATTTTGTTTGTCAAGAAGAAAGATGGTACATTCAGGTTGTGTATCGACTACCGAGAGTTGAACAAACTTACCATCAAGAACCGCTACCCACTACCGAGAATCGACAACTTATTTGATCAACTACAAGGCTCGTCTGTTTATTCAAAGATTGACTTACGTTCCGGGTATCATCAAATGCGGGTGAAAGAAGATGATATTCCAAAGACTGCTTTCAGAACACGTTACGGTCATTACGAGTTTATGGTCATGCCGTTTGGTTTAACTAATGCACCAGCTGTGTTCATGGACCTTATGAACCGAGTGTGTGGACCATACCTTGACAAGTTTGTCATTGTTTTCATTGATGACATACTTATTTACTCAAAGAATGACCAAGAACACGGTGAACATTTGAGAAAGGTGTTAGAAGTATTGAGGAAGGAAGAATTGTACGCTAAGTTTTCAAAGTGTGCATTTTGGTTGGAAGAAGTTCAATTCCTCATTCACATAGTGAACAAAGAAGGTATTAAGGTGGATCCGGCAAAGATAGAAACTGTTGAAAAGTGGAAAACCCCGAAAACTCCGAAATACATACGCCAGTTTTTAGGACTAGCTGGTTACTACAGAAGGTTCATCCAAGACTTTTCCAGAATAGCAAAACCCTTGACTGCATTAACGCATAAAGGGAAGAAATTTGAATGGAATGATGAACAAGAGAAAGCTTTCAGTTATTGAAGAAAAAGCTAACTACGGCACCTATATTGTCATTGCCTGAAGGGAATGATGATTTTGTGATTTATTGTGACGCATCAAAGCAAGGTCTCGGTTGTGTATTAATGCAACGAACGAAGGTGATTGCTTATGCGACTAGACAATTGAAGATTCACGAACAAAATTATACGACGCATGATTTGGAATTAGGCGCGGTTGTTTTTGCATTAAAGACTTGGAGGCACTACTTATATGGGGTCAAAAGTATTATATATACCGACCACAAAAGTCTTCAACACATATTTAATCAGAAACAACTGAATATGAGGCAGCGTAGGTGGATTGAATTATTGAATGATTACGACTTTGAGATTCGTTACCACCCGGGGAAGGCAAATGTGGTAGCCGATGCCTTGAGCAGGAAGGACAGAGAACCCATTCGAGTAAAATCAATGAATATAATGATTCATAATAACCTTACTACTCAAATAAAGGAGGCGCAACAAGGAGTTTTAAAAAAAGGAAATTTAAAAGATGAAATACCCAAAGGATCGGAGAAGCATCTTAATATTCGGGAAGACGGAACCCGGTATAGGGCTGAAAGGATTTGGGTACCAAAATTTAGAGATATGAGAGAAATGGTACTTAGAGAAGCTCATAAAACCAGATACTCAATACATCCTGGAACGGGGAAGATGTACAAGGATCTCAAGAAACATTTTTGGTGGCCGGGTATGAAAGCCGATGTTGCTAAATACGTAGGAGAATGTTTAACGTGTTCTAAGGTCAAAGCTGAGCATCAGAAACCATCAGGTCTACTTCAACAACCCGAAATCCCGGAATGGAAATGGGAAAACATTACCATGGATTTCATCACTAAACTGCCAAGGATTGCAAGTGGTTTTGATACTATTTGGGTAATAGTTGATCGTCTCACGAAATCAGCACACTTCCTGCCAATAAGAGAAGATGACAAGATGGAGAAGTTAGCACTACTGTATTTGAAGGAAGTCGTCTCCAGACATGGAATACCAATCTCTATTATCTCTGATAGGGATGGCAGATTTATTTCAAGATTCTGGCAGACATTACAGCAAGCATTAGGAACTCGTCTAGACATGAGTACTGCCTATCATCCACAAACTGATGGGCAGAGCGAAAGGACGATACAAATGCTTGAAGACATGCTACGAGCATGTGTTATTGATTTCGGAAACAGTTGGGATCGACATCTACCGTTAGCAGAATTTTCCTACAACAACAGCTACCATTCAAGCATTGAGATGGCGCCGTTTGAAGCACTTTATGGTAGAAAGTGCAGGTCTTCGATTTGTTGGAGTGAAGTGGGGGATAGACAGATTACGGGTTCGGAGATTATACAAGAAACTACCGAGAAGATCATCCAAATTCAACAACGGTTGAAAACCGCCCAAAGTCGACAAAAGAGCTACGCTGACATTAAAAGAAAAGATATAGAATTTGAAATTGGAGAGATGGTCATGCTTAAAGTTGCACCTTGGAAAGGCGTTGTTCGATTTGGTAAGCGAGGGAAATTAAATCCAAGGTATATTGGACCATTCAAGATTATTGATCGTGTCGGACCAGTAGCTTACCGACTTGAGTTACCTCAACAACTCGCGGCTGTACATAACACTTTCCACGTCTCGAATTTGAAGAAATATTTTGCTAAAGAAGATCTTACTATTCCGTTAGATGAAATCCAAATCAACGAAAAACTTCAATTCATCGAAGAACCCGTCGAAATAATGGATCGTGAGGTTAAAAGACTTAAGCAAAACAAGATACCAATTGTTAAGGTTCGATGGAATGCTCGTAGAGGACCCGAGTTCAACTGGGAGCGTGAAGATCAGATGAAAAAGAAATACCCGCATCTATTTCCAGAAGATTCGTCAATACCTTCAACAGCTTAAAATTTCGGGACGAAATTTATTTAACGGGTAGTTACTGTAGTGACCCGAACTTTTCCATGTTTATATATATTAATTGAGATTGATATTTACATTATTAAATGTTTCCAACATGTTAAGCAATTAAACTTGTTAAGACTTGATTAATTGAAATATGTTTCATATAGACAATTGACCACCCAAGTTGACCGGTGATTCACGAACGTTAAAACTTGTAAAAACTATATGATGACATATATATGGATATATATATATATTTAACATGATACTATGATAAGTAAACATATCATTAAGTATATTAACAATGAACTACATATGTAAAAACAAGACTACTAACTTAATGATTTTTAAACAAGACATATATGTAACGATTATCGTTGTGAAGACATTTAATGTATATATATATCATATTAAGAGATATTCATACATGATAATATCATGATAATATAATAATTTAAAATATCATTTGATATTATAAACATTGGGTTAACAACATTTAACAAGATCGTTAACCTAAAGGTTTCAAAACAACACTTACATGTAACGACTAACGATGACTTAACGACTCAGTTAAAATGTATATACATGTAGTGTTTTAATATGTATTTATACACTTTTGAAAGACTTCAATACACTTATCAAAATACTTCTACTTAACAAAAATGCTTACAATTACATCCTCATTCAGTTTCATCAACAATTCTACTCGTATGCACCCGTATTCGTACTCGTACAATACACAGCTTTTAGATGTATGTACTATTGGTATATACACTCCAATGATCAGCTCTTAGCAGCCTATGTGAGTCACCTAACACATGTGGGAACCAACATTTGGCAACTAGCATGAAATATCTCATAAAATTACAAAAATATGAGTAATCATTCATGACTTATTTACATGAAAACAAAATTACATATCCTTTATATCTAATCCATACACCAACGACCAAAAACACCTACAAACACTTTCATTCTTCAATTTTCTTCATCTAATTGATCTCTCTCAAGTTCTATCTTCAAGTTCTAAGTGTTCTTCATATATTCTACAAGTTCTAGTTACATAAAATCAAGAATACTTTCAAGTTTGCTAGCTCACTTCCAATCTTGTAAGGTGATCATCCAACCTCAAGAAATCTTTGTTTCTTACAGTAGGTTATCATTCTAATACAAGGTAATAATCATATTCAAACTTTGGTTCAATTTCTATAACTATAACAATCTTATTTCAAGTGATGATCTTACTTAAACTTGTTTTCGTGTCATGATTCTGCTTCAAGAACTTCGAGCCATCCAAGGATCCGTTGAAGCTAAATCCATTTTTTTCTTTTCCAGTAGGTTTATCCAAGGAACTTAAGGTAGTAATGATGTTCATAACATCATTCGATTCATACATATAAAGCTATCTTATTCGAAGGTTTAAACTTGTAATCACTAGAACATAGTTTAGTTAATTCTAAACTTGTTCGCAAACAAAAGTTAATCCTTCTAACTTGACTTTTAAAATCAACTAAACACATGTTCTATATCTATATGATATGCTAACTTAATGATTTAAAACCTGAAAACACGAAAAACACCGTAAAACCGGATTTACGCCGTCGTAGTAACACCGCGAGCTGTTTTGGGTTAGTTAATTAAAAACTATGATAAACTTTGATTTAAAAGTTGTTATTCTGAGAAAATGATTTTTATTATGAACATGAAACTATATCCAAAAATTATGGTTAAACTCAAAGTGGAAGTATGTTTTCTAAAATGGTCATCTGGACGTCGTTCTTTTGACTGAAATGACTACCTTTACAAAAACGACTTGTAACTTATTTTTACGATTATAAACCTATACTTTTTCTGTTTAGATTCATAAAATAGAGTTCAATATGAAACCATAGCAATTTGATTCACTCAAAACGGATTTAAAATGAAGAAGTTATGGGTAAAACAAGATTGGATAATTTTTCTCATTTTAGCTACGTGAAAATTGGTAACAAATCAATTCCAACCATAACTTAATCAACTTGTATTGTATATTATGTAATCTTGAGATATCATAGACACGTATACAATGTTTCGACCTATCATGTCGACAAATCTATATATATTTCGGAACAACCATAGACACTCTATATGTGAATGTTGGAGTTAGCTATACAGGGTTGAGGTTGATTCCAAAATATATATAGTTTGAGTTGTGATCAATACTGAGATACGTATACACTGGGTCGTGGATTGATTCAAGATAATATTTATCGATTTATTTCTGTACATCTAACTGTGGACAACTAGTTGTAGGTTACTAACGAGGACAGCTGACTTAATAAACTTAAAACATCAAAATATATTAAAAGTGTTGTAAATATATTTTGAACATACTTTGATATATATGTATATATTGTTATAGGTTCGTGAATCAACCAGTGGCCAAGTCTTACTTCCCGACGAAGTAAAAATCTGTGAAAGTGAGTTATAGTCCCACTTTTAAAATCTAATATTTTTGGGATGAGAATACATGCAGGTTTTATAAATGATTTACAAAATAGACACAAGTACGCGAAACTAAATTCTATGGTTGAATTATTGAAATCGAATATGCCCCTTTTTATTAAGTCTGGTAATCTAAGAATTAGGGAACAGACACCCTAATTGACGCGAATCCTAACGATAGATCTATTGGGCCTAACAAACCCCATCCAAAGTATCGGATGCTTTAGTACTTCGAAATTTATATCATATCCGAAGGGTGTCCCGGAATGATGGGGATATTCTTATATATGCATCTTGTTAATGTCGGTTACCAGGTGTTCACCATATGAATGATTTTTTATCTCTATGTATGGGATGTGTATTGAAATATGAAATCTTGTGGTCTATTATTATGATTTGATATATATAGGTTAAACCTATAACTCACCAACATTTTTGTTGACGTTTTAAGCATGTTTATTCTCAGGTGATTATTAAGAGCTTCCGCTGTCGCATACTTAAATAAGGACGAGATTTGGAGTCCATGCTTGTATGATATTGTGTAAAAACTGCATTCAAGAAACTTATTTTGTTGTAACATATTTGTATTGTAAACCATTATGTAATGGTTGTGTGTAAACAGGATATTTTAGATTATCATTATTTGATAATCTACGTAAAGCTTTTTAAACCTTTATTTATGAAATAAAGGTTATGGTTTGTTTTAAAATGAATACAGTCTTTGAAAAACGTCTCATATAGAGGTCAAAACCTCGCAACGAAATCAATTAATATGGAACGTTTTTAATCAATAAGAACGGGACATTTCATAATTGACGCGAATCCTAAAGATAGATCTATGGACCTTGACACGTCCCATTCGGGTTACGAATGCTTTAGTACTTCGATTATCATGTCCAATGAGAGTCCCGGAATGATGGGGATATTCTATATGCATCCTGTTAGTTCGGTTATCAAGCGTTCACCATATGAATGATTTTTATCTCTATGCAGTTTGCGAAATGCCTGATATGAGAATGATGTTTATGAAAATGAAATCTTGTGGTCTATTATATTATTGAAAACGATTGTTTATGATAAACCAATGAACTCACCAGCCTTTTGGTTGACACTTTAAAGCATGTTTATTCTCAGGTATGAAAGAGATCTTCTGCTATGCATTAGCTCATATTAGAGATATTACTTGGAGTCATTCATGGCATATTTCAAAATACGTTGCATTCAAGTCATTGAGTTCATCAAGATTGTTATTAAGTCAATTATAGTTGGATATATTATGAAATGGTATGCATGCAGTCAACTTTTGATGTGAAGAAAGTTTGTCTTTTAAAAACGAATGCAATGTTTGTAAAATGTATCATATAGAGGTCAAGTACCTCGCGATGTAATCAACTATTATGAATCGTTTATAATCGATATGGACTTCGTCCGGATGGATTAGGACGGGTCGTTAGACTCTCATGGGTAAATATCTCAATTATAGCCTTAAAATTAAAAATTTGACCAACTAGGCAATTAAAAACCATTTACTACCTTTGAACAACTAACATTTTCAAGTTAAGCCAAATGTGTAAATTTCTTTCCTCCCCCACCCCCCCCCCCCCTCCCCCACCCCCAAACACTTAAATCATGCTACGTCCTCGTATGCATGTTAAAATAATTTTTAAGTAAAAGTGAGGAATTTGAACAAAGAGAAGAAGAAAAAGAACAATATTACCTAGGGATGAAATCAACTTCCATAACAATCGTAACAAGCACACTGACTCCCCATTTCATCACATAACATGTTTCCTTCCATCCAACTTTATTCTTACAAAACAAAAACAAAAGAAAACATAAAATCTAACTAGCCCACTTTCGTAGGGATCCCGCTTGCACATAGCGTGTGCAAGAAGCCTTTATGAAATGTCCCGTTCTTATTGATTAAAAATGTTCCATATTAATTGATTTCGTTGCGAGGTTTTGACCTCTATATGAGACGTTTTTCAAAGACTGCATTCATTTTAAAACAAACCATAATCTTTATTTCATCAATAAAGGTTTAAAAAGCTTTACGGAGATTATCAAATAATGATAATCTAAAATATCCTGTTTACACACGACTATTACATAATGGTTTACAATACAAATATGTTACAACGAAATAAGTTTCTTGAATGCAGTTTTTACACAATATCATACAAGCATGGACTCTAAATCTTGTCCTTATTTAAGTATGCGACAGCGGAAGCTTTTAATAATCACCTGAGAATAAACATGCTTAAAACGTCAACAAAAAAATGTTGGTGAGTTATAGGTTTAACCTATATATATCAAATCGTAACAATAGACCACAAGATTTCATATTTCAATATACATCCCATACATAGAGATAAAAATCATTCATATGGTGAACACCTGGTAACCGACATTAACAAGATGCATATATAAGAATATCCCCATCATTCCGGGACACCCTTCGGATATGATATAAATTTCGAAGTACTAAAGCATCCGGTACTTTGGATGGGGTTTGTTAGGCCCAATAGATCTATCTTTAGGATTTGCGTCAATTAGGGTGTCTGTTCCCTAATTCTTAGATTACCAGACTTAATAAAAAGGGGCATATTCGATTTCGATAATTCAACCATAGAATGTAGTTTCACGTACTTGTGTCTATTTTGTAAATCATTTATAAAACCTGCATGTATTCTTATCCCAAAAATATTAGATTTTAAAAGTGGGACTATAACTCACTTTCACAGATTTTTACTTCGTCGGGAAGTAAGACTTGGCCACTGGTCGATTCACGAACCTATAACAAATATGTACATATATATCAAAGTATATTCAAAATATATTTACAACACTTTTAATACATTTTGATGTTTTAAGTTTATTAAGTCAGCTGTCCTCGTTAGTAACCTACAACTAGTTGTCCGACGTTAGATGTATAGAAAAAAATTGATATATATTATCTTGAATCAATCCACGACCCAGTGTATACACGTCTCAGGCTAGATCACAACTCAAAGTATATATATTTTTGGAATCAACCTCAACCCTGTATAGCTAACTCCCACATTACTGCATATAGAGTGTCTATGGTTGTTCCAAATAATATATACACATGGGTCGATATGATATGTCAAAACATTTGCATACGTGTCTATGGTATCCCAAGATTACATAATATATTAGAATACATGTATAATATAATATAAGTTAGCTAGGATATGATTAATATAGATTTGTTACCAATTTTCACGTTGCTACAACAAGAAAAATTATCCAATCTTGTTTTACCCATAACTTCTTCATTTTAAATCCGTTTTGAGTGAATCAAATTGCTATGGTTTTATATTGAACTCTATTTTATGAATCTAAATAGAAAAAGTATAGGTTTATAGTCGGAAATATAAGTTACAAGTCATTTTTGTAAAGGTAGTCATTTCAGTCGAAAGAACGACGTCTAGATGACCATTTTAGAAAAACATACTTCCACTTTGAGTTTAATCATGATTTTTGGATATACTTTCATGTTCATAAGAAAAATCATTTTTCCAGAATAACAACTTTTAAATCAAAGTTTATCTTAGTTTTTAATTAACTAACCCAAAACAGCCCGCGGTGTTACTACGACGGCGTAAATCCGGTTTTACGGTGTTTTTCGTGTTTCCAGGTTTTAAATCATTAAGTTAGCATATCATATAGATATAGAACATGTGTTTAGTTGATTTTAAAAGTCAAGTTAGAAAGATTAACTTTTGTTTGTGAACAAGTTTAGAATTAACTAAACTATGTTCTAGTGATTACAAGTTTAAACCTTCGAATAAGATAGCTTTATATGTATGAATCGAATGATGTTATGAACATCATTACTACCTCAAATTTTCTGGATAAAGCTACTGGAAATGAGAAAAATGGATCTAGCTTCAAAGGATCCTTGGATGGCTTGAAAGTTCTTGAAGCAGAATCATGACACGAAAACAGTTCAAGTAAGATTTTCACTCGAAATAAGATTGTTATAGTTATAGAAATTGAATCAAAGTTTGAATATGATTATTACCTTGTATTATAAAGATATCTTACTGTAAATAAGAAAGATTTCTTGAGGTTGGATGATCACTCTACAAGATTGGAAGTAAGCTAGCAAACTTGGAAGTATTCTTGATTTTATGAAACTAGAACTTGTAGAATTTATGAAAAACACTTAGAACTTGAAGATAGAACTTGAGAGAGATCAATTAGATGAATAAAATTGAAGAATGAAAGTGTTTGTAGGTGTTTTTGGTCGTTGGTGTATGGATTAGATATAAAGGATATGTAATTTTGTTTTCATGTAAATAAGTCATGAATGATTACTCATATTTTTGTAATTTTATGAGATATTTCATGATAGTTGGAAAATGATGGTTCCCACATGTGTTAGGTGACTCACATGGGCTTCTAAGAGCTAATAATTAGAGTGTATATACCAATAGTACATACATCTAAAAGCTGTGTATTGTACGAGTACGAATACGGGTGCATACGAGTAGAATTGTTGATGAAACTGAACGAGGATGTAATTGTAAGCATTTTTGTTAAGTAGAAGTATTTTGATAAGTGTCTTGAAGTCTTTAAAAAGTGTATGAATACATATTAAAACACTACATGTATATACATTTTAACTGAGTCGTTAAGTCATCGTTAGTCGTTACATGTAAGTGTTGTTTTGAAACCTTTAGGTTAACGATCTTGTTAAATGTTGTTAACCCAATGTTTATAATATCAAATGAGATTTTAAATTATTATATTATCATGATAATATGATGTATGAATATCTCTTAATATGATATATATACATTAAATGTCATTACAACGATAATCGTTACATATATGTCTCGTTTCAAAATCATTAAGTTAGTAGTCTTGCTTTTACATATGTAGTTCATTGTTAATATACTTAATGATATGTTTACTTATCATAATATCATGTTAACTATATATATATCCATATATATGTCATCATATAGTTTTTACAAGTTTTAACGTTCGTGAATCACCGGTCAACTTGGGTGGTCAATTGTCTATATGAAACCTATTTCAATTAATCAAGTCTTAACAAGTTTGATTGCTTAACATGTTGGAAACACTTAATCATGTAAATAAAAATTTCATTTAATATATATAAACATGGAAAAGTTCGGGTCACTACACTTTAAACCACCCGATTCCCTCGGGTGGACGAGTTTTGTCTCGTGAGGGCTTGCAGTGAACATACCCACAAAGTTCATATAGCTAAATAAATAAAATAGAAATAAAGTAAAAATAAAATAAAAGAGACTTACAAACTCTACACATAGTTTGTGCAGTTTTTATTTTCGAGTCGTGCACTCGACTCTTTCTCCACTTCAGCTAATTCCGGGACTGTAGAATATTCTTCCTTCTTTCACTTTATGAGAACCTTCACATTTTCTAACTTTCCTCAACTTAGACTCCAACCATGCATCATCTTCCTTTATGACATGCATTAATTCAAACAATTTATCTTTTTCTTTAGGAGACAAGTTACACACAAGACGGTTACTCAAACTTTCGTCTCTTCTACTCCTAGCATCATGAACCCTTCTATGTAATTTCCTCATAGAACGATCAATCACCGGTCATTCCTATATTCCTTACACTCACTATCATGCCTCACAGAACTATTTGGGGGTTTACATTATCTCCCCCACACTTAGGCTCTTTAAGATCCTCTAATTTGGAAGACACCTCATAATCAACTTGAGGATTCACCTTTACATTCTTATTCATTTTTATCTTCTGACCTCCAAACCTTTCAACAAGTTTTTCTACGGTTGCTCCCATTACTTTGACTACCTTCCCATATGTAGTGACCCGAACTTTTCCATGATTATATATTAATTGAAAACTATATTTGCATGATTAAATGTTTCCAACATGTTAAGCAATCAAACTTGTTAAGACTTGATTATTTGAAATGAGTTTCATGTAGACAATTGACCACCCAAGTTGACCGGCGATTCACGAACGTTAAAATTTGTAAAAATGACATGACGATATATATATGGATATACATATAGTTAACATGAGATTATGATAAGTAAGTATCTCCATAAGTATATTAACAATGAGTTATATACATAAAAATGAGACTACTAAGTTAAGAAACTCGAAACGATATATATAACGATTATCGTTATTACAACGTCTTACTAAATACATATGTATCATATTATGATATTGTTACACTATATTTAATATGATAAAATGATAATTATATATATATCATTAAGTATGTTAACAATGAACTACATATGTAAAACAAGACTACTAACTTAAGAATTTTGAAACGAGACATATATGTAACGATTATCGTTGTAACGACATTTTAATGTATATATATATATATATATATATATATCATATTAAGATATATTCATACATCATAATATCTTGATAATGTAATAATTTAACATCTCATTAGATATAATAAACAATGGGTTAACAACATTAAATGAGATCGTTAACTTAAAGGTTTCAAAACAACACTTACATGTAACGACTAACGATGACTTAACGACTCAGTTAAAATGTATATACATATAGTGTATTTAGATGTATTAGTACACTTTTTAAAGACTTTAAGACACATATCAAAGTACTTCTACTTAACAAAAATGCTTACAATTGCATTCTCATTCATTTTCATCAACAACTCTACTCGTATGCAACTGTATTCGTACTCGTACAATACCTAGCTCCTAGACGTAAATACTATTGGTATATACACATAATAATTCAGCTTTTAGCAGCCCTAGATAGTCAAAAAACATGTGGAACTAACAATTAGACAACTAGCATGACTTATGAGCAAGGAAACAAAAACAAGAACTCCTTTTAACCCCACTCACCTTCACCACTCACCACCTACTCCATTTCATTTCCAATTTTCTTCCCAATTCTCTCTCAAAACACACACACTCTTCCATGAACTTCTAAGTTACTATTTTTCCAGCAAAAATATCAAATACAAGCTTTGGTTATTACCTATAATCATCATAAAAATAATTACTCAAGAACACATCAAGAACACTTCCAAGTTTACAAGTTTACTTTCAAGTTTCCTAATCCATTCCAATCAATCATCTAAGATCAAGAAACCTTTGTTATTTACAGTAGGATATCTTTTTAAATCAAGGTAATATTTATATTCAAGCTTTGATTCAATTTCTATAACTATAACTATCTTAATTCGAGTAATAATCTTACTTGAACTTGTTTTTGTGTCATGATTCTAGTTCAAGAACTTCCAAGCCATCAAAGATCCTTTGAAGTTCAAGTTATTTTTTCATCATTTCCAGTAGGTTTACCTACTAAACTTGAGGTAGTAATAATATTCATAACATCATTCGATTCATATATATAAAACTACCTTATTCGAAGGTTTAAACTTGTAATCACTAGAACATAGTTTAGTTAATTCTAAACTTGTTCGCAAACAAAAGTTAATCCTTCTAACTTGACTTTTAAAATCAACTAAACACATGTTCTATATCTATATTATATTCTAACTTAATGATTTAAAACCTGAAAACACGAAAAACACCGTAAAACCGGATATACGCCGTCGTAGTAACACCGCGGGCTGTTTTGGGTTAGTTAATTAAAAACTATGATAAACTTTGATTTAAAAGTTTTTCTTCTAGAAAAATGATTTTTCTTATGAACATGAAACTATATCCAAAAATCATGGTTAAACTCAAAGTGGAAGTATGTTTTCCAAAATGGTCATCTAGACGTCGTTCTTTCGACTGAAATGACTACCTTTACAAAAATGACTTGTAACCTGTATTTCCGACTATAAACTTATACTTTTTCTGTTTAGATTCATAAACTTAAGTTCAATATGAAACCATAGCAACTTGAATCACTCAAAACGGATTTAAAACGAAGAAGTTATGGGTAAAACAAGATTGGATATTTTTGCTTGTTGTAACTACATGAAAATTGGTAACAAATCTATATTAATCATATCCTAGCTAACTCATATTGTATTATACATGTATTCTAATATATTATGTAATCTTGGGATATCATAGACACGTATGCAAATGTTTTGGCATATCATATCGACCCATGTATATATATTATTTGGAACAACCATAGACACTCTATATGCAGTAATGTTGGAGTTAGCTATACAGGGTTGAGGTTGATTCCAAAAATATATATACTTTGAGTTGTGATCTAGCCTGAGACGTGTATACACTGGGTCGTGGATTGATTCAAGATAATATATATCGATTCATTTCTGTACATCTAACTGTGGACAACTAGTTGTAGGTTACTAATGAGGACAGCTGACTTAATAAACTTAAAACAGTAAAACGTATTAAAAATGTTGTAAATATATTTTGAACATACTTTGATATATATGTACATATTTGTTATAGGTTCGTGAATCGACCAGTGGTCAAGTCTTACTTCTCGACGAAGTAAAAATCTGTGAAAGTGAGTTATGGTCCCACTTTTAAAATCTAATATTTTGGGAGGAGAATACATACAGTTTTATAAATGTTTTACGAAATAGACACAAGTAAATGAAACTACATTATATGGGTGAATGATCGAAGCCGAATATGCCCCCTTTTTCTTGGTAACCTAAGAATTAGTAAACCGATCTACTAATTGACGCGAATCCTAAAGATAGATCTATTGGGCCTAACGAACCCCATCCATGGTTGCGGATGCTTTAGTACTTCGATGTTGTTTTATCATGTCTGATGGATTTTCTGGAATGATAGGGGATATTCTTATATGCATCTTGTTAATGTCGGTTACCAGGTGTTCACCATATAAATGATTTTTATCTCTATGTATGGGATGTATATTGAAATATGAAATCTTGTGGTCTATTATTATAATTTGATAAATATATAGGTTAAACCTATAACTCACCAAAATTTTTGTTGACGTTTAAAGCATGTTTATTCTCAGGTGATTATTAAGAGCTTCCGCTGTTGCATGCTAATATATGGACAAGATTTGGTGTTAACATGCTTGTATAATATTGTTTAAAACTACATTCGAGATTTATTTTGTTGTAACATATTAATATTGTAAACCAATATGTATTGGTAGAGTGTAAGTGTGATATTTTTAGATTATCATTTCTGGATAATCTAGGTGATGTCTTTTTAACCTTGTCAATAAAATAAAGGTTATGGTTTGTTTTAAGGAATGCAAAGCGATTAGATCACGAACGTATAAAACCACACACGCAACACCGCCCCATTTTGCTAAACACTCGTGGTATATCACTTGTTAGACGCGATTTGCACCCGTAATAAGGTTTGCAAGTCCTTATTATGCATACACGCCGTATCGACTCGTTAGTACAACGACAGCTTCGCTCGATGATATATGCAAACGCAAACAAAATTCTACGTGATATAAACACACGCAAGAATTATTATCACAACACAATAGTACATTAATAATATCCGCATTACTAACTATCACGTTAGTCCACCTACAAACAAGGCACTAACTAATAACCTATTCCGACTCGTAATCCTACAAGTCCCTCACAAAATTTAGTGCACACAAAAGTCTAAGTCTAGGCACCTATCTCAAGTCACCTAAATCCCTTAGACCATGCTCTGATACCACTTGAAACAACCCAACCCGTATTAAAACTGGCCCATAAAAATTTTTCCTTTTAATACACGTTAAATAATACTTTAGGTCCCATTGCATAAATTTCCAAAACGTATTTTCATCAAAGTAAGTTCAACTAACCTAAAACGTACAACAATAAGTTAAAATTCTTAAATACAATAATACGCTAGTTAAATCATAAACCGGTTATAATCATTATGACCCTACTAGTTACATTTACACAAAATCGAGCATGGTGATTTGGGACTACTCTACCCAAATCCTAATCGAGTACAAAAGTAAGATCTTCTAAAGCAACCTAGCCAAGATCTCTAATACCCATGCTTACCCGAGCCGCCATTACGTGAACCTATAAAAATATCAACAACGAGAGGGTAAGCTAATGCTTAGTGAATGTAAAGATACTACATACATATATATGCATAAAATGGACACGCCACCAAAATAATCAAATACCGCATACCGGAGCATCCAAGCATAAAGGCAATCTAATCTAAGCATACCGTACGATCACTAAGCAACAAGCTAAATATGCATCAACAAAATATAAGTTCACCCACGACGATGTGAACAATGCCAAGAAACTACACCCGGAGGGTTAGCTACATCACGACAATACAACATTATACGTATATATATATATATATATATATATATATATATATATATATATATATATATATATATATATATAACAACTCGTAAAACACCCATGGTTAACCAATCGAACACGGGAATGGCGCTCGTGAAAATGCCATCGGTGTTCATAACATCCGTTAGTGTACTTAACACCTCGTATCACTAAACCCTAGGGTGGCACCTTAACACCTCGGTACTTCACCCCGAGTGGCATCTTAACACCTCGATGCTTCACTCTTTACTTTACGGAGTGGCATCTTAACACCTCGACACTTCACTCCTAGGTGGCATCTTAACACCTCGATGCTTCACCCCGAGTGGCATCTTAACACCTCGATGCTTCACCCATCAATTACTTAGAGTGGCATCTTAGCACCTCGATGCTTCACTCCGAGTGGCGTCTTAACACCTCGACACTTCACTCGTCACGTGCAATGTGGTGTCTTAGCACCTCGACACTTCACATTTCACGCTACAACAAATAGATACATTATATACCTGCGCATATAATTATTCCACTCACAATATTAACCCTTCGTCATTGGGGTTATATAAGTCCACATCAAAATATTAACCCTTCGCCATTGGGGTTATATAATCCACATCACACGCCCATGTGATAACGTACACACAAAGTGTGCACCTCGCCAAGGTGGTCAACGAAAATGCACAACCGTGCTAATTGGATCTATACACAAGTCCAACAATTCCACCTATACGAGAAATGATCTCTATAAACGAGAACCCCTTCACCCGACCCGCACCCATCCTACACATACATATGCATATAGGATATTAACACTCACCTTGAAGTCTTGATGGATGCCAAACCAAAATCCGGAATCGTCGAAGGAATGTACCTATTCCATTTATCACAAATACAATAACACAATTAGGGTGGATTACAAACCAACCCATTTCGACACTTAGTGAAATTTTAACCCAAATGCACTTCCAAGCACAAACTGCGCCCAAACTAACCAATAATCACTAACATAAGTGAGAATGGTCATAATATGCCAATTAACCCAATCATAGGTGTTAAACACCCATCTTGCCCAAAATGACACTTAAACCCTAATTTTGACCCATAAGAAGTCAACATCACGCCATTAGCAAGTTTCGACACCAAAACATATTTAACTCGGTTTTATACTTCAACTTAATCCATTTTAAGTTTATAAACCTTATTAAACCGACAATTGGGTCATAAACATCACCAAACCCTAATTTTGACTCTAGTCAAAATTAGTCAACCACATGAACCCTAAAGGCTTCCAACACCTCGATAATCACTAAATACTAGTGATTATACCCATTTGCAAGTCTTACAAACTTACACTTATTCACCAAACCCAAAACCCGCTAATAACAACAATAAACCCGAATCTAGGTGTTAATCTTCAATTAACAACTAAATGGGTTCCATCTATGAACATACAAGCCAAAAGCCTCAAATTTGAATGATGAACACGAAAATGAAATTCCGAGTTAGAGCTTACCGCTAGTATCACCTTGTAGCTAAGAACGAGGAGAACAAACTTGTCTCTTACGCTTTCGATCAAAACCCGCTTCTTCCTTTCCAAAAATCCCTTTGAATCAATTGGGGTGTTTGAGTTTTTGAGAGAAAATGAAGAAGAAAAGGAAAAAGATAAAAGGAAATGAAATGGATGGATGAGATTAAGATCTCAAATCTGGCTCAAACATAAAATGACCAAAATGCCCTTGAACATCTTTTAAAATCACAAAACTGGTACCAGTCCGCCCAGATAGTCGCGCCGCGGAGTCAATCGTCGCGCCGCGACATATAACGTGGTCTGGTGGTTGCCTTGACATGCCTCCTGACTTTGAAACTAGTTAATCGCCGCGCCGCGACCCTCTCTGTTGTGCCGCGACCTTCTGCAGAGTCTGATTCTGACTCTGAATTTCAGGGACTGAACTTGCCTAACTCTGATTCTAATGTAAATTCTGAAAATGCATAAGTGTTAGGTTCACTTTTAGTTGCGGTTTCTGCTGCGCACATTTTCTGACACTTTCAGGAACATTTTCTGATACACTAAAATTCGGGGTGTTACATTTTATAAATAAGTTCATACTATGCTACGAAATACTATTGACTACTCTTAAAATTCTATATGATTAACTTAATTCTTTTGGGCTATTTTTGAAGGAAATGGCACTGGCGACTCGTCAGAATTTGAACATGAGCGAGGAAGACTTCCGTGTTTTCCTTGCAGCAAACATAGCCGCAGTACAGGCTGCGATGCAAAATAACAATAACTCTGGATCTAGCAGTGGAACTAATTTCACAAGAAATCGTGTAAGATGCTCCTACAAAGAATTCACTGCCTGCAAACCTTTGGAATTTGATGGAACCGAGGGTCCAATTGGATTGAAATGGTGGACCGAGAAGGTTGAATCGGTGTTTGCCATAAGTAAATGTACTGAAGAAGACAAAGTAAAGTACGCTACGCATACCTTCACAGGTACGGCGCTAACATGGTGGAATACCTATCTCGAGCAGGTAGGACAAGATGCTTCTTACGCACTACCGTGGTCAACATTCAAGCAATTGATGAACGAGCAGTATCGTCCCAGAAACGAGGTCAACAAGCTCAAGGTAGAGCTTAGAGGATTACGAACGCAAGGTTTCGATATCACCACGTACGAATGACGATTCACCGATTTGTGCCTATTGTGTCCCAGAACATTCGAAGACGAAGAAGAGAAGATTGACGCATTTGTAAAAGGGTTACCGGAAAGGATTCAAGAAGATGTGAGTTCACACGAGCCCGCCTCCATACAAAAGGCAAGTCGAATGGCTCACAAATTAGTGAACCAGATCGAAGGAAGGATTAAAGAGCAGACGACTGAAGAGGCTAACATGAAACAAGTCAAGAGAAAGTGGGAAGAAACCAATGACAAGAGTCACCAATACAACAACAACAATCACAACCACAATCGCAATAACTATCCTAACAACCGCAACATCAATCGCAACAACAACTTCAACAAACGTCCTAACAACAACTACAATAACCGTCCCAACAACAATAACAGCAACAACAATAGCAACAATAACAATCCCAACAACAATCTCAATAACAACAATGGCAACAAAAACCAAAAACAGTCATGCCAAAGGTGTGAAGAGAATCACCAGGGGTTCTGCACGACATTTTGCACTAGTTGTAGAAGAAATGGTCATAGTGCGGCAAAGTGTGAGGCCTACGGACCAAAGTTTAACAGAATTAAAAGAAAAAATAATGTCGGAACAGATAATGCCGCCATAGTTTGCTTTGCATGTGGAAAACCGGGCCACATTAGTAGAAATTGCCCGAATCAGGGGAATACTAGTGGGCAGGGCCGCGGAAGAGTTTTCAATATTAATACGGCAGAAGCGCAGGAAGACCGAAGCTTGTTACGGGTACGTTTCTTATTGACAATAAATCTGCTTATGTTTTATTTGATTCGGGTGCGGATAGAAGCTATATGAGTAGAGATTTTTATGCTAAACTAAGTTGTCCACTGACGCCTTTGGATAACAAATTTTTACTCGAATTAGCAAACGGTAAATTAATTACAGCAGATAATATATGTCGGAACCGAGAAATTAATTTGGTTAGCGAAACATTTAAGATTGATTTGATACCAGTAGAGTTAGGGAGTTTTGATGTGATAATCGGCATGGATTGGTTGAAAAAAGAGAGAGCAGAAATCGTATATTACAAAAATGCAATTCGCATTGTACGAGAAAAAGGAAATCCCTTAATGGTGTATGGAGAAAAGAGCAATGTGAAGCTAAATCTTATTAGTAATTTAAAGGCGCAAAAACTAATAAGAAAAGGTTGCTATGCTGTTCTAGCACATGTCGAGAAAGTACAAACCGAAGAAAAGAACATCAATGATATTCCCGTCGCAAAAGAATTTCCCGATGTATTTCCGAAAGAATTACAGGGACTGCCTCCACACCGATCTGTTGAATTTCAAATAGATCTCGTACCAGGAGCTGCACCAATAGCTCGTGCTCCATACACACTTGCACCCCACGAAATGAAGGAACTTCAAAGCCAATTACAAGAACTTTTAGAGCGTGGTTTTATACGACCAAGTACATCACCATGGGGAGCTCCTGTTTTGTTTGTCAAAAAGAAGGATGGTACATTCAGGTTGTGTATCGACTACCGAGAGTTGAACAAACTTACCATCAAGAATCGTTACCCACTACCGAGAATCGACGACTTATTTGATCAACTACAAGGCTCGTCGGTTTATTCGAAGATCGATTTACATTCCGGGTATCATCAAATGCGGGTAAAGGAGGATGATATTCCGAAGACTGCTTTCAGGACGCGTTACGGTCATTACGAGTTTATGGTTATGCCATTTGGGTTAACTAACGCACTAGCTATGTTCATGGACCTCATGAACCGAGTGTGTGGACCATAACTTGACAAGTTTGTCATTGTTTTCATCGATGACATACTTATTTACTCAAAGAAGGATCAAGAGCACGAAGAACATTTGAGAAAAGTGCTAGAGTTGTTGAGGAAAGAAAAACTGTACGCTAAGTTTTCAAAGTGTGCATTTTGGTTGAAAGAAGTTCAATTCCTCGGTCACATAGTGAACAAAGAAGGTATTCAAGTGGATCCGGCAAAGATTGAAACCGTTGAAAAGTGGGAAACCCCGAAAACTTCGAAGCATATACGCCAATTTTTAGACCTGGCTAGTTACTACAGAAGGTTCATCCAAGATTTTTCCAAAATAGCAAAATCCCTTACTGCATTAACGCATAAAGGGAAGAAATTTGAATGGAAAGATGAGCAGGAGAAAGCGTTTCAATTGTTGAAGAAAAAGTTAACTACGGCACCTATATTGTCATTGCCTGAAGGGAATGATGATTTTGTGATATATTGTGATGCCTCAAAGCAAGGCCTCGGTTGTGTATTAATGCAACGAACCGAAGGTAATTGCTTATACGTCCAGATAATTGAAGATTCACGAGCAAAATTATACGACTCACGATTTGGAATTGGGCGCCGTTGTTTTTGCATTAAAGACTTGAAGGCACTACTTATATGGGGTCAAAAGTATTATATATACGGACCACAAAAGTCTCCAACGCATATTTAATCAGAAACAACTGAACATGAGGCAGCGTAGGTGGATTGAATTGTTGAATGATTACGACTTTGAGATTCGTTACCACCCGGGGAAGGCAAATGTGGTAGCTGACCCTTTGAGTAGAAAGGACGGAGAACCTATACAGGTAAAAGCTATGAATATAATTATTCGTACTAACCTTACTACTCAAATAAAGGAGGCGCAGCGGGGAGTTGTAAAAGAAGGAAAGTTGAAGAATGAAATACCCAAAGGATCGGAGAAACATCTTAATATTCGGGAAGACGGAACCTGGTATAGGGCTGAAAGAATTTGGGTACCAAAGTTTGGAGATATGAGAGAAAAGGTACTTAAGGAAGCACATAAAACCAGATATTCAATACATCCCGGAGCGAGAAAGATGTACAAAGATCTCAAGAAACACTTTTGGTGGCCGGGTATGAAAGTCGATATTGCTAAATACGTAGGAGAATGTTTGACGTGTTCTAAGGTCAAAGCTGAACATCAAAAACCATCAGGTCTACTTCAACAACCTGAAATCCCGGAATGGAAATGGGAAAATATTACCATGGATTTCATTACTAAATTGCCAAGGACTGCAAGTGGTTATGATACAATTTGGGTAATAGTCGATCGTCTTACCAAGTCAGTACACTTTCTGCCAATGAGAGAAGATGATAAAATGGAGAAGTTGGCACGATTATACTTGAAGGAAGTTGTCTCCAGACATGGAATACCAGTCTTTATTATCTCAGATAGGGATGGCAGATTTGTTTCAAGATTTTGGCAGACATTGTAACAAGCATTGGGGACTCGTCTAGACATGAGTACTTCTTATCATCTACAAACTGATGGGCAAAGTGAAAGGACGTTACAGACCCTTGAAGATATGCTACGAGCATGTGTTATCGATTTTGTAAACAGTTGGGATCGACACCTACCGTTAACAGAATTTTCCTACAACAACAGTTACCATTCGAGTATTGAGATGGCGCCGTTTGAAGCATTTTATGGTAGAAAGTGTAGGTCTCCTATTTGTTGGACTGAAGTGGGGGATAGACAGATTACGGGTCCGAAGATAATTCAAGAAACTACAGAGAAGATCATTCAAATTCAACAACGATTGAAAACTGCCCAAAGTCGACAAAAGAGCTATGCGGACATTAAAAGAAAAGATATAGAATTTGAGATTGGAGAGATGTTCATGCTTAAGGTTTCACCTTGGAAAGGCGTTGTTCGATTTGGTAAACTGGGGAAACTAAATCCAAGGTACATTGGACCATTCAAGATTATAGATCGTGTCGGACCAGTAGCTTACCAACTTGACTTACCGCAACAACTCGCCGGGGTACATAATACTTTTCATGTCTCGAATTTGAAGAAATGTTTTGCTAAAGAAGATCTTACCATTCCATTAGACGAGATTACAATTAACGAAAAACTACAATTCATTGAAGAACCCGTCGAAATAATGGATCGTGGGGTTAAAAGACTTAAGCAAAACAAGATACCAATTGTTAAGGTTCAATGGAATGCTCATAGAGGACCCGAATTCACCTGGGAGCATGAAGATCAGATGAAGCTGAAATACCCTCACCTATTTCCAGAAGATGTGTCAACACCTTCAACAGCTTAAAATTTCGGGACGAAATTAATTTAACGGGTAGGTACTGTAGTGACCCGAAATTTTCCATGATTATATATTAATTGAAAACTATATTTGCATGATTAAATGTTTCCAACATGTTAAGCAATCAAACTTGTTAAGACTTGATTATTTGAAATGAGTTTCATGTAGACAATTGACCACCCAAGTTGACCGGCGATTCACGAACGTTAAAACTTGTAAAAATGACATGACGATATATATATGGATATACATATAGTTAACATGAGATTATGATAAGTAAGTATCTCCATAAGTATATTAACAATGAGTTATATACATAAAAATGAGACTACTAAGTTAAGAAACTCGAAACGATATATATAACGATTATCGTTATTACAACGTCTTACTAAATACATATGTATCATATTAAGATATTGTTACACTATATTTAACATGATAAAATGGTAATTATATACTACCTCCGTCCCATTACAAGTGTCCACTTACTTTTTGCACACAGTTTTAGGAAATCCCACTAACTCCATTCTCCACCAATCAGAAATCTTCTCTCTCCAAAATAACCTCTTCCCATTGGTTTAAATACCAAGTGAACACTTGTAATGGGACATCCCAAAATAGAAATGTGGACACTTGTGACGGGACGGAGGGAGTATATCATTAAGTATGTTAACAATGAACTACATATGTAAAACAAGACTACTAACTTAAGAATTTTGAAACGAGGCATATATGTAACGATTATTGTTGTAACGACATTTTAATGTATATATATATCATATTAAGATATATTCATACATCATAATATCTTGATAATGTAATAATTTAACATCTCTTTAGATATAATAAACAATGGGTTAACAACATTAAATGAGATCGTTAACTTAAAGGTTTCAAAACAACACTTACATGTAACGACTAACGATGACTTAACGACTCAGTTAAAATGTATATACATATAGTGTATTTAGATGTATTAGTACACTTTTGAAAGAATTCAAGACACATATAAAAGTACTTCTACTTAACAAAAATGCTTACAATTGCATTCTCATTCATTTTCATCAACAATTCTACTCGTATGCAACTGTATTCGTACTCGTACAGTACTCAGCTCCTACACGTATATACTATTGGTATATACACATAATAATTCAGCTCTTAGCAGCCCTAGATAGTCAACAAACATGTGGAACTAACAATTAGACAACTAGCATGACTTATGAGCAAGGAAACAAAAACAAGAACTCCTTTTAACCCCACTCACCTTCACCACTCACCACCTACTCCATTTCGCTTCCAATTTTCTTCCCAATTCTCTCTCAAAGCACACACACTCTTCCATGAACTTCTAAGTTACTATTTTTCCAGCAAAAATCATCAAATACAAGCTTTTTTTATTACCTATAATCATCATAAAAATAATTACTCAAGAACACATCAAGAACACTTCCAAGTTTACAAGTTTACTTTCAAGTTTCCTAATCCATTCCAAGCAATCATCTAAGATCAAGAAACCTTTGTTATTTATAGTAGGTTATCTTTCTAAATCAAGGTAATATTCATATTCAAGCTTTGATTCAATTTCTATAACTATAACTATCTTAATTCGAGTAACAATCTTACTTGAACTTGTTTTTGTGTAATGATTCTAGTTCAAGAACTTCCAAGCCATCAAAGATCCTTTGAAGCTTAAGTTATTTTTTCATCATTTCCAGTAGGTTTACCTACTAAAATTGAGGTAGTAATAATGTTCATAACATCATTCGATTCATATATATAAAACTACCTTATTCGAAGGTTTAAACTTGTAATCACTAGAACATAGTTTAGTTAATTCTAAACTTGTTCGCAAACAATAGTTAATCCTTCTAACTTGACTTTTAAAATCAACTAAACACATGTTATATATCTATATGATATGCTAACTTAATGATTTAAAACCTGAAAACACGAAAAACACCGTAAAACCGGATATACGCAGTCGTAGTAACACCGCGGGCTGTTTTGGGTTAGTTAATTAAAAACTATGATAAACTTTGATTTAAAAGTTGTTCTTCTAGAAAAATGATTTTTCTTATGAACATGAAACTATATCAAAAAATCATGGTTAAACTCAAAGTGGAAGTATGTTTTCCAAAATGGTCATCTAGACGTCGTTCTTTCGACTGAAATGACTACCTTTACAAAAACGACTTGTAACCTGTATTTCCGACTATAAACTTATACTTTTTCTGTTTAAATTCATAAACTTAAGTTCAATATGAAACCATAGCAACTTGAATCACTCAAAACGAATTTAAAACGAAGAAGATATTGGTAAAACAAATTGGATATTTTTGCTTGTTGTAACTACGTGAAAATTGGTAACAAATCTATATTAATCATATCCTAGCTAACTTATATTGTATTATACATGTATTCTAATATATTATGCAATCTTGGGATATCATAGACACGTATGCAAATGTTTTGACATATCATATCGACCCATGTATATATATTATTTGGAACAACCATAGACACTCTATATGCAGTAATGTTGGAGTTAGCTATACAGGGTTGGGGTTGATTCCAAAAATATATATACTTTGATTTGTGATCTAGTATGAGATGTGCATACACTGGGTCGTGGATTGATTCAAGATAATATATATCGATTCATTTCTGTACATCTAACTGTGGACAACTAGTTGTAGGTTACTAATGAGGACAGCTGACTTAATAAACTTAAAACAGTAAAACGTATTAAAAATGTTGTAAATATATTTTGAACATACTTTGATATAAATGCACATATTTGTTATAGGTTCGTGAATCGACCAGTGGCCAAGTCTTACTTCCCGACGAAGTAAAAATCTGTGAAAATGAGTTATGGTCCCACTTTTAAAATCTAATATTTTGGGATGAGAATACATGCAGTTTTATAAATGTTTTATGAAATAGACACAAGTAAATGAAACTACATTATATGGGTGAATGACCGAAGCCGAATATGCCCCCTTTTGCTTGGTAACCTAAGAATTAGTAAATCGATCTACTAATTTGTAACATCCGGACTTCAATTCACAAAAAACATAATAAAATAAAAAATTTCTGATGTAGCACAACTGGACGGCGTCCAGCACTTAAGACCAGGACGGCGTCCAGCATATCAGGACGGCGTCCAGATTGCCTGGAAGCTGCTGTCCCCCGAGTCCAACTCACGTGAGCGGAAATCCCGCTTCCCGACACTTTTTAACGAAAACCTTTTTACAACGTATTACAATATAATAAAATAAGAGGTTTCCATCATCAAAACAAGTTTTACAACATCGGGCCCACATCGACCCGTTTTACGCATTTCAATCATAAATACAAGTTTCGACCAATACAAGTTTAATTTCCAAACGACACTAGCGCATGGTGTTTGGGGTTAAACTACCCAAATCTTGGCCGAACTTCCAAAAGCTACCTAAAAAGCATCCCCTATTAAAATAAACGGGAGACCACTAATCCAACCGAATACCTTTGCCTTTGTCCACGCCGGAGCACAAATACCGCATACATGCTAGCAACTCAAAGGGCTTATCATCACAAGTACGAGGCTATTAACCTCCTATATCACAAGCTAGCATAACAAGGCATATATATTTATATAACTCGAACCATATAATATATGCTTACAACTCAACACAATAACCATGGTTAACCAATCGTACAAGGGAATGGCGCCCGCGAAAGGCCATCGGAGTTCACAACATCCATTAGTATACTTAGCACCTGGTATAACTAACCCCCGGGTGGCATCTTAACACCTCGATACTTCACCCTCGGGTGGCATCTTAACACCTCGACACTTCATCCTTTATTATGGAGTGGCATCTTAACACCTCGATACTTCACTCCTAGGTGGCATCTTAACACCTCCATGCTTCACCTCGAGTGGCATCTTAACACCTCGATGCTTCACTCGTCACGTGAAACGTGGTGTCTTAGCACCTCGATACTTCACATTTCACGCTACCACAAATAGATACATTATATACCTATGCATATAATTATTCCACTCACCTAGAGTCTTTTGCGAAAGATACCCGAGCTTGCAACTTCAATGTAACGTACCAACACAATCAAAACGTAGCTAGTGAGGAGATGAACAACTTTAATGCTCGAGCTCTAACCCGAAACAAGCTTCTTCTTCCTTAAATGGAGCTTTCTTACACTAGAATCTTACTCTCTCTCTAGATTTTAATGGAAGAAGATAAGGTAGTTGAAAGTGGAGTGAATGAGGATCCACCAACTGATCTTGGGCCTTTAAGTCGTTTCCCAAGTGAAATTACCAAAATGCCCACTTTAAAATATCTAAAAACACAAAATCAGATCTGCCAGCTATTCTGGACGGCGTTCAGAATATTGGACGACGTCCAGCCCTTCAATATGGGACGGCGTCCCGCCATTTTGGACGGCGTCCCATTCTGCTGAGAAAACAGGATATTACAACTCTCCCCCACTTGAACCGGATTGCGTCCTCGCAATCCACGCAGCATGACAAGCAGGAAGATAAACTAAAACAAACTCTTCGGGCTCCCAAGTAAACTCGGAACCTATACTTCGACGCCATTGAACCTTATAAGTTCTCACCTCTTTATTTCGCAATCTTTTCACCTTTTCTTCAAGTATTGCAACCGGCTCCTCAACATACTCTAACTTATTGTTTAGCTCAATTTCGTCTAATGACACCCATGAAGAATCATCCGCAAGACACTTACGGAGATGGGAAACATGAAATGTATTATGAATCCCCGCAAGTTCCTCGGGTAATTCCAAGCGATATGCGACTTCGCCCACACGAGCTAAAACTTTAAATGGCCCAATAAACCGAGGAGCTAACTTTCCCCGTTTTCTAAACCGAATAATGCCTTTCCATGGCAAAACCTTAAGCATCACCATGTCGCCCTCTTGGAATTCGATCATTCGCCTACGTTTATCGGCATACGACTTTTGTCTATCTTGGGCCTTTTTCAAATGATCCCGAATCACATCAATCTTGATATTCGTCTCTAAAACCAAATCGGTACTCCCGATTTCCTTTTGTCCCACTTCACCCCAACAAATTGGAGTTCGACATCTTCGCCCATAAAGCATCTCATACGGTGGCATCCCGATACTAGTATGATAACTATTATTGTACGAGAATTCCACCAAAGGTAAGCGCTCGTCCCAACTACCACCGAAATCTATAATACACGCCCGTAACATATCCTCTAATGTTTGATTCGTACGTTCGGTTTGACCGTCCGTTTGAGGATGATACGCCGTGCTCAATTTTAATTGTGTACCCATATCGTCATGAAACGTTTCCCAAAACTGAGATGTAAATCGGGTATCTCGATCCGAAATAATAGATATAGGAACCCCATGTCGAGCGACTACCTCTTTGATAAACAATTTAGCCAAGGTCTCCGACGATATCACTTCCCGAATGGGAAGAAACAAAGCACTTTTTGTCAATCGGTCAACTATCACCCAAATCGAATCAAATTGGGTTCTCGCCATTTTAGGTAACTTTGTGATGAAATCCATGGTAATGTGCTCCAATTTCCACTTCGGGATTTCTAACGGTTGCAACTTACCATACGGCTTTTGGTGCTCGGATTTAACTTGCAAACACGTGACGCATTGCTCATCATACTTTACAACATCACGTTTTATGCCCGGCCACCAATACTCTTTTCTTAATTCAAGATACATTTTCGTCGCGCCCGGATGAATGGAATACTTTGACTTATGTGCTTCATCAAGTAGCACTTGTCGATAATCACCCATCTTAGGCACCCACACCCTTCCTTGAAAAGACAACAAACCACACGAGCCCATAGTAATGAACTCCAATTGACCCACTATTCGTTCCGCATGCTTGTTGTGAACGTAAGCCTCTATTTGAATTACACCAAGTTTTTCAAGAAAATCGCTAGTAATAATCATACGTAACAATCCCAATCGTAACGCCGGGTGGTGACTCTTTCTACTTAACGCATCCGCGACCACATTCGCCTTGCCCGGATGATAAAGTATTTCACAATCATAATCTTTTACCACATCCATCCACCTGCGTTGGCGATAATTCAAATCTCGTTGATTGAAGAGATGTTTCAAACTTTTATGATCCTAATAAATCATACTCTTGACACCATACAAGTAATGGCGCCATATTTTCAACGCATGCACAACCGCCGCCAACTCAAGATCATGAGTCGGATATCTCGTTTCGTGTTCCTTTAATTGTCGAGAAGCATAAGCGATGACTTTACCTCTTTGCATTAGAACACATCCGAGCCCATTTAACGAAGCATCACAATAAACCGTCATGTCTTCCACTCCTTCCGGCAATACTAACACCGGAGCTTGACACAACTTCTCTTTTAACAATTGAAAAGCAATTTCTTGCTCGTTCTCTCAATCAAATCTCGCGTTCTTCCTTGTAAACTTCGTTAATGAAGAAGCGATCTTAGAAAAGTCTTGGATAAACCGACGATAATAACCGGCCAATCCGAGAAAACTTCGGACCTCCGTAGGCGTAGTCGGTTGTCTCCAACTCTTCACCGTCTCTATCTTCTCCGGATCTACTTGAATGCCGTATTTGTTCACAATGTGGCCAAGGAATTGAACTTCCCTTAGCCAAAATTCACATTTGGAGAATTTAGCGTACAACTTCTCCTTCCGCAACGTCTTCAACACACCTCGCAAATGATGTTCATGTTCCTTCATACTCTTCGAATAGACAAGTATGTCGTCGATGAACACAATTACCGACTTGTCCAACATAGGTTGGCACACTCGGTTCATAAGATCCATGAATGCTGCCGGTGCATTTGTAAGACCAAAAGGCATAACTACAAGCTCAAAATGCCCATAACGCGTTCGAAAAGCCGTTTTCTCAATATCTTCCTCACGGACCCGCATTTGGTGATAGCCGGACCGTAGGTCGATCTTAGAGAAATATGTTGCACCTTGGAGTTGGTCGAACAAATCGTCAATCCTAGACAATGGATAACGATTCTTGATCGTCACTTTGTTCAACTCCCGATAATCGATGCACATCCGCATACTACCATCCTTCTTCTTCATAAATAAAACCGGAGCGCCCCAAGGCGAAGCACTCGGTCGGATAAAATCCTTTTCAAGTAGCTCTTGGGCTTGATTTAAAAACTCTTGCATTTCCGTCGGCGCTAAACGATAAGGAGTTTTAGCAATGGGGGTAGCCCCCGGAACCAACTCAATGCGAAATTCAACTTGTCTTTCCGCCGGAACACCCGGTAACTCATCCAGAAAAACGTCTTCGAATTCACTAACCACCGGAATTTCACGAATGGGTGGTGGCTCATCATGAGTATCAACAACATGGGTAAGAAAAGCCATGCCACCACTAACAAGGAAACGATGTGCCCATGCAAAAGTGCATATCGGCACAAGTCTTCTACGCTAATCACCGTGAATGATTAATTCTCCCCCACTTGGGGTCTTCACACGAATAAATTTCTCATGGCATGCAATTTCGTCTCTATTATGATCGAGCCAATCCATACCAATAACGATATCAAAATCATCCAAAGTCATCGGGATGAGGTCGATTTTAAAGTTTTCGGCACCAAACACAACATCACAATTCTTACACACATCAACCACTAACACCGTCTTGCCGTCCGCTATTTCGACTTCTACCGGATGACTTAACTTAGCTAACGGTCTACTAAGTTTAGGCATGAATTTTGGAGATACAAACGACAAATTGGCACCACTATCAAAAAGTATCCGTGCCGGATTAGAGTTAACCATAAAAGTACCTGAGACAACTTCGTTGGATTGTTTGACTTCATCATTGGTCATCAAATAGTTGCGACCCCTAGCCGTACCCGCCGCCTTCTCTAGATGCTTAACATTATCATTTCGCAAGTCGGGACACTCCGTCTTCTTATGCCCTTCTTTACCGCAATTAAAACAAGTGAGCTTGTTTCCGGAAGATGGTTTCGGACAATCACGAACCATATGACCCGGTTGCCCACAATTGTAGCACGAAAAGGAAAAACCTCTGGAAGCGCCCTTCTTCACGCTATTGACACTTTCGGAACCCTTCTTGTTCTTGTTCTTCTTGTTTGAAAAGTTAGAATAACTAGAACCTTCAAACTTTCTCTTAGAAAAAGTGAAATCACTTCTCCTTGGAACCTCCGGCTCAAAACCCCGAGCCAATTCAAATAACTCTTCAAAAGACTTAGCCGCTCCTCGACTAATCTTACCCTTATACTCATCATTCATGGTACGGTAGAAATCTTTCATTAGCTTGTGATCGTCACCAACATATTTCGGACAAAAACGAGTCTTTGCCAAGAAGGTAGACTTGAGAGTAACCAAGTCCATTGAACCTTGTTGCAAGTTGTGCAACTCGTCCCGGATTCTATCTAGATCGGAAGAAGTTCGGTATTCTTTGAAAAATTCCTTCTTAAACTCTTCCCACGTCAAACTCATACATTGCTCCTCACCATACAAGTTGATTTTATCATCCCACCACAACTTAGCTTCTTCCTGCAACATACTAGAACCATACCTCGCCTTCTTCTCGGGAGGACATTCCGCGGTACGGAAAGCTGCCTCGATATCGGAAATTCAACATGTACTTTTTAACGGATCTCGCACCCCATTAAACATCGGGGGTTGAGCATCCTTAAATTTTTTGAAATGGAAGTCCCTCCTTCCATTCCCGCCGTTACCATCACCTCCTTCACCACGAGGACGAATGTTTCTAGCTTCTAATGCCTCCTCGATCGCGGCATTCATTCGCTCATTTATCATTTTGGTCACTTGCCCATCAACTGACTCTTGGAAAACCTTTCGAACATCGTCGAGAAAATCCTTCTTTAGCCTCTTAAAGATGGCCTCAACCTTGGCTGTGAGTTCAACGTCCTCACTCGTACTTTCGTCATTGGTGTCGTGTCCATTTCTCATCTTCATTATATAAAACGAAGTAAGTTAAACAACGAAATGAAAGGACTTAACACATATGCATATACATATATACTACACTATCCCATCTTGCTCAACAATCGTCGTACATCGCTCGTTTGACACGATTTGAACCCGTAACAATGGTAGCTAATCATTGTTACGCGAGCACGTCTCATTAACTTGCTAGTACAACGCCTATCTCGCTTGATGATTTCTAAAACAACACAAAACAATTAGTGCAAGGTTAATTCACATAAATCCTAGCACTAACAATTCCCGTTCCTACCCAAAGTCCTACAAGTCCCGCATAAAGTGCACACACATTAAAGTCTAAGTCTAGGCACCTATCTCAAGTCGCCTAAATCCCTTAGAACATGCTCTGATACCACTTGTAACATCCCGACTTCAATTCACCAAAAACATACTAAAAAAAATAATAATTCTGCTGTAGCACAACTGGACGGCGTCCAGATTTCTGGACGGCGTCCAGCACTTAAGACCAGGACGGCGTCCAGCATATCTGGACGGCGTCCAGCATACCTGAATGGCATCCAGATTGCCTGGAAGCTGCTGTCCCCCGGGTCCAACTCACGTGAGCGGAAATCCCGCTTCCCGACACTTTTAAACGAAAACCTTTTTACAACGTATTACAATATAATAAAATAAGAGGTTTCCATCATCAAAACAAGTTTTACAACATCGGGCCCACATCGACCCATTTTACGCATTTCAATCATAAATACAAGTTTCGACCAATACAAGTTTAATTTCCAAACGACACTAGAGCATGGTGTTTCGGGTTAAACTACACAAATCTTGGCCGAACTTCCAAAAGCTTCCCAAAAAGCATCCCCTATCAAAATAAGCGGGAGACCACTAATCCAACCAAATACCTTTGCCTTTGTCCACGCCGGAGCACAAATACCGCATACATGCTAGCAAATCAAAGGGCTTATCATCACAAGTACGAGGCTATTAACCTCCTATATCACAAGCTAGCATAACAAGGCATATATATATTTATATAACTCGAACCATATAATATATGCTTACAACTCAACACAATAACCATGGTTAACCAATCGTACAAGGGAATGGCGCCCGCGAAAGGCCATTGGAGTACACAACATCCATTAGTATACTTAGAACCTCGTATAACTAACCCCCGGGTGGCATCTTAACACCTCGATACTTCACCCTCGGGTGGCATCTTAACACCTCGACACTTCACCCTTTATTATGGAGTGGCGTCTTAACACCTCGACACTTCACTCCTAGGTGGCATCTTAACACCTCCATGCTTCACCTCGAGTGGCATCTTACCACCTCGATGCTTCACTCGTCACGTGAAACGTGGTGTCTTAGCACCTCGACACTTCACATTTCACGCTACCACAAATAGATACATTATATACCTACGCATATAATTATTCCACTCACCTAGAGTCTTTTGCGAAAGATACCCGAGCTTGCAACTTCAATGTAACGTACCAACACAATCAAAACGTAGCTAGTGAGGAGATGAACAACTTTAATGCTCGAGCGCTAACCCGAAACAAGCTTCTTCTTCCTTAAATGGAGCTTTCTTACACTAGAATCTTACTCTCTCTCTAGATTTTAATGGAAGAAGATAAGGTAGTTGAAAGTGGAGTGAATGAGGCTCCACCAACTGATCTTGGGCCTTTAAGTCGTTCCCCAAGTGAAATTACCAAAATGCCCACTTCAAAATATCTAAAAACACAAAATCAGGTCTGCCAGCTATTCTGGACGGCGTCCAGAATATTGGACGGCGTCCAGCCCTTCAATATGGGATGGCGTCCCACCCTTTTGGACGGTGTCCCACTCTGCTGAGAAAACAGGATCTTACATAATTGAAGCGAATCCTAAAGATAGATCTATTGAGCCTAACGAACCCTATCCATGGTTGCAGATGCTTTAGTACTTCGATGTTGTTTTATCATGTCCGATGGATTTCCCGGAATGATAGGGGATATTCTTATATGCATCTTGTTAATGTCGGTTACCAGGTGTTCACCATATAAATGATTTTTATTTCTATGTATGGGATGTATATTGAAATATGAAATCTTGTGGTCTATTATTACAATTTGATAAATATATAGGTTAAACCTATAACTCACCAACATTTTTGTTGACGTTTAAAGAATGTTTATTCTCAGGTGATTATTAAGAGCTTCCACTGTTGCATGCTAATATATGGACAAGATTTGGTGTCAGCATGCTTGTATAATATTGTTTAAAACTGCATTCGAGATTTATTTTGTTGTAACATATTAATATTGTAAACCAATATGTATTGGTAGTGTGTAAGTGTGATATTTTTAGATTATCATTTCTGGATAATCTAGGTGGTGTCTTTTTAACCTTGTCGATAAAATAAAGGTTATGGTTAGTTTTAAAAACGAATGTAGTCTTTGAAAAAAAAGTCTCATATAGAGTTCAAAACCTCGCGACGAAATCAATTAATATGGAACCTTTATAATCGATATGAACGGGACATTTCACCATCGGACTCTTTAGATTCTTCAAGTGCACCAACAAACCCATTCGAAATACAAACATTATCCATTTTATTATAACTAGATATATGTTCATTTGATTTTCTCATGGATGGTGGTCGGTAAGGCTCAGTCATCTTTGGAGTTACCAAATGTTCCATCTTATCATCTTTCTCAATAAATGTAGACACTGCCATCACAGTTTCTTTTATCGGTAATAAACAAGTGGTGCTAATAGACGAACTCAACTTAGTTTCAAGAACTTAACTCAGATTTTTCAACTCCCGCTCAAGATTTTGTATCGACTCTTGTTGGCTCATCAAAATTGCGGCATTAGTTCTTCTTTGAGATTCCATGAATTCACTCATCATACCCTCTTCACTGAATTTCCTTACATCCTCTTTCTCTTTCACATCCGGTGCATACTTTTGAACCTGTTCATGGTTAGTATCCAACAAAAAATAATCCTGGACATCCGGTGTATGTAATGAATTAAAAATATTAATTCGTGATCTCTTATTACCAAAAGAAATGTCCATAACCCCGGTTCTACAATTGATGAGAGCATCAATTGTGGCCAAAAATGGACGACCAAGAATGATCGTTGGTTGGGTCTCAGTAAAGTTGGTCTCAATGTCCATAACAATAAAATCTACCGGGTAATAAAAGTCTTCCACTTTCACAATCACATTTTCCAACATACCCCTTGGAGTTCTCATTGACCGATCCGCAAGTTGGATGAGAATATCAGTTTGTTTTAAAGTTCCCAACTCGTATCGGTCAACAAAACTTGATGGAAGTATGTTAATACTAGCCCTCAAATCCAATAAAGCCTTTTTGACATTAACATTACCCACCGTAACCGAAATTAGCGGTGTCCCCGGGTCTTTAAACTTCAGGGGAAGTGAACCAGAAATAACAGCACTCACTTTTTCAGTTAATGTGACCTTTTTAGGCAATGATCCATTGAGTTTCCGTTTTTAAACACACAAATCTTTTAAAAACTTAGCATATGCAGGAATTTGTTTGATTGCATCAATAAGTGGAATATTGTTTTTTACTTGTTTAGATGTTTCCCACATATCATCTATTTTTGGTCCCTTTTTCCCATAAAGGAATTGGTTCGGGGACTCCAAAGCCTTGGGAAATGGAATAGTATTAGTCTTCATATCCGTTTCCTCAAACTTTTCAACTACCGGTTTTTCAACATTTAACCCAACCCCAAAATCCACCGGAACTTCATTAACATTATTACTCAAATCATGTAAAATAGGAGACTTACCTGGACCATACTCGATTTCTGATTTCCTGGGCATTTTTACCTTGTTATCATATACCTTTCCATTTCTTAAAGTGCCCACCATGTTCACTTCATCTCCTCTTCCTTGTGATTCATGATTCGGGTTAAGCAATGTATAACTCGAAATTGTATGTGATTCTCGTGTTGCCTTTTCCTCCGCCACTTGACCAATTTGCTTACCCAATGCCGCAATTGACTTATTTTGAATTTCTAAAGTCTTCTTCATCTCTTCCATGAATGACTCCATCCTAGCATCCGTGCTTGAGGGTTGACTTTGTTGATTATTTTGAGACAAGTTTTGGTTTTGATAGTTATGATTTTGCTTTTGGTTTTGGTTTTGCCTTTTGTATTGGTTGTTGTTTTGGTTTAGGTAATGGTTTTGGTGTTGGTTTAGTGCATTCAATGTGTTGTTGTTGTCCCAGCTAAAGTTTGGATGATTTCTCCACTCTGGGTTGTAGGTGTTGGAATATGGATCATACTTCCGCCCTTGAACCTCGTTCACTTGCTCTTCTATCCCTAATGGTATCCCCTTTTTGCAACCGTTTGCATAATGAGAAGCATCACCACATATCGAGCACACATCCTGAACCTGCACAAAATTAACACTACCACCCTGGTTCGGGTCGTTAAACATGGGAAGCAACAATTTTATCTCATCTAATTCCTTTTCTAAATTCCTAGTCGAACCTCCCGAGTTAGAAACCTGGTTAACATGGGAAGGATTGTGAGTTTTCCGTGCAACCGAAGCTTGGGTTTTTGAACCCTTACTCAATTGCTCGAAAAATGCCCACTCATCCTCGCTAGTTCGGATCATAAAAACACCACCACTAGCCGCTAATAGGAATTGTCTATTTTGTGAGTCAAGACAATCATAAAAAACTTTGACAAGTTCCCATTTCCGTATTTCATGGTGAGGACAAGATCTAAGTAATTCCTTCAGACGTTCGTATGCTTCATGAAAAATTCACCTGGAAATTGCCTAAAAGATTTTATTTGCATACGCATATCCGAAGTTTTACTTATCGGGTAGAATTTCTCAAGGAATTTCTTTTTCATCACCGCCCAAGTAGTAATACTCCGGGCGGGTAAGGACAAAAATCAACGCTTTGCTTTATCTTTTAAAGAATAAGGAAATAGGCGAAGGCGTACCTCTTCATCCGTGAACCCATTTACATGATTTGTTGCACAAATCTCATTGAATTCGGTGATATGCTCATAAGGTTCTTCCGTTGCCATACCTCGGTAGTTGGCAAAATAGCAATCAATTGAGGGCGAACCTCAAATCTCCGGTTGTCATCCGCATTCGGAGCCGGATAAACAATTGGCGAGTGATCTTCGTAATCACCCGATTGGTAATACGAATCCACACCACGTGTGTCTCTTTCTGTCATCGTTAGAGTTTGCAAACACTAACCTGCGAGCACAAAAACAAAAGGTACCACGCGTAAAGTCGAACAAAACTAAAGCAAATAAAAAACTAAAGTAAACTAAATGTAAAAAGAACAAAAAAATATTTTTGGATTTTTTAAGTTTTATAATTTTTATGACTTTTTCAAAATTTAAATGAAAGCAATTAAAAATAAGAGCTTGCAATCAACCGCACACTTCCCGGCAGCGGCGCCAAAATTTGATGGGTGTCGAAGTACCCGTAAAAAATAACTTAATTACCTTAAACTAGTTAGGGCAAGTAAGGTTCGTTCCACGGGAGATTGTGGTCAAAAGCAAGCAATTTTCAGGAGTTGGTTTTGCAATTTAAAACTAAATTCAAACTAAACTAAAGACTTTAAATGAAAAAGACTTAAACTTTATGAAGTTTAAGAAAAGAGCTTGAAACTAGTAATTAAAAGTGATGTGTTGTGATCAATAGGTAAAAAGCTTTATCCCTTCCAAATCCCAATTGGTATAATTCATTCAAGCAAGCACTATGTTTATCAAGCTTTTGTTTAAGTCACATAGACATGAGTTCTTAGGTTCCCTAAAAACATTATCATGAGCACAAGTTATGCAATTTATACAAAAGTCTTTATCCCTAACTAAATTAACACAATGTGGACTTAGAACAATTGCTAAATCACAATAACTTGTCTTGTAATAATAAAGATCAATAAACTTGCATTAAACAATTACTTAATCAATTCACAAATCATAAATCAATCTCAATACAATTCATGAATCACATAATACTTGAATGAAATGATAAATACACAATTGTTCAATGGAAGGAATAAAAAATAGCACTTAGTCGAGCATGATGATTATGAAGAACATGATGAATTGATGATGAACCATGATAAACTCGCCTTCGATCCTTGAAACCTTGATGATTTTTATGTTAGGGTTGATGTTTGGGGCTTAAAAACTGGAGAAAAAAGGTCCCCAATTCGTGGCTAAGGGTTTCCCTTATATAGGGAATGAATAACTTGCTCCCAAAGCAAAAATCTCTCAAAATCCGGCATCAGCGAAATTGCATTGGCATAATTTACGCCACCCTGGCGTAATTTACGCCCATATTTGTACTAGTGTAAAAACTTGGCGTAATTTACGTCGGGCTGGCATAATATACGCCCATATTTGCACTGGCGTAAAAAGCTGGCGTAAAAACTTGAAAGCTGGCGTAATTTACTCCAGTGTAAAAATTCTGATTTTTCTAACTTTTTCCACAACTCGACTTCAAATGCCGTTTTTCGCACCTTTTTGCACTAACTTCTTTTCTCACCTATAAAACACAAAACCACATCAAAGTATCTCATTTTTAACTCAAATATGGTTACTTTCACGTTGTTAAGCATAAATGATCGTGTCAAATAAGGACCGATCAATGACCCAAAAAGGGTATTTATGACCTTTTTGCACTAGAATCACACAAACAAGATCAAATCCACAACTAATCACTAAAAGCTAGTGATTATGATTCTAAGACCTCCATCAATACAAGTCTAGGGTATTTTCATACCCAATTTAACCCACTAAGTCATACTTACCCATTTAACTCATTTCAAGTCATCCATTTACCTCATCAACAATTCTTTCACTAACACATAAGTGTGTTAGTGATTCAACAACACAACAACCCTACAAACTTCAATTCACAAGGCTAAACCCTAGATTACAAACCTTAGGGTTTCCATACACCAAGTTTACCCCAAATTCGCCCATTTAACAGGTCTTACAACAAAACCCATAACCAAATCACTAGCCATAAATCAATTAAGAGTTAAAACTCGGAATTAACACTTACCAATACTACCAAAACGTAGCTAGAGACGTAGTGAACAACTTTAATACTTGGGCTCGGGCAAGATTTGGTCTCCTTCTTTCCCAAAATAAGCTTTCTCTCTCTAAAACCCTAACTCTCTCTCTAGAATGAAAATGTGTAGGTGAAAGAGTAAGAAATGAGATAAGGTTGAGCTTTGGATCAGTTCTTATGGCCTGAAACCGTCCACAATGTGAATAGACCATTATACCCTCAAAAGTAGCCTTTAAAATCGAATTAAATACCAGATCTGGGCACGCGTCGTGTTTCGCGACACCATGTCGCGGTTCGCGATGACCCAAACGTGACACCACCAACTAAAACGCGATAAACTGCTCAGGAGGCGGGGTTTTCAAGTTATCGCGTTCCAGGCATGTATGTCGCGTGTCGCGACATTCCAGAACGCGATATTCCACTTCTAAACGCGACAGTTTGTTAGTTTGCACCGCAAACTCAATTTCCAATCATTTTAAATCACATGTAACAATGTAGACGTGTTTTAAATATTAAATTACATACCTTTGGCTACGTGAGACGTCCAAGTGACTTTTCGGAAAACGAGTGTTACAAAGGAAATGTCATAAAAGTATTGTACTTTCTGTTTACTTTCCAGTTATAACCTTACATTTTCTTTCTCCTTTAATCCTATCAACATACATTAAGGGCATAATAGAACTTACGCTTCTTATTCTTTTCTATTTATGGAAGTGGACTATTAATTTGGGACATCTCAGTGTGGAATACTGGACTATTAATATGAGACGGAGGAAGTATATTTTAGTAAACATACATTTATTTTTGAACGGATAAAGTAAATTACTGTAGTTGTTTGGTAATCGTTATTGAAAGATAATAACCAAAGCAACTTGCATTATTCCTCCTATGGTACTTTGCATTATACAAATTACTCGTTAGCTTATTTCAATTTAGAGACTACGGAGTATGTTTTTAAGTATAGCTTCACGAAAAGAACGTACTCTCTTCGTCACTGTCAACCTCGACGTGACTTGACTAATTAACCGATTCTTTTTCGCTCTGGCTTGACTAGTCTCTATTATGAGTTAATATTGATAAATAACTACGAATTAATCATTATCAACACGATACATTCAAAGTTTTAATTATAACTCGACTCCATGTTTATATAGATATACAGTAAATATGTTGTTATACATATAAATGAAGGGTAAATATTTTTACAATGCATGCTCGATTAGGCTCTCGAGCATATCATGCCGAGTATTTTAATACTCGAGCTCGACGATCTTCAATTAACTCAATCTTAAGGTCGCTGAGCATTGTATACACGAGTCAAACTAATATACGAGTATTTCTCTAGTCGAACTGAATGGCCCACGAGTGGGTATGTGTTGCGTTTTGAAAGTTGATTTGGACTAAACAATTGAGTGTGACAAATGAGAACCGTCCACGTGTCGAATCCCTAGAGAGATTAAAATAAAATAAAAAGGATAGCTGAAAAGTAAAATGCACGAGCACTGGACCCGCACACAAACACTGTATTCATGTAAAAACTGACAGGGCATGAGACAAGGCATCCAAAGGGGCTTCGGACCCTTCTGCCTGCTATTTGTACGGCACAAAGTCAAACCCTTTCTCTATTTTGGAGTTTTTTAAGTCAAGATAGTAGTTTAAAAAGTGCATAAAAGTAATTAACCTAATCTATTTTTTCGAATTTTGTTATTGTAAAATCGCAAAATCTTCTCGATTAAGGGTGATTGCCGATTAAGAAACCCTAACAATAATCGTATCGTATATATTACTATTATTTTGAGACCCGAATATTTGAATTTGTAGAGTAACTGATCTATTCCTTTGGCAAGCGATGTTATGGTCGTGTAGCTACCTTATATGGAAAAATCGAAACCAAAAAGTCTTTTCAAATAAGAGTTGAAATGTACAGACGGCGTTAAACGAGATTCAAGTTAAAAGCTTAGAGTAGATCGCGAATAAATGCAAAACAACGACTATTGATTGGCATACATGACTACACAATCCTCAATCTCTTATTACTTGAGTTTTGTTGACCATTTGATAGGGTGACTCCTTAGCACTCTAATAAAAAAAGTTTTGCAAAGCTCTCTCTATATGTATAGGTGTGTTATTTGTGGGTTGCTCCTATATGGAGTTACATATGTAATACTTTGTGAGAATTCCTTTTGTTATAATGATGCTTTTCAAAAAAAAGAGTAACTGATCGATTCATCTATGACCACCCAATTTAAGTTTACCCCAATGCTATATCTTACAAATTCTAGCCACGGTCACCAATTCACTTCGCATTATTTCATTATTGTTGTTAAGGGAAATGCTAATGACAACACTTAGAGTTGTCATTAAAAAATAAATTATAGCAAAAATTTGTGGTACATGGAGTAGTTATATTCATGGAGGTGGTTAATTTTTATCAAAGTACAAGATTTATTACATGTCTTCATCTCTTATTGACAACCCTTAGGGTTGTCATTAGCATTTCCTTACCAACTCATAAGATTTTACTCCTATTTGAAACGAAGCCTAGCTTAGTTTCAATTTTATTCGTTTTATAGATTATAGACTTGTTTAAATAATTTTACTTTACAGTTTTAAAGAATAACTTTTGATGACAAATCACATAATATATTGCTTCGTTATGAAAGAAATTACGATTTTTGTAACTCCTAACATCATCTAAAGGTTTTTCACGCTTTTAATTTTATGACACTTATAGATGTAAAAAACAAGTCGATTATACATATGTTAAGGCGTCAATAATAATAAAAATGTCAAAAACGATTCTTTATTTGTAGTATTGTATAGGTACTCAGATCTTTTAAGGTTTAGAATAAATAAATGACAAATACATACGTAGTACAATTTATTTATTATGATAGTTTATAATTGTTACGTAAAAGAAGATGATTTCCAGCAGAATTTTTGTGATTTTGTTATTCATAAAAATAAAATAGAAATAAAATAGAGTATCTTAAATACTTTTAGTATAGGACTTCGGACTTCTTTAGGACCATCTTCAACAATGATGTAAATAATAAGTGGCGTGTTTATAGATAGGATTGAGGTATTTTTTACTTTTTTTTTTTCATATTTATTTATTTTAATTTTTACTTTGTTTAATTAATTATATTATCATTATTATTTTATAATTATAATAACAAATTAATTTTAAAAAATCACACTAAAATTAAATTTAATAATACAGTTACTACTTATCAAAAATCCGAAAAACATAAAATTACTACTTATTAAAAATCCTAAAAACATAAAGTTACAATAATTAAAAATCCTAAAAACATTCTAAAAGTCTCATTCATTCGACGCTCTCGATTCGGGACTACTTTCAGAATCGAAAAAGACCGAATTAACTATCCACATGCTTAATGAAATGTCCCGTTCTTATTGATTAAAAACGTTCCATATTAATTGATTTCGTTGCGAGGTTTTGACCTCTATATGAGACGTTTTTCAAAGACTGCATTCATTTTAAAACAAACCATAACCTTTATTTCATCAATAAAGGTTTAAAAAGCTTTACGTAGATTATCAAATAATGATAATCTAAAATATCCTGTTTACACACGACCATTACATAATGGTTTACAATACAAATATGTTACAATAAAATAAGTTTCTTGAATGCAGTTTTTACACAATATCATACAAGCATGGACTCCAAATCTCGTCCTTATTTAAGTATGCGACAGCGGAAGCTCTTAATAATCACCTGAGAATAAACATGCTTAAAACGTCAACAAAAATGTTGGTGAGTTATAGGTTTAACCTATATATATCAAATCATAATAATAGACCACAAGATTTCATATTTCAATACACATCCCATACATAGAGATAAAAATCATTCATATGGTGAACACCTGGTAACCGACATTAACAAGATGCATATATAAGAATATCCCCATCATTCCGGGACACCCTTCGGATATGATATAAATTTCGAAGTACTAAAGCATCCGGTACTTTGGATGGGGTTTGTTAGGCCCAATAGATCTATCTTTAGGATTCGCGTCAATTAGGGTGTCTGTTCCCTAATTCTTAGATTACCAGACTTAATAAAAAGGGGCATATTCGATTTCGATAATTCAACCATAGAATGTAGTTTCACGTACTTGTGTCTATTTTGTAAATCTTTTATATAACCTGCATGTATTCTCATCCCAAAAATATTAGATTTTAAAAGTGGGACTATAACTCACTTTCACAGATTTTTACTTCGTCGGGAAGTAAGACTTGGCCACTGTTGATTCACGAACCTATAACAATATATACATTTATATCAAAGTATGTTCAAAATATATTTACAACACTTTTAATATATTTCATGTTTTAAGTTTATTAAGTCAGCTGTCCTCGTTAGTAACCTACAACTAGTTGTCCACAGTTAGATGTACAGAAATAAATCGATAAATATTATCTTGAATCAATCCACGACCCAGTGTATACGTATCTCAGTATTGATCACAACTCAAACTATATATATTTTGGAATCAACCTCAACCCTGTATAGCTAACTCCAACATTCACATATAGAGTGTCTATGGTTGTTCCGAAATATATATAGATGTGTCGACATGATAGGTCGAAACATTGTATTCGTGTCTATGGTATCTCAAGATTACATAATATACAATACAAGTTAATTAAGTTATGGTTGGAATAGATTTGTTACCAATTTTCACATAGCTAAAATGAGAAAAATTATCCAATCTTTTTTACCCATAACTTCTTCATTTTAAATCCGTTTTGAGTGAATCAAATTGCTATGGTTTCATATTGAACTCTATTTTATGAATCTAAACAAAAAAAGTATAGGTTTATAGTCGGAAAAATAAGTTACAAGTCGTTTTTGTAAAGGTAGTCATTTCAGTCGAAAGAACGACGTCTAGATGACCATTTTAGAAAACATACTTCCACTTTGAGTTTAACCATAATTTTTGGATATAGTTTCATGTTCATAATAAAAATCATTTTCTCAGAATAAAAACTTTTAAATCAAAGTTTATCATAGTTTTAAATTAACTAACCCAAAACAGCCCGCGGTGTTACTACGACGGCGTAAATCCGGTTTTACGGTGTTTTTCGTGTTTCCAGGTTTTAAATCATTAAGTTAGCATATCATATAGATATAGAACATGTGTTTAGTTGATTTTAAAAGTCATTTTAGAAGGATTAATGTAACATCCCGCATTTTTTCGTTAAATTATTTTAACGCCCGTCTTTTTATTGTAATATTATCCTCAGTATCTCGATTCATAGCCTCCATTAGCTAACCTTCTTAAAATAATTTCGTTATTGGATTTTAACATCTCTCGTACTCTCGTGTAATTCAAAATAATTCGTTTGGTTAATTCACGCACCCGCACCCGAACTAGAGGGACTAGACTTGCAAAGAGGCCAAAGATTTGACTAGGTCAACTAGTCAAACCTTCAACCTCCTCCTCTCATTTTCTCTCTTTCTCTCTTTTCATACTTCCATTTTCCTCTCAAGAACTCAACCAAGATTCATCATCTAATTTCGGATTTGGAGGCTAACATCAAAACAAATTACATATTTGGAATCCTCTCTTCATCCTCTTCGACTTGATACCAATTTCATCTCATTTGGGTAACTTTCTAAAATTACTAGATTTTGTGTTCTTGATGTTTTTGAATTATAAAAGTGTTAATTAGTGTCTATGGCTCGTGTATAACATGAATATATGTTTTGTTTGTTCGATTTATTGTTTTGAGTAACTAGTTTGAACACTTGAAAATGGGTTTGCTTAATCTTTGATTTTGGAAGATTAAATGTTGTTAAATTGTTAAAGTTCATGTTTTAATTGTGTTACTAGTATCACTAGCTTCAATTTGATGTGTAGGTTGCTTTAGAAAAGTTCATGAACTTGATTTATGATTTTGGTGAATTTGGGTTAGGGTTTGATGAACTTGAAATGGACTTTTGATGCATTGAATGCCATGGATTATTGTTGGTAAGTGTTTAGTTGGATTGTATGCTTGATTACCTTCGAAACGGCATATCATTCATGTAAATTGGTTGCCCGAATCATTGAATTGCATTTATGAACTTGTATGCGATTAATGTTGAGCATTAGATGCGGTTTTGGTTATTATAATAGGTAGATTGATTGATGAATTGTGTTTAGTTGCATTCTACTTCAAAAGAGCTTTCCAACGATATAAGGTGCGAGTCCTAAGTGTTAGCGGTTTGTGTTTTATGCACAAAAAGATTTTGGATCAAGACTTGAACATTTGAAACTGGCCAGGTACCAGCTCCCGTGTATTGTCGCGGCGCGACAATTGTGGGCCGCGGCGCGGCATAAGCCGTGTCCAGGCTCTGACCTCTTTGGTCAAAATACGAAAAATGTTTGGCACACTATGGACCTCCGATTCACATGAGACTTGTTCTAACATGCTTATATATGAATAAAAACCTCAGAAAAATAGTTCGGGACCCGACCCGAACGTGTTGACTTTCGTTGACTTTGACCGACCAAAGTTTGACTTTTTGTCAAACTTAATCAAATGATTATGCAACCTTCCTAACTTGTTTCTGTACTTGTATCTTGCATGAAACTTGATGATTTGATTCACATGCTATATTAATTGAGTCGTATTGAGCCATAGGACTAATTGAACATCTTTGACCCTTCGTGACTATCGTTATTGATACAACCTATTTGTTTAGGTCAAGACTAGCATTGTTCTTTGCACACGTTACTTGTCGAAGTACTTTTTGGTTCGTGCATACAAGGTGAGATCATAGTCCCACTTTTACTCTTTTTGAACTTACTTTTGGGATGAGAAAACATAAACGTTCTTTCAAACTACGTGAACACAAGTACAGGGAAAACAAACATTCTACATACGAGTTTGAACACAAATCCTCAATTCGATTATCATTAGTTACATCAGATGGTGTAAGCGAGAACTTATGTTATATGGCCATATGGGTTTGACAAACCCTCACTTCGGACGGTTCGCTACCGTCTACAGGTGAAATATATTTTCGGGAAACAGTGTATGTTCTAACACTATTATTACGGGGTTCAACGGACGGAATGTTAAGCTTTGATAATTGAGTGCTCGTGAATATTAACTTTTAGAATGTACTATGACTTTATCGATGTTGCAAATCTTGTGGTTCAACTTACTTTTACTCACTTACTTATTTAAACCTATGATTTCACCAACGTTTTCGTTGACAGATTTCTATGTTTTTCTCAGGTCTTTGAACGCTATGTGAAACATGCTTCCGCTCATTATTTGATACTTGCATTGGATGTCGAGTATACATGCATTTCATGGAGCGTCTTTTGACTTTCTTTAAAACTGTGTCGCATAGGTTTCACATGTAACTATAACTTTGTAACGTAACTTTTGGATGAACAATTCTTGTAAACTTTGAAACAATGTTTATTTTTGAAAGGAATGCGACATATCTTTGGTCAAACGTCACGTTAAAGACCTATGACCACGCAACGGGACCTAAGTAGTCGACGCCGTCAATTGACGATTTGTCGGGGTCGCTACAAGTGGTATCAGAGCCTTGGTTGTAGGGATTTAAAGTTCATTGGTGTCAACCCCGAGTCATAGGGTACATTAGTGAATCTAGACTACAACCGGCATATAGACATGAAGTAGGAATTACTTGACTATTTGTGCATTTATACTCGAACGTTTCTACTCATAACTAACTCTCGCTTCATCTAAATCTTTCGTTGTTTAATTTGATTGACGCGCCACCTTGACTTTATAGAATAATGTCGAATGCACATATGAATCAGGGTAATATAATTGCCGGGATTATATTACGGTGACTCATATGAACGTTCTGACATTACGACATAAAGAATTTAAGGCGAATCAAGGAAAAATTTTCTCTTCATCATTATTCCATATCACGATTAGTATTGTTAAGAATACTAATCAACGATATTCTTGTGACATGAAGGAACAATGGCTCACCAAGGTCAACACAATACCCTTCCCGAAACTTTAGAACAAGCCCTTCAACGAATGATAGCCACTGCCGTGGGTGAGGCCGTGGCCGATCACTTCTCCAACCACAACAACAATCATGGAGCCGATAATTCAAACGAGGGGTGCTCCTACAAAAACTTCATGGGGTACAAACCTCCCACTTTCGATGGAACCGGGGGACCGATTGCTCTCACCCGATGGTTCGAACAAACGGAAGCCGTTTTTAACATAAGCGGTTGTCAGGACCAAGATAAGGTCAAGTTTTACACCCTCACTTTCACCGGTGTTGCTCTCTCATGGTGGAACACGTATGTACAATCAGTGGGTATCGATGAGGCCCTCACACTCTCTTGGACCGAATTAAGAGAAAGAATGATCACCGAATACTTCCCGCGCGACGAGACTCGAAGGCTCGAACAGGGTCTAAGGAATTTAAAAACGGTCGGGAATGACCTCGAAGCTTATAATCAACGGTTTACCGAACTAGTCTTAATGTGTCCAAATCTCATGACTCCCGAATCCCTAAGAGTCGAACTTTACATGGATGGCCTCCCGAAGAGCGTTCAACACGGGTTAATGTCATCCAAACCCGCCAACCTACAAGAGGCTTTAACGATGGACCGCCAATCTATAAAAATGGTGAATGAAATTGAAGCGCCGACACCTACGGCCGAGGACCAACCGGGTAACAACAAAAGAAAATGGGAAGCCTCTCCATCGAGCAACTACAACAACAACTTCACCAAGAAGTCCTTCACCTCCGACGGCAAGAAAGGGTATGCCGGAAACCTGCCCTACTGTAACAAATGTCGCAAACATCATTTGGGTGAATGTGGCAAACCATTTTGCATCAGGTGTCAAAGAAGTGGCCATGTGGCCCATATTTGTAAAAGTACCATTACCGTCGCTCAAAAGACGCCCAATGCGTCAAGGGCGGTTGTTTGTTTCGAATGTGGCCAACCGGGTCATTATAGGAATGCGTGCCCAAAGAAGAAAGCCAACCCCAACGCCCGCCGTTGAACTTTCAACATCGACACCTAGGATGCCCGAGACGACGATGGACTAGTCACGGGTACGTTTCTTCACAACAACCCGCATATTTCATACTTATTCGATTCGGTTATCGTTAGACGTTTTATAACCAAGACTTTGACTCGTACTCCTTGCACTCCACCACTCCCCCTAGATATTTCTTAGGCCATTCAAGTGACCCACGAAAAACTATTGTGTGCCACCAAATTTATATCGGAGGATGTACGTTAAACTTATTGGGTGAATAATTTGAATTTTGACTTAACACCTATAGAGTTGAGGAGCTCAAAACCTATTCGTTAAGAAGAAATGTTTCCCTATCGTCTTGTATAGATTATTGTGAACTAAATAATTTCCGGTTAAGAACCGATATTCTTTTTCCCCGTATCAATGACCTCTTGATCAAGTACGAGGATCTCGTGTGTATACCAAATCGATCTCCATCCTTGTTATCATCAATTGGGGGTTGAGGGAGACGATGTCTCCTAAACCATTTTCTGAACTCGCTACGATAGTTGTAAATCTCTCTTAGTACCGTTCAGTTAATCTAAGGCTCCGCCTGTATTCATAAACCTCCGGAGCCGCGTGTGCAAACTTATTTAGACAAATCGTTACCGTACTTATAATTGATGTTCTAAACCTATTCAAGCGAAGAAGAAAACGAACAATGTCTCCGACTTACGCTCGAACACTTGAGAAAAGAGCAACTCTATACCGAATTCTCCAAGTGAGAATTTTGGTTAAACGAAGTTCAAATTTTAGACCATGTTGTTAGTGGTCAAAGTATCTCAATACATCTCGCAATCGGAACCACACGTAATCGGGAAACCCTCATGACTCAGACTTGTATTCGTAAAATCTTAGATCTCGCCGGTTATCACTGAAGATTCATTTCTGACTTTTCTCGTGTTGCACGACCTTTAAACTCGTTAACTCACTGAGAAAAAAAAAAAAAAAAAAAATTAAACCTCTCCGTGTCTGAACTTTGAACATGATCTTTCACACAAACCTTACTAGCTAAATTCGTTTAGCACACTGGAACTCAAATATGGAAATATTTCTACTTGAACGCCCGAAAGACATACTCTCTCGACTCGAAATCAAGGAAACTGAAATTCGTTAATTTGCTCGATAAATTTGAATACTTAATCATGGACCCGATCAACCTTCTCATCAACACGTGCCACGTTACATAGCCCTGTTATTTCACCATTTTCCGTCTGATATTACTGGAACTTAAGATAACACCCAATCCAAGGATGCTTCACTCTTCTTTGACTTATCATACAACTACGTGTACTATCTCGTTATCCCATCAAGCCTCAACATTCGACCACTAAGTGCGCGACATGGTTACCTCAAGGTGTGAACTCATCCTATTCTAAGTTCTCATTTCACTCCTGTCTTATTGCTCGCATTTCCGTGTAAGGAAACTTTTTATAAAACTTCTCAATGGAGAGAGAAACTCTTCACATTATATTAGTATTCGCCACGATGGTGAATAGTCCTAACAACCACTTTCGGGAACCGATGGATCTTCCGCGGTGCGGACCTCTTGAGAAACGAAACCTGTTCAAACGTGTATTAAAGAAAATTCTAGCTCGGCGCGGCGTACCACCTCCATTAAAATTTCAGATCGGGATACTCGTCTCACTTCTAAATTCGGGATGCCTTACAAGGAACTGTAGGGACACGTTTAAACATGAATGCCGTGTATCATCCACAATCAACGGACCAAACAAACGTACGTTTCACATCTTGGAAAGACATGTTACAAACTTGTATTGTTGCCTTTAGTTGTCTCCTCTCACACAGCAGTTACCATTCGTGTATTAACGCCGCCCTTCCGAAAACCCTATATGACCGCAAATGTCATACCCCTATTCGTTGGATCAAAGCATGTGGCAAGCAAATCACCGAATCCGAACTCATTCAAGAAATAACAGTTGAGATCGTCCAAGTCTGAGAAGGACTCAAGATGACCCGTAGTCGCCAAAAGGACTATACCGATATTCGACATAAACCTCTCGAATCCCAAGTCAGTAACCATGTAATATTGAGACCTCGCACCTTGGAAAGGTGAAATCCGTTTCGGGAATCAGGGAAATTTAAACCGCGAAATATTAATCCTTTTGAAACCTTGGGGCGTATTGGAACCGCTCCTACCGTTTAGAACTTCCGACTCAATTAAGTTTCCGTTTACCCTACGTTCCATGCAACAAACTTAGAGACGTGTCCTACGGAACAGGAACGTGCTACTCTCCTAGATAAACTTACTATTGATGGCAAACTCCCCTTCATGGGAAACTGGTTGAAATTTTGGATCGTAAAACCAAGTCTTAATACAAACTGAAATCTCGACTGTCAAAATTTGTGGGAATGCCCAAGGATGTATCTTCACTTATTCATAGCATTGGCAACGTAAGGTCTCGAGTAAGAAGCAACGACTATTGCTTCCAACTAAATTTCGGGACGAAATTTCTTTTAAGGTGTGGGTAATGTAACATCCCGCATTTTTCCGTTAAATTATTTTAACGCCCGTCTTTTTATTATAATATTATCCTCAGTATCTCGATTCATAGCCTCCATTAGCTAACCTTCTTAAAATAATTTTGTTATTGGATTTTAACATCTCTCGTACTCTCGTGTAATTCAAAATAATTCGTTTGGTTAATTCACGCACCCGCACCCGAACTAGAGGGACTAGACTTGCAAAGAGGCCAAAGATTTGACTAGGTCAACTAGTCAAACCTTCAACCTCCTCCTCTCATTTTCTCTCTTTCTCTCTTTTCATACTTCCATTTTCCTCTCAAGAACTCAACCAAGATTCATCATCTAATTTCGGATTTGGAGGCTAACATCAAAACAAATTACATATTTGGAATCCTCTCTTCATCCTCTTTGACTTGATACCAATTTCATCTCATTTGGGTAACTTTCTAAAATTACTAGATTTTGTGTTCTTGATGTTTTTGAATTATAAAAGTGTTAATTAGTGTCTATGGCTCGTGTATAACATGAATATATGTTTTGTTTGTTCGATTTGTTGTTTTGAGTAACTAGTTTGAACACTTGAAAATGGGTTTGCTTAATCTTTGATTTTGGAAGATTAAATGTTGTTAAATTGTTAAAGTTCATGTTTTAATTGTGTTACTAGTATCACTAGCTTCAATTTGATGTGTAGGTTGCTTTAGAAAAGTTCATGAACTTGATTTATGATTTTGGTAAATTTGGATTAGGGTTTGATGAACTTGAAATGGACTTTTGATGCATTGAATGCCATGGATTATTGTTGGTAAGTGTTTAGTTGGATTGTATGCTTGATTACCTTCGAAACGGCATATCATTCATGTAAATTGGTTGCCCGAATCATTGAATTGCATTTATGAACTTGTATGCGATTAATGTTGAGCATTAGATGCGGTTTTGGTTGTTATAATAGGTAGATTGATTGACGAATTGTGTTTAGTTGCATTCTACATCAAAAGAGCTTTCCAACGATATAAGGTGCGAGTCCTAAGTGTTAGCGGTTTGTGTTTTATGCACAAAAAGATTTTGGATCAAGACTTGAACATTTGAAACTGGCCAGGTACCAGCTCCCGTGTATTGTCGCGGCGCGACAATTGTGGGCCGCGGCGCGGCATAAGCCGTGTCCAGGCTCTGACCTCTTTGGTCAAAATACGAAAAATGTTTGGCACACTATGGACCTCCGATTCACATGAGACTTGTTCTAACATGCTTATATATGAATAAAAACCTCAGAAAAATAGTTCGGGACCCGACCCGAACGTGTTGACTTTCGTTGACTTTGACCGACCAAAGTTTGACTTTTTGTCAAACTTAATCGAATGATTATGCAACTTTCCTAACTTGTTTCTGTACTTGTATCTTGCATGAAACTTGATGATTTGATTCACATGCTATATTAATTGAGTCGTATTGAGCCATAGGACTAATTGAACATCTTTGACCCTTCGTGACTATCGTTATTGATACAACCTATTTGTTTAGGTCAAGACTAGCATTGTTCTTTACACACGTTACTTGTCGAAGTACTTTTTGGTTCGTGCATACAAGGTGAGTTCATAGTCCCACTTTTACTCTTTTTGAACTTACTTTTGGGATGAGAAAACATAAACGTTCTTTCAAACTACGTGAACACAAGTACAGGGAAAACAAACATTCTACATACGAGTTTGAACACAAATCCTCAATTCGATTATCATTAGTTACATCAGATGGTGTAAGCGAGAACTTATGTTATATGGCCATATGGGTTTGACAAACCCTCACTTCAGACGGTTCGCTACCGTCTACAGGTGAAATATATTTTCGGGAAACAGTGTATGTTCTAACACTATTATTACGGGGTTCAACGGACGGAATGTTAAGCTTTGATAATTGAGTGCTCGTGAATATTAACTTTTAGAATGTACTATGACTTTATCGATGTTGCAAATCTTGTGGTTCAACTTACTTTTACTCACTTACTTATTTAAACCTATGATTTCACCAACGTTTTCGTTGACAGATTTCTATATTTTTCTCAGGTCTTTGAACGCTATGTGAAACATGCTTCCGCTCATTATTTGATACTTGCATTGGATGTCGAGTATACATGCATTTCATGGAGCGTCTTTTGACTTTCTTTAAAACTGTGTCGCATAGGTTTCACATGTAACTATAACTTTGTAACGTAACTTTTGGATGAACAATTCTTGTAAACTTTGAAACAATCTTTATTTTTGAAAGGAATGCGACATATCTTTGGTCAAACATCACGTTAAAGACCTATGACCACGCAACGGGACCTAAGTAGTTGACGCCGTCAATTGACGATTTGTCGGGGTCGCTACAATTAACTTTTATTTGCGAACAAGTTTAGAATTAACTAAACTATGTTCTAGTGATTACAAGTTTAAACCTTCGAATAAGATAGCTTTATATGTATGAATCGAATGATGTTATGAACATCATTACTACCTTAAGTTCCTTGGATAAACCTACTGGAAAAGAGAAAAATGGATCTAGCTTCAACGGATCCTTGGATGGCTCGAAGTTCTTGAAGCAGAATCATGACACGAAAACAAGTTCAAGTAAGATCATCACTTGAAATAAGATTGTTATAGTTATAGAAATTGAACCAAAGTTTGAATATGATTATTACCTTGTATTAGAATGATAACCTACTGTAAGAAACAAAGATTTCTTGAGGTTGGATGATCACCTTACAAGATTGGAAGTGAGCTAGCAAACTTGAAAGTATTCTTGATTTTATGCAACTAGAACTTGTAGAATTTATGAAGAACACTTAGAACTTGAAGATAGAACTTGAGAGAGATCAATTAGATGAATAAAATTGAAGAATGAAAGTGTTTGTAGGTGTTTTTGGTCGTTGGTGTATGGATTAGATATAAAGGATATGTAATTTTGTTTTCATGTAAATAAGTCATGAATGATTACTCATATTTTTGTAATTTTATGAGATATTTCATGCTAGTTGCCAAATGATGGTTCCCACATGTGTTAGGTGACTCACATGGGTTGCTAAGAGCTGATCATTGGAGTGTATATACCAATAGTACATACATCTAAAAGCTGTGTATTGTACGAGTACAAATACGGGTGCATACGAGTAGAATTGTTGATGAAACTGAACGAGGATGTAATTGTAAGCATTTTTGTTAAGTAGAAGTATTTTGATAAGTGTATTGAAGTCTTTAAAAAGTGTATAAATACATATTAAAACACTACATGTATATACATTTTTACTGAGTCGTTAAGTCATCGTTAGTCGTTACATGTAAGTGTTGTTTTGAAACCTTTAGGTTAACGATCTTGTTAAATGTTGTTAACCCAATGTTTATAATATCAAATGAGATTTTAAATTATTATATTATCATGATATTATCATGTATGAATATCTCTTAATATGATATATATACATTAAATGTCTTTACAACGATAATCCTTACATATATGTCTCGTTTAAAAATCATTAAGTTAGTAGTCTTGTTTTTACATATGAAGTTCATTGTTAATATACTTAATGATATGTTTACTTATCATAGTATCATGTTAACTATATATATATCCATATATATGCCATCATATAGTTTTTACAATTTTTAACGTTCGTGAATCACCGGTCAACTTGGATGGTCAATTGTCTATATGAAACATATTTCAATTAATCAAGTCTTAACAAGTTTGATTGCTTAACATGTTAGAAACATTTAATCATGTAAATATCAATCTCAATTAATATATATAAACATGGAAAAGTTCGGGTCACTACAGTACCTACCCGTTAAATAAATTTCATCCCGAAATTTTAAGCTGTTGAAGGTGTTGACGAATCTTCTGGAAATAGATGCGGGTATTTCTTCTTCATCTGATCTTCATGCTCCCAGGTGAACTCGGGTCCTCTACGAGCATTCCATCGAACCTTAACAATTGGTATCTTGTTTTGCTTAAGTCTTTTAACCTCACTTACCAAATCGCTTACCAATCGGTAAGCTACTGGTCCGACACGATCAATAATCTTGAATGGTCCAATATACCTTGGATTTAATTTCCCTCGCTTACCAAATCGAACAACGCCTTTCCAAGGTGCAACTTTAAGCATGACCATCTCTCCAATTTCAAATTCTATATCTTTTCTTTTAATGTCAGCGTAGCTCTTTTGTCGACTTTGGGAGGTTTTCAACCGTTGTTGAATTTGGATAATCTTCTCGGTAGTTTCTTGTATAATCTCCGGACCCGTAATTTGTGTACCCCCCACTTCACTCCAACAAATCGGAGACCTGCACTTTCTACCATAAAGTGCTTCAAACGGCGCCATCTCAATGCTTGAATGGTAGCTGTTGTTGTAGGAAAATTCTGCTAACGGTAGATGTCGATCCCAACTGTTTCCGAAATCAATAACACATGCTCGTAGCATGTCTTCAAGCGTTTGTATTATCCTTTCGCTCTGCCCATCAGTTTGTGGATGATAGGCAGTACTCATGTCTAGACGAGTTCCTAATGCTTGCATTAATGTCTGCCAGAATCTTGAAATAAATTTGCCATCCCTATCAGAGATAATAGAGATTGGTATTCCATGTCTGGAGACGACTTCCTTCAAATACAGTCGTGCTAACTTCTCCATCTTATCATCTTCTCTTATTGGCAGGAAGTGTGCTGATTTGGTGAGACAATCAACTATTACCCAAATAGTATCAAAACCACTTGCAGTCCTTGGCAATTTAGTGATGAAATCCATGGTAATGTTTTCCCATTTCCATTCTGGGATTTCGGGTTGTTGAAGTAGACCTGATGGTTTCTGATGCTCAGCTTTGACCTTAGAACACGTCAAACATTCTCCTACGTATTTAGCAAAATCGGCTTTCATACCCGGCCACCAAAAATGTTTCTTGAGATCCTTGTACATCTTCGCCGTTCCAGGATGTATTGAGTATCTGGTTTTATGAGCTTCTCTAAGTACCATTTCTCTCATATCTCCAAATTTTGGTACCCAAATCCTTTCAGCCCTATACCGGGTTCCGTCTTCCTGAATATTAAGATGCTGCTCCGATCCTTTGGGTATTTCATCCTTTAAATTTCCCTCTTTTAAAACTCCTTGTTGCGCCTCCTTTATTTGAGTAGTAAGGTTATTATGAATCATTATATTCATAGATTTTACTCGAATGGGTTCTCTGTCCTTCCTGCTCAAGGCATCGGCTACCACATTTGCCTTCCCCGGGTGGTAACGAATCTCAAAGTCGTAATCATTCAACAATTCAATCCACCTACGCTGCCTCATATTCAGTTATTTCTGATTAAATATGTGTTGAAGACTTTTGTGGTCGGTATATATAATACTTTTGACCCCATATAAGTAGTGCCTCCAAGTCTTTAATGCAAAAACAACCGCGCCTAATTCCAAATCATGCGTCGTATAATTTTGCTCGTGAATCTTCAATTGTCTAGACGCATAAGCAATCACCTTCATTCGTTGCATTAATACACAACCGAGACCTTGCTTTGATGCGTCACAATAAACCACAAAATCATCATTCCCTTCAGGCAATGACAATATAGGTGCCGTAGTTAGCTTTTTCTTCAATAACTGAAACGCTTTCTCTTGTTCATCATTCCATTCAAATTTCTTCCCTTTATGCGTTAATGCAGTCAAGGGTTTTGCTATTCTGGAAAAGTCTTGGATGAACCTTCTGTAGTAACCAGCTAGTCCTAAAAACTGGCGTATGTGTTTCGGAGTTTTCGGGGTTTCCCACTTTTCAACAGTTTCTATCTTTGCCGGATCCACCTTAATACCTTCTTTGTTCACTATGTGACCGAGGAATTGAACTTCTTCCAACCAAAATGCACACTTTGAAAACTTAGCGTACAATTCTTCCTTCCTCAATACTTCTAACACCTTTCTCAAATGTTCACCGTGTTCTTGGTCATTCTTTGAGTAAATAAGTATGTCATCAATGAAAACAATGACAAACTTGTCAAGGTATGGTCCACACACTCGGTTCATAAGGTCCATGAACACAGCTGGTGCATTAGTTAAACCAAACGGCATGACCATAAACTCGTAATGACCGTAACGTGTTCTGAAAGCAGTCTTTGGAATATCATCTTCTTTCACCCGCATTTGATGATACCCGGAACGTAAGTCAATCTTTGAATAAACAGACGAGCCTTGTAGTTGATCAAATAAGTTGTCGATTCTCGGTAGTGGGTAGCGGTTCTTGATGGTAAGTTTGTTCAACTCTCGGTAGTCGATACACAACCTGAATGTACCATCTTTCTTCTTGACAAACAAAATAGGAGCTCCCCACTGTGATGTGCTTGGTCGAATGAAATCACGCTCTAAAAGTTCTTGTAATTGGCTTTGTAGTTCTTTCATCTCGCTGGGTACGAGTCTGTAAGGAGCACGAGCTATTGGTACAGCTCCTGGTACAATATCTATTTGAAATTCAACGGATCTATGTGGGGGTAATCCCGGTAATTTTTTCAGAAATACATCGGGAAATTCTTTTGCGACGGGAACATCATTGATGCTCTTTTCTTCAGTTTGTACTTTCTCGACGTGTGCTTGAACAGCATAGCAACCTTTTCTTATTAGTTTTTGTGCCTTCAAATTACTAATAAGATGTAGCTTCGTGTTGCCCTTTTCTCCGTACACCATTAAGGGTTTTCCTTTTTCTCGTATAATGCGAATTGCATTTTTGTAACAAACGATCTCTGCTTTCACTTCTTTCAACCAGTCCATACCGATTATCACATCAAAACTCCCTAACTCTACTGGTATCAAATCAATCTTAAATGTTTCGCTAACCAGTTTAATTTCTCGATTCCGACATATATTATCTGCTGAAATTAATTTACCATTTGCTAATTCGAGTAAAAATTTACTATCCAAAGGCGTCAATGGACAACTTAATTTAGCACAAAAATCCCTACTCATATAGCTTCTATCCGCACCCGAATCAAATAAAACGTAAGCAGATTTATAGTCAATAAGAAACGTACCCGTAACAAGCTCTGGGTCTTCCTGTGCCTCTGCCGCATTAATATTGAAAACTCTTCCGCGGCCTTGTCCATTCGTGTTCTCCTGGTTCGGGCAATTTCTAATAATGTGGCCCTGTTTTCCACATTTATAACAAACTACATTGGCATAACTTGCTCCGACACTACTTGCTCCGCCATTACTCATTCCGACACCATTTGTTCCTTTCGTTCTATTAACCCCTGGTTCGTAGACCTCACACTTCACCGCGCTATGACCATTTCTTATACACTTGTTGCAAAATTTGGTGCAGAACCCCGATTGATACTTTTCACACCTTTGACATAGCTGCTTCTGATTGTTGTTGTTGTTGCGGTTATTATTGTTGTTGGGATGATTGTTGTAGTTGCTGTTGTTGTTGTTGTAGTTGCTGTTGTTGTTGTTGTTGTTGTTGTTGTTGTTGGGCCGTTTGTTGTAGTTACGATTGATGTTGCGATTGTTGGGATAATTGTTGCGATTATTGTTGTAATTGCTGTTGTTGTTGTATTGGTGATTCTTATCACCGTTTTCCTCCCACTTTCTTTTGACTTGCTTCACATTGGCCTCTTCAGCAGTCTGTTCTTTAATTCTTTCTTCAATCTGGTTCACTAGTTTGTGAGCCATTCTACATGCCTGTTGTATGGAGGCGGGCTCATGTGAACTTATATCTTCTTGGATTCTTTCCGGTAATCCTTTCACAAACGCGTCGATCTTCTCTTCCTCATCTTCGAATGCTCCCGGACACAATAGGCACAATTCTGTGAATCGTCTTTCGTACGTGGTAATATCAAATCCTTGGGTTCGTAACCCTCTAAGTTCTGTCTTGAGCTTATTGACCTCGGTTCTGGGACGGTACTTCTCGTTCATCAAGTGCTTGAATGCTGACCACGGTAGTGCGTACGCATCGTCTTGTCCCACTTGCTCTAGATAGGTATTCCACCATGTTAACGCAGAACCTGTGAAGGTATGCGTAGCGTACTTCACTTTGTCCTCTTCAGTACACTTACTTATGGCAAACACCGATTCGACCTTCTCGGTCCACCATTTCAATCCGATCGGTCCTTCGGTTCCATCAAATTCCAAATGTTTGCAGGCAGTGAATTCTTTGTAGGTGCATCCTACACGATTTCCTATACAGCTAGATCGAAGGTTATTGTTGGTATGTAGCGCAGCCTGTACTGCGGCTATGTTTGAAGCTAGAAAAGTACGGAATTCCTCTTCATTCATATTCACGGTGTGTCGAGTGGTCGGTGCCATTTCCTTCAAAATAGTCAAATGGAACAAGTTAATCATACAGAATATTAAGAGTAGTTAATAGTATTTCGTAGCATAATATGAACTCATTTATAAAAGCTTTTTCTTCATATTAGCGTTTTATAAGTTTAAATTCGGGTAGTACCTACCCGTTAAGTTCATACTTAGTAGCTAATATACAATTCAACTACTACAATTCTATATGAAAAACTGATTATAATAATATTTCGCGTTCAAACTTTTATACAATATTTTACAAACTTACAATACCGCTTATTTTACATATAGCATGAAATATAGCACACAATAAATTTGATACAAGATGGTTGTGAAGATAATTCTAGCTAGTACACAAGTCGTTCAGCAAAGGCAATAAAGACACGTAATTCATACGTCCAGAAACAAGTCATGCATTCTGGTTTTACTAGGATTACTTCCCATCCTTGGTCTTGTGGAACATAACCGTTATGGCCGTTGATAAGACAGCGTGTTGTAACGTCGTCAAAGGGACGAGGGTTACGTAATGTCCAACAGTCCCGTAACAATCTAAAAACCTCATTTCTTACCCCAATTACCGACTTCGTCACTTGTGGGAACGTTTTGTTTAATAGTTGTAGCCCGATGTTCTTGTTCTCACTTTGGTGAGAAGCGAACATTACTAATCCGTAAGCATAACATGCTTCTTTATGTTGCATGTTAGCCGCTTTTTCTAAATCACGAAGTCCAATATTCGGATATATTGAGTCAAAATAATTTCTTAACCCATTGCGTAAAATAGCATTTGGGTTCCCCGCAATATATGCGTCAAAGTAAACACATCGTAACTTATGGATTTCCCAATGTGATATCCCCCATCTTTCGAACGAAAGCCTTTTATAAACCAAGGCATTCTTGGAACGTTCTTCGAATGTCTTACAAACTGATCTCGCCTTAAATAGTTGTGCCGAGGAATTCTGACCGACTCTAGACAAGATTTCATCAATCATGTCTCCGGGTAGGTCTCTTAAAATATTGGGTTGTCTATCCATTTTGTGTTTTTATACTGTAAAATAGACAAGAGTTAGATTCATAAAAAAATACTTATTAATAAAAGCAATTTTTACATATATCATAAAGCATAAGCACACTATATTACATATATTACACCACATGAATACAACTATCTTATTCCGACTCGCTTGTTTCTTCTTCTTCGGTTTTGGTTCGTTTGGCCAAGTTTCTAGGGATATATGATGTTCCCCTAATACGAGCCATCGTTTTCCACATTGGTTTAGAAAAACCTGGTGGTTTAGAGGTTCCCGGGTCATTGTTACAACTTAAGGACTTCGGGGGTTGACGATACATATAAAGTTCATCGGGTTTGGAATTAGATTTCTCTATTTTTATGCCCTTTCCCTTATTATTTTCTTTTGCCTTTTTAAATTCAGTTAGGGTAATTTCTATAACATCATCGGAATTCTCGTCGGAATTCGATTCATCGGAGAATTGGTAATCCTCCCAATATTTTGCTTCCTTGGCGGAAACACCATTGACCATAATTAACCTTGGTCGGTTGGTTGAGGATTTTCTTTTACTTAACCGTTTTATTATTTCACCCACCGGTTCTATTTCTTCATCCGGTTCCGATTCTTCTTCCGGTTCCGATTCTTCTTCCGGTTCCGACTCTTCTTCCGGTTCCTCTTCGGGAACTTGTGAATCAGTCCACGAATCATTCCAATTTACATTTGACTCTTCATTATTATTAGGTGAGTCAATGGGACTTGTTCTAGAGGTAGACATCTATCACATAATATCAAACGCGTTAAGAGATTAATATATCACATAATATTCACATGTTAAAAATATATAGTTTCCAACAAAATTTGTTAAGCAATCATTTTTCAAGTAAACGTCGAAGTCCAGACTCACTAATGCATCCTAACAAACTCGATAAGACACACTAATACAAAATTCTGGTTCTCTAAGACCAACGCTCGGATACCAACTGAAATGTCCCGTTCTTATTGATTAAAAATGTTCCATATTAATTGATTTCGTTGCGAGGTTTTGACCTCTATATGAGACGTTTTTCAAAGACTGCATTCATTTTAAATCAAGCCATAACCTTTATTTCATCAATAAAGGTTTAAAAAGCTTTACGTAGATTATCAAATAATGATAATCTAAAATATCCTGTTTACACACGACCATTACATAATGGTTTACAATACAAATATGTTACAATAAAATAAGTTTTTTGAATGCAGTTTTTACACAATATCATACAAGCATGGACTCCAAATCTCGTCCTTATTTAAGTATGCGACAGCGGAAGCTCTTAATAATCACCTAAGAATAAACATGCTTAAAACGTCCACAAAAATGTTGGTGAGTTATAGGTTTAACCTATATATATCAAATCATAATAATAGACCACAAGATTTCATATTTCAATACACATCCCATACATAGAGATAAAAATCATTCATATGGTGAACACCTGGTAACCGACATTAACAAGATGCATATATAAGAATATCCCCATCATTCCGGGACACCCTTTGGATATGATATAAATTTCGAAGTACTAAAGCATCCGGTACTTTGGATGGGGTTTGTTAGGCCCAATAGATCTATCTTTAGAATTTCCGTCAATTAGGGTGTCTGTTCCCTAATTCTTAGATTACCAGACTTAATAAAAAGGGGCATATTCGATTTCGATAATTCAACCATAGAATGTAGTTTCACGTACTTGTGTCTATTTTGTAAATCATTTATAAAACCTGCATGTATTCTCATCCCAAAAATATTAGATTTTAAAAGTGGGACTATAACTCACTTTCACAGATTTTTACTTCGTCGGGAAGTAAGACTTGGCCACTGTTGATTCACGAACCTATAACAATATACACAATTATATCAAAGTATGTTCAAAATATATTTACAACACTTTTAATATATTTCATGTTTTAAGTTTATTAAGTCAGCTGTCCTCGTTAGTAACCTACAACTAGTTGTCCACAGTTAGATGTACAGAAATAAATCGATAAATATTATCTTGAATCAATCCACGACCCAGTGTATACGTATCTCAGTATAAATCACAACTCAAACTATATATATTTTGGAATCAACCTCAACCCTGTATAGCTAACTCCAACATTCACATATAGAGTGTCTATGGTTGTTCCGAAATATATATAGATGTGTCGACATGATAAGTCGAAACATTGTATACGTGTCTATGGTATCTCAAGATTACATAATATACAATACAAGTTGATTAAGTTATGGTTGGAATAGATTTGCTACCAATTTTCACGTAGCTAAAATGAGAAAAATTATCCAATCTTGTTTTACCCATAACTTCTTCATTTTAAATCCGTTTTGAGTGAATCAAATTGTTATGGTTTCATATTGAACTCTATTTTATGAATCTAAACAAAAAAAGTATAGGTTTATAGTCGGAAAAATAAGTTACAAGTCGTTTTTGTAAAGGTAGTCATTTCAGTCGAAAGAACGACGTCTAGATGACCATTTTAGAAAACATACTTCCACTTTGAGTTTAACCATAATTTTTGGATATAGTTTCATGTTCATAATAAAAATTATTTTCTCAGAATAACAACTTTTAAATCAAAGTTTATCATAGTTTTTAATTAACTAACCCAAAACAGCCCGCGGTGTTACTACGACGGCGTAAATTCGGTTTTACGGTGTTTTTCGTGTTTCCAGGTTTTAAATCATTAAGTTAGCATATCATATAGATATAGAACATGTGTTTAGTTGATTTTAAAAGTCATGTTAGAAGGATTAACTTTTATTTGCGAACAAGTTTAGAATTAACTAAACTATGTTCTAGTGATTACAAGTTTAAACCTTCGAATAAGATAGCTTTATATGTATGAATCGAATGATGTTATGAACATCATTACTACCTTAAGTTCCTTGGATAAACCTACTGGAAAAGAGAAAAATGGATCTAGCTTCAACGGATCCTTGGATGGCTCGAAGTTCTTGAAGCAGAATCATGACACGAAAACAAGTTCAAGTAAGATCATCACTTGAAATAAGATTGTTATAGTTATAGAAATTGAACCAAAGTTTGAATATGATTATTACCTTGTATTAGAATGATAACCTACTGTAAGAAACAAAGATTTCTTGAGGTTGGATGATCACCTTACAAGATTGGAAGTGAGCTAGCAAACTTGAAAGTATTCTTGATTTTATGTAACTAGAACTTGTAGAATTTATGAAGAATACTTAGAACTTGAAGATAGAACTTGAGAGAGATCAATTAGATGAAGAAAATTGAAGAATGAAAGTGTTTGTAGGTGTTTTTGGTCGTTGGTGTATGGATTAGATATAAAGGATATGTAATTTTGTTTTCATGTAAATAAGTCATGAATGATTACTCATATTTTTGTAATTTTATGAGATATTTCATGCTAGTTGCCAAATGATGGTTCCCACATGTGTTAGGTGACTCACATGGGCTGCTAAGAGCTGATCATTGGAGTGTATATACCAATAGTACATACATCTAAAAGCTGTGTATTGTACGAGTACGAATACGGGTGCATACGAGTAGAATTGTTGATGAAACTGAACGAGGATGTAATTGTAAGCATTTTTGTTAAGTAGAAGTATTTTGATAAGTGTATTGAAGTCTTTTAAAAGTGTATAAATACATATTAAAACACTACATGTATATACATTTTAACTGAGTCGTTAAGTCATCGTTAGTCGTTACATGTAAGTGTTGTTTTGAAACCTTTAGGTTAACGATCTTGTTAAATGTTGTTAACCCAATGTTTATAATATCAAATGAGATTTTAAATTATTATATTATCATGATATTATCATGTATGAATATCTCTTAATATGATATATATACACATTAAATGTCTTTACAACGATAATCCTTACATATATGTCTCGTTTAAAAATCATTAATTTAGTAGTCTTGTTTTTACATATGAAGTTCATTGTTAATATACTTAATGATATGTTTACTTATCATAGTATCATGTTAACTATATATATATCCATATATATGCCATCATATAGTTTTTACAAGTTTTAACGTTCGTGAATCACCGGTCAACTTGGGTGGTCAATTGTCTATATGAAACATATTTCAATTAATCAAGTCTTAACAAGTTTGATTGCTTAACATGTTGAAAACATTTAATCATGTAAATATCAATCTCAATTAATATATATAAACATGGAAAAGTTCGGGTCACTACATTTAAATCCATAACATACATCTGAATTCGATTACGGATTTCCCTTACGTGGTTCTTAAGCTTCTTCCAAATATTATTATCCAAGCACAATATTAATGCCTTCTCTTCGTCTAAATACAATATAATCGAAAATGGGACATGTATTTTTTTCTCAGTAATTTTTTCAACTCTGAAAAATCAAATTCGTTAATGTAGAAGTCATTAAAAAAAACATTTCGTTCCGCCAATGTATGACTTCGTGTTACTCGTTGGGTTACCTCCGAAATGAACATCAAAATTAGTTGTCATCAGTGCCATTGATGATAGGAGAATGTATGTTGTGTGTGTTTTTTATATATTTGCAGAATTGTATATGTATTTGTATGTGTGTATATAGTTGCAGCAAAACAAAGAGACTAGCTAAAATTTTATATCCGTTGCAACGTAAACTTCCCGGCCTCCACCATTCAGAGAGCTTCACGTGCACACATCAAGCCAACACGCCACCAATTCGTCCCGTGACTGATTCCAGCACGCCAACCTTCAAACCACCAACACGTCTTGTTAACGGCGTGTTGGTGCATGGCGTGTTAGATCGAATATAATTGACCCCCAACACGCCTTGTTAGGACGGTCTAAATAGGTCTTGAAACTGCTAGTATATCCACTTACAAAACCCTTAATCACTATTAATCACTAGATATGTTAAATTTGTCCCCACCCACCAAATTAATATCTATCATTTTATCACATTAACTAATCATATTTTTCAATACTAGTTTATATGTTTCAAATTATTTTTCTTAAAACGCAAGATTACATTACACGTTATACAAAGATCTCCAACGTAGATGAAATTTTTCTAAGACATGAAGTGCCAAACATTTCGTGCAACATTACAAATTCTCGTTAGGATGACCTTATAAAATACTCCGTAAAGTTCATACGTAGTTATTCAATATTCAAATTCAAAAAACTAAAAATAACATATACGGAATAATAATGTAGATAAAAGTTGTACCTAGAGCAAAAGTAGCTAGGCCGCCAGTTATCCATCTGTTTCACTGACGCTGATGCAATGAACAGTAAAAATAAAATTGCATGTAAAAACAAATACAGTAAAAAAAATATAATAAATAAAATACAATATATAAATATATTAAAATATTAGTACTACCATACTACTACAGTGAGTTTCATTAATTAATTCAAAACTCTATAATTCATCATTACAAACACCACTAGCGCCGGCGAAGTTACTACTGCTATCATCGGAATTCACATCTTCTACAACCGTCACATTATAATTAATATGTTCATTATCATCATTACTGTTACTATTATTACTACTACTTCTACAACACTCACTTTCAGCTGTCATACACAAATCGTTATCCGACATCGTTATTACATTTCGTCCCACTATCGGCGTTGGCTCACTCAGCCTCCTGCCGTCTCTCGGCGGCGTAAAAGTTACCGGCATGTACTCTTCTGCTTCTGATGGAAACCTTGAGTTCTTGAAATGTTCTTTCAATGCCTCCAAACCCTTTAATATTAATATATATATATTCAATATTCAACAATAATAAAAAAATGTAAGCTTTTTTCATGTTAAACATAATGCTAAAATAAAATTGATGATAAACAGTAAGATAAGAGTACTTTTTACAGTTACCGCTATAAAATGACCGCTTTTATGCAATTGCCTAACAAATTATGTGTACTTGTATAAATTTAGAAGCTTTTAAGTTTTAACTCATACCATTGTTAAGTAAAATTTGTGTATTTAAATGTGAGATTGGTTTGAATTCCTTAATACAATGTATCACGTTAAAATGCATAACCGTGAAATTAGGCTTCAAATATATTTATTTACATACAAGATATCTGCCTACATAGTTAAAAATTTTGGTTTAGCGTTACCCTAACCATGAGGTTATGGGTATATGTTCATGGGTGAACAATATTTATATAATCGTGAAAAAATTTCGTGTTCGAGGTCTATATGAGTTGCTTTAAAAAAACAAAGAGCACTGATTTAATATTAATTAATAACATATATGGTAGTTGTATAAGAAAATCAAACCTGCAATCTGGCGTAGGAAACTTGACATATTTTCTTAGAGTTGAAAACCTCCCAATTTTGATGATGAAACGCCTTGTATAACCTCCATGTTGCCTCGGGTGACGTCATGTTAACGAACCCATATCCCACATTGCATTTGTTCCTGTTACAAATTCATTAACTAAACAACCTTCTACTATATGTCAAACCATGTCATAAGCTATAAAAAAAAGTTAGAAAACATGCATACATGAAATCAATAGGAAGGTAGACAAAATCATAAGCAGACAATGGTTGATCGCTTCCGCTGTTATCCTTCGTTATCTGTTCGTTGCAGTGAATGCAGTGATTGTCTAACATGTTCAGCAACAGCTTCTGACTGCATACCAATACCAACATTCATATTCATATATACACAATAATCAAATTTCGTATACCAAACGGGTGATGATAAATCTACTCTTATTTGTTTAACATATCCACCGTTGTTGCATATCGTTAGGGACGGAACATACTTTAGTCATCCGAGGTATCCGCTCTAGCTCGATTTAAAAAAAAAAAAATACATTCAATAAAAAATTTACTACTGTAAAAAATAGTGTTTTTTAGCGTTTACCCCGTTTGACTAGGTGTCACTGTACTTTATCCACAAAAAAAAGTTTCGTCACTGTACAATACAAGTTCTCAATGCTCAATGTTGATGAATTATTCAAATTAACTGGTGAAAAAATCAACTCCCGTATAATAAACATTTACTCATCTAGCATCTTGTTAGGAAACAAACCTGTATTTATTTGGAATGTTCTTGATCATGACTGTAGTTCTTTTATCCGAGAAGTTCGATTCAACTATAATCCCATCTTCCTTGATCAAAAACCTAGGATCATATTTTTCTCTTGCTTGTCTCCACCCCTTACGTTGTTGTTGTTTCGTCCATGCACCACCACCAGCTCCCCCGCTGCCGGTTGGTTGTTCGGGTTGTTTGACATGTTTCTTTCCACTTTTCTTCACTTGTTGAGGTGGCGGGGGAGAAACATGTTGCGGTAGTGGTGGTGGTGGTGGTGGTGGGCGATAAGCACGTGCATCAGAACGAAAATTATGTGCTACTAAAATCGGTTGCGGACGAACGGGGCTAACGGTGTTAAATTTATGGTACTTCAAGTTATTTTTGTGGCCGCCGGGCCGGCTGAATTCTACGACGACGGGTTGACCGTTGATTTCTTTTCCGTTCATGTTAACAAGAGCTTTAGCTGCATCTCTTGTGTCATAAAACTCAACAAACCTTTGAGTTTTCTTCAACGGTGTAGTCCTTAATTCCTTTACACAACCTTCAAATTATTATTAAATTTATTATTTATTATATATTTTAATTAGAAATCAGAAATAGGAATAAAATGAAATGGAATTTAATTCTAGTCAAAGGTAAGAACAGGAAAATGCCAAAAATAGAAACAAAAGATATATCACCAAACATCCAAAATTAATGTGGGAAAGTGACTTATCAATATAACATCCCAAATATTTTTGACACAAAACCTATATATAGTAATTCACAAAACCAATAATTATAAATTTTATCAAGAAAAAATTTATAGAACTTTTTATAACACAATCTTATGTATACATCTAATTCTAATTCAGTTAGTACTAATCATTAATTAATAAAGTAATAATTAAATAAAATATAAAATGACAACAATCATAATGTAAAGTAAAAAACTTGCAAAAGGTATTAGTCTGTACAGATGGCCTGGGCCTATCATGGCATGGATCCTTTCTTCTGATAAAAATCTTTTTTACCTTCCCAAAGAAAACTTTAACTAGCAAAATTGAATGCAGAATCAGGATGTTTGGACTAGCTTATTTTATTGAAATATTATCATTTTATTAAAATTAGAAAGTTAATTAGAGTAGTAATCTATTAACTTACTCCGTACATCAAAACTTACAAACTAACATAAGCTTGAGCTTATCAAAATAGTGTAGCTAGAAATGAACTTATTATCTTTTTGAAATTATAATTTTTAACAAACCAATAAAAATAAGCTAATCCAAACGACACAACAAACATCAAGAAATTACCTTTTGTAAAAAGTTATTTAAATAATAATTATAATTAATAATTATAATTAAATTATAATCATATGAATGAATTACCATAAGTTTCAAATATTTCTTTAATAGTTCCGGCATCAACATCGGAGTCCAAGTTGAAAACAACGATAGTCCCTTGATTATATCCATCAGGAAGTCCGGCAGCTACCGGATAAGTGAACTGAGCCCATACAGCACGGCCGGAGATAAGTCCCGGCGCCGGGGGAGGTGATGGAGCTGATAAGTAACTATTATTAACAAGATTATACGACGGAACGTAATTGTCGGGTGACAATAACGTTAGGGCTTCAAAATGTTTCCGTAAACGATATTGGTGTTGCATGTGTTGCTCTTTTATTTCATGTAACGCTTCCACTGATTGCCGGAGATCATAAAAATGTACGGTCACGATTCCGTCACGTATCTTTTCCATCTGTACGGCTCTGACGTCACCAAATATCTCCAAGTCTCGGCGGAGTAGGGATTCGCTGACGTCAGAAGGGACTGAACTTAGGAGAAGTGTACGTGTTGGTGTGGTTGACGGCGGTGGGAGTGGCGGAGGAAGTGGCAAAGGGAGTGACGGTTGGGATGCCGGTGGAAGTAACGGCGGCGGTGGCGGTGGCAGTGGTAGTGGCGGTGGCGGTGGGTTGTAAAAATTGTAAGGGTACGTGTATGAGTAGTATGGGAGGAGAGGGTTAGGGTTAGGGTTTGTGGGACGGAATTCTTGGGCGGTGGGGTCTAAAGTGGCCGGAAAATGATCAAAACGACCGAAGTGATTCATGGCCGGAAAGATTCTTTATGTTGTGTGTGTGTGGGAAGGTGTAAGTTCTCTAGAAAGGAACAAAAGGGAGGTTTGAGGTTTTCAAAGTGTATTATATAAGTGGAAATGTTTCTCAAAAAGTATAAAATAGTCAAGCATTTGTTTAAGACCCCAAAAAAAAAAAAAAAAAACAAGAAATAAAAATAATGTTTTTTTATTTACTTAAAGGTATAAAAACACAAACAACTCTACTCGAATCAATACAAGGTTGATTTTGATTTTAGGATGTTAGGTTTGAGTTGAAACTTAATTACTCGAGGTCGAAGAACTCAGATCTTGAAGAGATCTCGTTAATTGGGATATTTTTAAAAAGATCTCGGTATTTTGGAAAAATCTCAGGGAGACCTCGGATGTTAACTTACGTTGACTTTTTAATTTTTTTAAAGTAATTATATACATATATGTATATATTCTATATACATTTTTATGAGATTTTACTAGAAAGTCTGAGAAACGATCGAAAATTTTAAGAAATTACGAGATTTTACGAGAAAATTCTAGAAATGAGCGATAAAATTCGAGAAATAGTGACTTTGACCAAGTATGACACCGTTGACCGAGAAATATCGAGAGATGGACATCTCATCTCGGTTGTCTTCAAAAAACGAGATCTCGGAGAGAATTAACGACATTTACAACACTGTTGTTAGCAAATAACTGATGAAATTTGTACAACAAAATTGTACTTTTCCAGTTTAGTTTAATTATCTACTCTTTAGTCTGTATAACACTCTATTCGTTTGGTTGAGGTTGTCGTCGATGAAATGATGTTGGATGGAGTCGATCATGAAAGGATAGAAGACTATTATGGATATGCATATGTTGCTTTCGATTGATGTTAATAAAAGCAAGTGGCAGTCGTTGATGTTTTGCCTCCCTAAGTATTTTATTGCCTATAAGGTTCTATCAGTGACGATTACTGGATTATAACTCAATGGGGTTCTGAATTTTTTTTCAGTACTAGTTATATTTACATGCTCTTTTAGAAATAGTTTAATTCCAAAAAGCTACAATTCCGAAAAATATATGGAGTTCGAGTAATTAAATTTAATGGTGTCATATACAATTTAAAAGAAAAACTAAAAATCTGAAAAATATACGGGGTCATTCAGTTAAATTTAGTGGTGGCCCATACCATTTAAATGGTATTTTCTATTAAAATAATTAAAATAGTGGCGTCTCGTGATCTCACATGCTTCTTATTAGATTCGTCAATGGGCTCCATATATAGAAATTGATGTTGATGGGTCAAGGTTCATAAAAACTGAAAATTGAACGAGATCGAGGTGGAGGTGCGGGTCCGATTACCAATCAATCATTTTGTGCAGGTTCATTTGCTCCGAGTAAGACATCTGCCTCTTCTGGTTTTGTTGTTGGTAAGAGCTCGAATCATAAATTTTGTGGTTTGTTCGAATAGTGGTTGTGTTTGTTTCTGTAAGGAACAGGTCAAACATAACAACAAAAATCGAGCACCAAAAGTTAAGTAATCTTCACTTAAAGGAGGTGTAAAGAAATCGGTTTGTGAAAATAATATGATGAGTAAGGGAGCTTTGCATCATTTGTGGGATAACGACAATGACCTATATTGTGGTGAAGCAGTTAATGAAGGTATTTCGTATGCCCGAGAGACATATTAAATTAACGTGGCTAATATGTTTTGATCTAAGTCGGGTCATACCCAATAACAAGCTTACCGACACCTTATTCGTATTTGATCTTAACGATTGAATCGTTGATTAAAATGCGCGACACTTGAATTTTAAGAAAATGGTTTCTAAAATTATTACACTTGATATGTATATATATAAATTATGGAATAATTTATATGATATGGATTTAATTATTTATAGGTTAAATAATTAACTAAGTTATGTTACATTTTATAAAATAGGTTTTATAAAGAAAGTATACATAACAAATAAAATGTAAGTTTATAAAATTCATTTTATAAAATCCAATTTTATAAAATCAAATTTTATAAAACCATTTTATATAAATAATTGAAAGTGACATTGGGAGTCAAGTGCACATGCTAGAGATTCCTTTCTTTAATTAACCATGCTTTTTCATCTATCTAAAAACATGTTCCTTGACTCAAATTCACATATACATGCAAACATATCAAGAAAAAAAAAAAAAAAAAAAAAACTGCATTATGCTGCTGTTTTGGCCGTGGGGTTTGAAGCACAAAAGGGAAATCTTCAAGCTCATTTTGCAAGCTAATTTAAGTGTCTAATAAATCCTAACCATAACCAAGGGTGTTGGGGTCAAAAGCTTTGGGTATTACACTTGAGGCTTCAAGTTAGAGGTTGTTGTTGCTTCATCTTCATCATCATCTTGCTCATATCAAAACAGCCCTCAATTTACTTGAAGAGGTATAAACTTTCTTCGTTTCTTGATATATGTAAGCATACATTCAAGACTTGATATTAACATGGGATTTAACAAAATAGCTTAACATATAAACATGATTTTATCATTATGCTTCCGCTTGCTTTAACTATCATAAAATTGGTTTTGTGATGATGTAAACTTTAAGAAAATGTTGTTATGAAACTTGTTGAATCTCATCAGTTAAAAGCATGTTAGGGGTTAGTACAATTGTCGAGCTCATTAGCGGAGGAGGTAAGCTAGGGTTTTTTGAGAGGTTAGCGATGCGGGGTTTGATCCCTCCTTCAGCCACACTCGTCGGAGATAGTTCGGCAAAAAATATTTTACGGGCTTATATAAATCACGGGTTTAATGAAAAAATATATGTATTTCATATATATGTGTCGACTTACGATTGTTATTGAATCAACATTTAACTGTTATATAAATATAGTTTATCGTTCAGAGACTAATTATGTAATTGTAAAGGAATCACATTTTTGAACAATTGTATTAAACTAGTCCATTTAACGCAAAAAGGAAAAAAAAAAAAAAAATAGTACAATTAGACTAAAGAATGTTACAACCACAGAGAAATATTCAAATTAAACCAACTTTTATGTCGAGATCCAAGGGACCAACCAGAGTGCGACACGTGGCGCGATAATCACATGTGATTGAAAAAAAAAATTAAAATTTCTTTTTTCGAATTTTTTTTTTATGTTTTCTCGATTTTTTTACATGCAGTAAATCACATGTGATTCTGCATGCCAATCACATGTGATTCTGCATGTCAAATCCAATAACATGTGATTGAAAAAAAAATTATTTAGTAAAATGACGAATTTCATTAAATTTGTGCTAAAACCTCTAAACACCAAGTTTTTGATCAAAACTTGATCAAATCACCAAATAAAAGTATGAAATTTTGAAGATATGATCACGAAACGCTAACAAACTTAATCAAATCACCGAATTAAATTCTGTTTCTGTTGAAATTTTTTTTTTTTTAAATTTTGAATTTTTTTTTTCAGTCACATGTGATTGTGTTTTACAATCACGTGTGATTGGATTTGATAATCACATGTGATTGGATTTAACATGCTAAATTTAAAAAAAAAAAAATACTTCAAAAAAAATTAAATTCTTTTTTTCAAATTTAAAAAAAAAAAAATTTTATGAAATTTTTTTTGTTTTCAAACACATGTGATTGTCGCGCCACATGTCGCACTCTGATTGGTCCGTTGATTTTCAGGTAAATTATTGGATTCAAAGGATTACAACTCTACAACCAGATTATGAACTCTATGTTGCGTTACTGGGATCCTCATTAAAAAAAATTACGTCGCTTGGGGGCTTTGCCATGGCTAACTGATAAGAAGCCTAGAGTTGGAAGTGATCTTATAAATCTATCGCATTCACGGGAAAAAAATCCCAATATCATATTCGCTCGCCTAGAAGAAAAATAAAAAATACGTTTTCATTATAGTCTTACAAAATGACTGTTACTTAAATACGTTTGTATTAAACTGGGTTCCATATACTAATTTTTTTATTTTTACGTATATTTTTTTAATATAAAAATCGATATTTCTATATAAATTGAATTTAAGAGATACGAACATGTAACTTTAATAAAGAAGAAAAATGAATTGGTGATTTGTGTGGAGAAGATGATAAAAGATCATATTACAAACATGTATTCGTGCCTATGATTGAATGTAGAGAAGCTTTCTTAAGTGAAGATGATAAAGATGAGAAAATTATTTAAATATTATTTAAATTTAAAAACATACTACAGTATAATATAATAATTTATGAATAGTGAATTGATCTGACATTTTTTTAATTATTGATTGTTATTGTTATTGTTATTATTATATTATTAAATTAATAATAATAATAATAATAATACTAATAAAGTGGACATAGCCCAAGTGGCTATCAAGTTATCCATGAAGCAGGTGACCGAAGTTTAATTTTTGGTAACGTCTAAGATTGAATTAATTAATTGGCTATTGACTAGAGGCGGAGCCAATGTGCGCATTTTACCCAGTTACGGGTCTCGTCACTTGGAGGCTCGTCATCCAGGAATTTTTACTTGCTAGTGGGACTCCAATGTGAATGTCTCTAGGAAGATTTTTTCAACGAACCCAAAAAAAATACTAACACATGAAATGACTTTACAATAACTCTATCACATGTTTATGCATAATACTCGTAATAAGTAGGACAATGCTAACGATAACTTAAGATAATGATTAAACATTAATCGTGCTAATCTATAGTTAATATTAAATCTCTAAAATGATGATGTCATAAATACACAATTTTTAAGCATAAAAATAATTCAAAATAAAAAAGAAATTTTTTAAGACATCTTTGATGATGTCATTATTTTATATTAAATTTAATTAAAAAAATAATATGAAATCTTTTAAAAAGGAAATACTAATCTTTAACATAACACCAACACATTTGCAAATTTTAAAGCATATTGTACAACCTTTATATAATAATTGGATTTTTAATTTTCTAAAAAATTTCAAAAAGCATTTATTATTACTAATAATTATTATTATTATTAAAACTATAAATACTCAACTTTGAGCAAACTTTATTATCACGGAGTACTATTTATTTTTATTATAATAATTATAATAATTATAATAATTATATTATTAATATACAAATATGGATTCTCTTTACGATATTAATTACGTTACATATGTATGCAAAAATACATGTCTCTGTATATTTGTAAAAACAACAAGTTTCTTAGTCGAACGGGTCATTAAAATAAATGACTTTAGTATTTACATTCAGTTAATACCTAAAACATGTCATTAAATTGTTTCGTTTAAATAAACCCGTGATTTCACGGGTCATTTCACTAGTTTAATTTAAAATGTTATTATGATGTCAGTCAATAATAAATACAATGAATGTTGAACTGACTAATTAATTGGCCTCACTTTTTTTAAAGTATTAATATTAAAATACACTATCGATATAAGACGGAAAAAGTTTTATTTTACTATCTCAAAAAAGGCTTAAACTCTTAATCATTTACGAGTATTAATTATTTTATTTGGAATGAAAATTCACACTCGTACTCAAAATTTTCCCAATATAATCTAATAAATCAGTAATTGTTGATTCACAATTGAAAATTTAAATTTATGAAGACTTTAAAGAATGGGAATTTTGATTTTAGATGGTACTAACTTTAACAAAATTAAAGTTTAATAGTAAATTAAATATTAATTTTGATTGGTCATTTATGTTTCTATATTAAATTTAAAGAGTAATATATATATATATATATATATATATATATATATATATATATATATATATATATATATATTAAAATGCTAATTTATAATGTCATTTTTAAAAATGTTAACCCTTTCTCACACATAATCATACCACATACCAAGTGATATCACACATCAAAATTTTTAGAATAAATAAAATGAAACAATGTAATACTATAAAAAATATGGCAAATATGGTAAGCAATCGAATGAGTGTGTTCGTACTACATTTGGAAGAATCGTAATAATAAGGTCTTTCGAGACAAAGTGTGGACCGCTCTGATTGCTCTAAGTGAAAATTAAAGGGTCATTAGCTTAATAATAACATCATCATTTTAGACCTTTATATGACTATATAGATAAGTTGGACAAAGAAATTTCTACAAATCATAGGAAATGAAGATTGTAATTAGAATTAACTAGAAAAAAATTTGACCGCGTGTTGTTGCGGTAGTATTTAACGTGCGGCCGAATTTGGATATACGTTGTTTGGTACCTAATATATCTAATAGGTTGGGTTGTTTGTTGTACCTGTATGTATATGTATGAAATATAGTCCGAAATATTTAGTGTTTTTTAACGATGTCCGTTTCGCGTATAGTTAGTCGCGTTGTGTTCGTAAAATTATTTCGAGTTGAACGATGGTCTCGAAAAAATTTAACTCGCACCGAGCGAGAAGATAGAGCCCGTTAAAAATTCGGGTGGAATTAGTTTTTTTATTTTAAAAAAAATATATATTTACACTTTCTACCCCTAAAAAAATGTAAACTTGAGGGTCGTTGTGTAAATTGAGCGAAAGTTGAGCGAAAGTTGAGGGACCGATTGTAGTGTGAACGCAAACTCAAAACGACAATATGAAACAACTGAAACGACAAAATTCTGGGTGTGTTTTAGTATAGAAATAGAATAGAATTAGAATTAGAATTAGAATTAGAATTAGAATTAGAAAAAATAAAAAAATAAAAATTAAACTTAAAGGCTTTACTTGAAAAAATATTATATATTTAAAAGATGGTACAAATAAGAAGTGCTTGTCCTAATCTCTTAAGCATAGCCGTTAACTTGTGTTTATAAATTTTCATATAAAAAGTATACTTTTTAGGGGGAAAAATGAACAAAATGCGCCGACATTAATTGTCGTTAATCAGTAACCAAAAAAACAACTAACTGCCATATAACTTATTTTTTTAGAACAATATAAAATCAATAATAATACAAACGATTTCTTATATATAAAAAGTAGAAAATGATAACAATTGGCCTATTTTAATTTTAATACAACATAGAGATAATTTGTTTCATCATAGAAACCGAAAGTGATTACTCAATTAGTTAGCCAGTTTTAAATGATTGATCCAATTGAAAAAAGTGGGGTCGGTGAATTAGTCAGTTCAACATTTAGTGTGTTTATTTGTGACATCTGAATGATAAATTATTATGAATCATTTATCTGAAACACCGATCATTTTTTTTTTAAATCACATCGAAAGACGACAATTACCAAGAACATTCAGATTAACATTCACAAAAGAACACAGTTCAAAATTAATCCATAATAATTACAATACATTATTAAATCTATCATTACACAAAACAGTGTTACATGACATCAGTAAGTGACTCTGGTCACAACCAGTTTTAAAACGAAGTAATTAAACATCAGAGTTGGGTCTTGTCAAACATGTCTTCCAAACCGTCCGTAAAATCCATCCAACTAGCAGTACCTAAACCTGCAAGGGTGAAAATGTAGGGGATTAGCGAAGGCTAAATGAATGGAATCTATCCAACAGATAACAGATATCGCATAAGCACCACATATGTGAACAACATCGCTAACATTCTAACAATCAACCAGCATACAACAAAAGACAATACGAGGATCTGTGTATTATACGAGCACACGACTCCTAGCTGATCAGACTAGAGTCTACCGATAGTCCTTGCTGCACGATTCATAGTATAGTTATCCGGACGCAGGGGATGCGTTTGTGATGACCCAGAAATTTCGACTAAATTTAAACTTAATCTTTGTATGATTAACATTTCCGACACGATAAGCAAAGTCTGTAAAACTGAATCTCAAAATTTTTGAATTACTTTTATATATTTAAATACCCTTCGGTTGTTTTCGACGATTCGCGAACAATTATATGTAAATAGATACATATATACTATAACATGAAAAGGTAACAATGTTTTAATTGTTTGATACCGTACATTAAACTTATTGGTTTAAATATCTATTTGAATATATATGATTTCAAGTTATTTAGTAAACGATAATAACATTAGATTATTGATTCGATTGATATTTAGATAAGTTAACTAAAACGTTTAAGATGAACCAGTAAAACACTAATTTGCTACAGTGTTTTCAAATTGCCACATTACTCAAAATGCTACAGTGTTTTCGAAAATCACTATTTACTACAGTGAAATTGACTTTGCTACAGTGAATTGCTACAGTAAAACACTATTTTAAAATGTATTTTAACAAATAGTGAGACGATGATTTATAGAAGTAAATGACCAAAACACTCAAACGTATAAGATACACTTTGAGTGACATAGTTTATGGATAATTTAAGGCTATATTTTGACAAAGGTACGTGACACGAAACGTAAAATGCAAGTTTTCTAAATGTACGAAAGGACGTTCGAAAAACCGAAACCGGGACATAAGTCGAGTGGCGTCATACGACTTATCAGAACAAAAATTACAAGATAACTATGCACGTGAATTTAATATAATATATAATTAATTATATAAATTAAATATATTATATTTATATATATAATATAAAATTATGTCGACAAACAAGAAGTTAAAAATTTGTGAGCTGTCCCAGGGTGCCATGCGATCGCATGGCCTTGAAGCACAAATCCCATGCGATCGCATGGGGTGCTTTTTCAGAAAATGTTCTATAAATTGATCGAGTTTCTGGCTTAATTATCACACAAACATACACAAATATACATATTACTCCGTATTTATTTTAATTATTTATTATTATTATTATTATTAATAATAAGATTATTATTAATCTTATTATTTTTATTATTAGTATTATTATTTTTGCGATACAAAAATAATAATGTACATAAAATATTACGACGGAGTGCTGTCCAAGTAATTTTCAAAACAAGTTTCCGAGCGAGCTAGAGCTAAGGAAAATATGGGTTATTGCCAAGGAAATTATGGGTAATGTTCGGGGGTATTTTTTTGAATCAAACCTCGTGTTTATCATCTCCGATGCGTCTACGTACTTTCCTACAATATTGTATATCAATATTAAACAGTGAGTTTCATATGATCCCTTTTACTCTCTATATTTTTGGGCTGAGAATACATGCAAATGCTTTATTAACCGATATACAATATTTATATGCGTGAGTTTCATTTGCCTTTTTACCCTTTATATTTTTGGGCTGAGAATACATGCACTTTATTTTAAACGCAATGGATACAAGTACATACTAAATTCTACACCGAGTTTGAACCGAAAATCCCTTAGCTTTGGTAACTAGTAACTGCCAGTTATAAGAACTGGTGGGCGCGAGTAGTAGTATATGGATCCATAGGGCTTGACATCCCCATCCGAGCTAGAGCACTAGCCTTTTAACGGACGTATGCTATTTGAGAAGCGTACACGTTGGTTTGCGTGTATTATTAAGATGATTATACAAAGGGTACAAATTATATAAACGTTAAAGTTTAGTTACCAGGGTGCTCAATTTTGTAGAACCGATTGATAAACGTTTCATATGAAACAACTGAAATCTTGTGATCCACCTTTTATGTAAAACCTATTGATAAACGTTTTGAATAAAACAACTGAACTTTTGTAATCCACATTGATATACGGATTACGTGTAATATTAAAACTATGAACTCACCAACCTTTGTGTTGACACTTGAAGCATGTTTATTCTCAGGATTCTAGAAGTCTTCCGCTGTTTGCTTATACGTGATACAAGATATGTGCTTGGAGTCATACATGCTATATACAAGAAACTTGCATTCACCAAACCATTACCATGTATCTTATTTTAACTGTATTGTCAACAGATGTATTATTGTAAATCATTTAAATGGTGATTGTCTATACGTAGGAATCATCAGATGTTAAAAACCTGGAATTTATATATTCATTTATGAAATACCTTTTCAAACGAATACAATGTTACAAAATGTATCACATAGAGGTCAAATACCTCGCAATGAAATCAATGAATGACGTGTTCGTCCATATCGATTTGGAGCGATCGTCACAACGTTATTCAACACTATACTCCCCAAGCAGTAACCCTTGGACCCAACATCCTTAGGCTCGGTTGACCTCATAGTCCTTGCTGCACGATTCATAGTATAGCATGATATAACAACCCGGAAAATTTCGACTAAATTCAAACCTAACTTTGACCAGTTCCGACGATTCACGAACAAACGATTAAAAAAAAGATATGAAAATATATATGAGTGTATATATACATCATTTACAACCATTATGATTAACAGTATTATAATTATTATTATTAATAATTATCGTTATCATTAATATAATTACTAATATATTATTAATATTATTAGTAATAGTATTAGTACTTAACATTTATATTAATATAATGAAATATCATTATCATTAATATCAATATTATTAATACCATTATAAAACAACTTATTAAAATTTTCATTAATACAATTATTATTATTATTATTATTAACATCATTATTAAAAATTATTATTATCATTATCATTTATATGAATTATTAGTATTTTGTTATTATAATTAATATATATAATTATTATTAGTATTAGTATTATTATTAATATAATAATTATTAATTAGTATTATTTATTTAATTGTAGTAGTAATTAAAAATAAAAAGTGCAGATAACAAAATTAGGTTATAACTTTATCTGTTCTTTTATTTTAATCCTTCGTACATTATGATCGATCCAATAACCACTACAAAACAGATTGACCTAATTCTGGTTCTTGCTTTTGCATTTTTTTTTAGTTTTTAGTTTTTATTTTTATATTTTATGATCGTAATTGCATTATAAAAATAATCATAACCAGTATTATGGAATGTCATTCAATCTCACATTATCAATTAGCAAATATAAGTAGTACCAGTTGTTTGAATAAATTCACACAGAGATTATTTATTTATTTATTTATTTTTCTTTTTTTTTCTGTTCAATACCTTTGTTAGGTTTTTATTTTTTTAAAAACTTGAATTCGAATCATTTTTCAAATTGTGTTAATGTCATGTTGTTAGGAGTCATCTAAGTAAACTAACTGAAAAGTTTGAGCTTCCAATTCATTAAAACGATTGTGAATTCACGAGTCAAAGTTTAAATCTCAAAAGTCAAACGTTTGTTCAATCAAGAAATTCGAATTCGTTTTTAATGTTTCATTTAAATTGATGATTCCAAAAGATTTTAGGATGGATTAGAAACACATTTCATGTTATAATTACAAGCTAAAACAATCTAGAAATCAAAATCAAGATTTTATTTTTCTTAAAAGTCGCGATAGCAGTAGCAGCTTAATATTTTTTTTTTTGTTATTTTTTTTAACAAAAGTATTCATTAAAGGATGTTTATAATTAAGTTTCAAATCTTAATTTAAATCTAAACTTATTATTATTCGATCACGATTTGTTTCGTGTCGAATTGATTATGTTGATGAAGAAGAAGATGAAATAAAGAATCAGGTTAAATATATTCAAGTTATATATTTAAACAGAAACAGCACAATGGTCTTGTGAGTGTTTGGGTATTCGAGAGGTCGTGGGTTCGAGTCCCGTCCTGGGCATATTCTTTTTAGAAAAGCTTTTAAAGGTAGCTTTCTTTATCATTATTATTATTGTTATTATTATTAGAATTATAATTATGATCACTATTATTATTATGATTTTAATTATTATTATTATTAGTATCATAACTATTATAATTATTATTATTACTAATAAAAAGTTACCATGTATTATTATTAACATGATTAAAATTAAAATTATAATTACCATTATTATTGTTACTACTAAAATTATTGTTACTAGTATTAAAGTATTATTATTAAAATTATTATCTTCATTAAAAACTACTACTGTTATAATTATTATTATCCCCATAAGTATTATTATTATTAATTATTAACATTATCATTTTTATTATTAAATATTATTATTAGTAGTATTACTATTATCATTTTTACAAAAATTAACATTTTTACTATCATTAAAACTGTGTTATTATTATTATTATTTTTAAAACCTTATTATGATTATTATCATTTTTACTATTAGTATTATTATTGTTATTACAAAATAATACAACTCTTTATACATTATCATTATTAAAATCATTTTTATCAAACAAATACTTATACATAGAACATATATATAAAAGTATATATATATAAATATATAACAATTATATAATATATATATATATATATATATATATATATATATATATATATATATATATATATATATATATATATATATATATATATATATATATATATATATATATATATATATATAAACTTATTCGATTACGAGTATATGTGTTAATATATATATACTTGATATAGGTTTGTGAATCCGAGGACAGCACTGTACTTGTTCAGTTCCATCATACGCATAATTACCACAAATTATCGTATCGTATAGTGAGTTTTCATATGCTCCCTTTTACTCTTTACATTTTTGGGCTGAGAATACATGCGCTACTTTTATAACTGTTTTTATGAAATGAATACAAATACTAAAACTGATTTTTCGTGAGTTCATCTGCTCCCTTTTTATATATTTTTGGGCTGAGAATACATGCGCAACTTTTATAACTATTTTACACGTATCAAATATTAAACTGTGGTATGTTGGGCTATGACCAGCAAGTCCCCAACCGACAAGTATAAACGATAACTTGTACGGGGCAAACTTGAAAGTCTAGTCTAAATATCAGTACCAACTATTAAACTGTGATATGTTGGGCTATGACCAGCAAGTCCCCAACCGACAAGTATAAACGATAACTTGTACGGGATAAACTTGAAAGTCTAGTCTAAATATCAGTACCAACTGTTAAACTATGCTATACCCGGCTATGTCCGACTAAGTCCCTACAGTGATATTTTTAATTGCTGCGGCATTCTTAATGTTTTTCTGACAAAAATTTGCTGGTATTTTCAGTATTGTGCTGTTTTGTGCTTTCGGATAGAAACTAACTAGTGTATATGTTTTTCTCAGGAAAGAGAAGGTTCAGTGATTAGATAGCTGAATACCTTCTCGTTTGCTGGTATTTGGTGAGTGGGACTAACTGGAGAATATAGTATATAGAAGCATGTTATATTATGATTCCCATGCTTGCTCGATATACTTATTGTTGTGGTTAGTTAGTTCATTGTGATGACTGCATGTTGGTTGATGCTTGTCTGCTGGAGTCCAGTGCGTCCCTATTGTGTGGTGGCCTTGGTAGGAGAGATCAAACTGCGGGTTGGGTTCCTCATGTGGTGGCCTAGACAATCCTGGTGTATATATATGTGAATGATGCGTCCGTCGCGTGTGGATTATGTATATACATATGGTGGTGGAGGAACTTCTGGTAAGCCCCAGTCCGATCAGCTGGTGGTTAATGGTTTGGCCGAGCCGCCAGAGTCTCTGTAGACGGCACTTGGGTGATGTTTGTGTGTTAGACTATTGTGACATGATTAGTATAACACTTATGTATGCTATGGCCTGTAGTTAGTCGTACTCACTTAGCTTCGTGCTAATTCTCCTCCATCTCCTCCCTGCAGGTTGTTAGCTTTTGTAGATAGTGCTTTTGGGAGAAGACGGGCATGGTGATGTTATGTTTGACAGGATTAACTCTGATGTGGTCTTTTAGAATATGAACCGTGTTCTTTTGAAAACAGAATGTATTTACGTCTCTTCCTGTTAATATGTAAATTGTTTTAATGACACGTGACATCGGTTTGTACAAATGTCGATATTGTATTTAATTAATTTATGCTTCCGCCACGTATTTATAAAAAAAAAATTAGCGGTGTCACATTATCACAGTATACGAATTGAAATTCTTTAATCAATATCTGATTACAAACTTATTATTTATAATCTCAACACGTCATACCACCATTATTATATAAATGGATGACACATCATATCTTATCACATCTTATCATGTCTATCCCAGTAAACTTTGTCTACCACTTTTCCTAAATTTCCTCCGTAAATTACGGAAATCTTTTTGCTATAAATACGTATTCAAGGAGACGAATATATCATTCAGTATTCAATACCCATTTCATATCAAACCCTATTCCAAACACATAATATGAATTTCTCTAACTTCTCGAGCTCCCACGGCAGCGTAACCGGAACAAACGAACCAATCAGTCATCATCTATTCTGGATGAATTGGGGATGGGTTCGTAGCCGACTCAATCAATGGAGGCAAGAAGAAGGTGATCCCTTCCACCAACCGAATTCACCTCTTGGAGAAGAACCTGAAGCACTTACCGGCGAACCAGTTCGGAACACCATTTTCTCTCTTCTTTCCAGGGTATCCCGTCACGAATATATAATATCGAAGATTCTAGATCTCATTCACCCCCTTGTTCCAACCGCCAATCATCCCGGAATAGTAGAAGAAGTCAACGAGCTTCGCGGTCGAGTAGTGACTCTGGAAAATCTGGTGCGAAACCTACGAACACCAGCAGCAGCACCTGCAGCATGACCAGTACCACCAGTACCATCAACAACAACATCCGCATCCCACGCCTCAACATCACACTCGGTACCTCGAATATCAACATCATACGCCCCAAAGATACCAAGGAATATTAGCAATAAAGAGTTAAGATGTATTGACTCATTCTTCGTGAAGAATTATATATGTATACCTTATATATATATGATTTGGAACAATAATAAATCTTGTCGTACTAAGCAATTACGTGAGAATCTCAACTAGTATGTACTACTTGGTTAATTCATATCACTAATATGCTATGATGTACACCCTTCGTTAATGACTTAACAATTGTTAATCACTGCTTCAACACAATAAACTCCATTTCATAATAAGTCAAGTGTAACGATGAATGTATTGATTCATAACTTCATTAGCGAAGTATTTCGCGACAATTATGAAATCTCTAAGGTTTTGGAGATTATTTACTCTCGTTCCAAACTGCAAATCAGATGAGTTTAATATATATTAACTCATTAAATCCTATGATTACATCTAAAGAATACATATATGAACGTATATCTTCATAAAGATTGTAAAATTCTGTTGTACAAACCGTTAATTGTGAAAATATTTTAACGGGTAGGTAATACCCGAGATATATTTACATCTCACATTAATACACTGTACATTCTTCAATTTTGATTTATAAATTATTAATTATACGCACTACCTTCACAGTGATACACAATCATTTTCATACAAATTTAATTACACATTCTGAAATTAACATATCAGAATCCAAGTAAAGCTTTAGCAGGTGTTATCTTCCTAAAGATCACTACATTCACGAATTATATTCATTTGTATTATGCGATGAATTATCACATCAAACCACCGAAATTATCATTCACTTTTAAAATCAATAACGCCTATTCGTTAACCATTAGATCCGTTAATGATTACAATCAGCGTTTAATCATCTAAAAATAAAATTTCTTGAAACCATCTCGGATTGATAACCAATGATTCAGATATGGTAGCATTAAATGCAGAGGAAACAAAAGAATTTTCCTCGTCATTGGATCTTAGAAATTCTAAGATATCACCGTATCTTTCGTTATAAATATCCTCTATATTTCTGAAGATATCTTCATAACGATTCTTGACCGCAATTAACTGTCTCCTTGCGATATATTTATCACATCATAAAGGAAACTGTTTTAGTTTCTATATTCTGTAAAATTCAAGTTTAAATTATGAATGATTTGAAGTAGTGTTGGGAATTGAAGCATGAGTTAGTATAATATAATGACGTCAGTCCAACGTGATTATATTACAGTAAGTCATGCTAAATTTTTAATGGAAGATGATGATTCATAGACTTTATAATCATCATTTGCCATGTTACACGGCTCTTACATTTAAACTCTAAAACATATCAAGAAAATATTTTTCTTGATGATTCGGTCTTTTCCGGATATTCTGGTAATTTGACAAATCAAATCGTGCTATTTCCTTTCCTTTCTACTTTGTATATTATGATTATTCGAAACTTCATACCTATGAATTCTGGACCATTACTCGCTTTACTTAGAGTCAAGAGGAGAACAAAAAGGCAAAGAGCTTCGACATATAAGGGAAAATATAAAGCCCGATAACGACATCGAAATTACAAACCGTGTATATCAATGCGTATAGCAATATAAAGACACGGGAGAACTAAAAACACAATAAATCCTAGAGCATAATAGAAGTAAACAGACTCCTCTGGTGGGAGTTGGAAAAGAAGGATGATTGTGGCGATAACCAATATAAAGTCAAGAACAAGAACTGGATTGAGCATATTAACAAAACTTTTGAAAGTATGAATTGAAAAAGAAAGTATAGAAGTGGTAAAGATAATGAAACGGAAGAAGCTAATTTATAGCAAAAATTCCAGAAACAACAATCGAGGAAATTTACCGCATTTAATTAAAGAAAATCCTAATTTCTGTAATTACCGGAAAATCAAATCTTATAAAGATTTCGAAGATTTCTTTAATTCCTTGAAATCCGGAAATCAATCGTGACTACATCAAAAGTTAAAGCGAACACTTAATTTTCTCATTTACTCTTTTGCGATAGCTTCGTTTATACTTTTTCTATAATCAAATCGTTTTATCCATATTATTTCATGTCGATAAAACTCTATTTCCCAACTCATATTCATCATTACAATATTCATGTTGTACACAATGACGATCTCTATCAAATTTCATGATTATGATTTTCACGAACTCCTCTCTATTTTGTCTACTCTAATATTGTGGCATAAACGCTCAAGGCTTAAATGAGCTCAATATTATTCATAACACATTTCATGTATCCAATTTACTGAAATGACTTGCATAACATCATCATTTTGAATGATCTCTGCATTAATGATAAAATGCACTTCGTAAAAGAACCTATAGAGATTATGGTTTGTATGACTTAAACGCTTGAAACAAAACAATATTTTATCCGTTGGAAAACACGCAAGGCCCCGAACATACCTAGGAACGTGAAGACCAAACAAAACGTAAATATTCTCGTCTATGTACGAACAATGCCGACTGATGGCAACAACTAAATTTCGGGACGAAATTTCATTTAACGGGTAGGTACTATAACAACCCGGAAAATTTCGACTAAATTCAAACCTAACTTTGACCAGTTCCGACGATTCACAAACAAACGATTAAAAAAAAGATATGAAAATATATATGCGTGTATATATACATCATTTACAACCATTATGATTAACAGTATTATAATTATTATTATTAATAATTATCGTTATCATTAATATAATTACTAATATATTATTAATATTATTAGTATTAGTATTAGTACTTAACATTTATATTAATATAATGAAATATCATTATCATTAATATCAATATTATTAATACCATTATAAAACAACTTATTAAAATTTTCATTAATACAATTATTATTATTATTATTATTAACATCATTATTAAAATTTATTATTATCATTATCATTTATATGAATTATTAGTATTTTGTTATTATAATTAATATATATAATTATTATTAGTATTAGTATTATTATTAATATAATAATTATTAATTAGTATTATTTATTTAATTGTAGTAGTAATTAAAAATAAAAAGTGCAGATAACAAAATTACGTTATAACTTTATCTGTTTTTTTTATTTTAATCCTTCTTACATTATGATCGATCCAATAACCACTACAAAACAGATCGACCTAATTCTGGTTCTTGCTTTTGCATTTTTTTTTTAGTTTTTAGTTTTTATTTTTATATTTTATGATCGTAATTGCATTATAAAAACAATCCTAACCACTATTATGGAATGTCATTCAATCTCACATTATCAATTAGCAAATATAAATAGTACCAGTTGTTTGAATAAATTCACACAGAGATTATTTATTTATTTATTTTTTTTCTGTTCAATACCTCTGTTACGTTTTTATTTTTTTTAAAACTTAAATTCGAATCATTTTTCAAATTGTGTTAATGTCATGTTGTTAGGAGTCATCTAAGTAAACTAACTGAAAAGTTTGAGCTTCCAATTCATTAAAACGATTGTGAATTCGCGAGTCAAAGTTTAAATCTCAAAAGTCAAACGTTTGTTCAATCAAGAAATTCGAATTCGTTTTTAATGTTTCAGTTAAATTGACGATTCCAAAAGATTTTAGGATGGATTAGAAACACATTTCATGTTATAATTACAAGCTAAAACAATCTAGAAATCAAAATCAAGATTTTATTTTTTTTTAAAGTCACGATAGCAGTAGCAGCTTAATATTTTTTTGTTGTTATTTTTTTTAACAAAAGTATTCATTAAAGGATGTTTATAATTAAGTTTCAAATCTTAATTTAAATCTAAACTTATTATTATTCGATCACGATTTGTTTCCTGTCGAATTGATTATGTTGATGAAGAAGAAGATGAAATAAAGAATCAGGTTAAATATATTCAAGTTATATATTTAACCAGAAAAACTGAAACAACACAATGGTCTTGTGAGTGTTTGGGTATTCGAGAGGTCGTGGGTTCGAGTCCCGTCCTGGGCATATTTTTTTTAGAAAAGCTTTTAAAGGTAGCTTTCTTTATCATTATTATTATTGTTATTATTATTAGAATTATAATTATGATCACTATTATTATTATGATTTTAATTATTATTATTATTAGTATCATAACTATTATAATTATTATTATTACTAATAAAAAGTTACCATGTATTATTATTAACATGATTAAAATTAAAATTAAAATTATAATTATAATTACCATTATTATTGTTACTACTAAAGTTATTGTTACTAGTATTAAAGTATTCTTATTAAAATTATTATCTTCATTAAAAACTACTACTGTTATAATTATTATTATCCCCATAAGTATTATTATTATTAATTATTAACATTATCATTGTGATGCCCCGTACAAAACCATCGTGTACGAATCATCAACAACAGGATCATTACAAGGTTAAGTACTATATGCTGTAATAAAAGAAGTTGCATTCACGATAAAAAGATGACGTCATAACCGACGTCAATTGTTTTACACCAACAGTATGCTTCTACGAATAGCAAGCATGAATAAATGTATGTGACCCTTAGGTCGTTACAAAACATAGTTCAAATGTATTAAAGTTTGAATGCAGTTAAACACTTCATGCGGTGATAACACTAGAGTAGCGGGTGCCTACGGCAAGACTAGCACAACAGCGGAAGCAAATAACCTTAAGTACCTGAGAAAAACATGCTTAAAGACGTCAACACAAAGGTTGGTGAGCTATAGTTTAAGTATAACAGTATGTAAGGTAGGCCACGAGATTTCAGTGCTACAAAGAGCGTTTCAAAACAGTATGATAAATTATATGTTAACCGTGGGCACTTGGTAACTAACTTAACATTTATACCCCCTGAAAGTACACTTGGCAAGTGCGTATATTTACGAAGTATTAAACACTCATTAAATGCTAGCGCGACTAGCCCGAGTGAGGATGTCAAACCCTATGGATCCATATCTAAGATTCGCGTTCACCGGTTCAAAAACCAATGACTAAACGTTACCGAGCTAAAGGGAATGTTTCTGCCGTTATATAACCCACACATATATAAGTTTAAGTGCTCGTGCCTAGTATGTAAAACATAAAATCCGTATGTATTCTCAGTTCCCAAAATAAGTTAAAGTAAAAAGGGAATGCTATAACTCACAATGTTAAAGTAGCGGTAAAGTATGACTCGGAAAGTAAGCAAGTAATGAAGGTTGTCCAAACGGGTCCTCAACCTAAGTCAAATAGTACTAAGTCAGTAAATCGTCCGAATAGGTTTAAAAATATGTAAATAAGGTCTTAAAGGTCATCATCATTCATCATCAAACAAAAGGTGTAAAGTAGGTTTCGTTTATGAAAGTAGTTTAAAACAAAGGCTGACTTCGATCAGTCACCACGGCCTCTACCCTTACTAAATTAAGGTGAGACCAGTGGCCATGGCTCCGTATATGAGTCCTTTAAGTGTGGTAAAATTTACAGAAGCAAACTCGTCTTCGTTTGACCGTGGAGACGGTCTAAGTGCGAGTAGGTCAGAAATTTCTGCACAACGTTAAAAGGACATAGTGACGATCGGAGGGCCATAAATCCTAAACCGTAACTCGGATTAAGACGAGTCCTATATGAAAAATTATCTACTCGAAAAGATCTATCTAAAAATCAAGGTTACAGTAGCCCAGGTGTATTGGTCTGTTACAGAACCCAGAAAACATTAGGCAGAAGACAGTAAACAGAAAAATAGTGGGTTCCGGTGGTCTTGGTGCTCGATGCTTATCACGGTTCTCATCCTTGATGCATATAGCTTCAAGTGTACAACTCGTTGATGTGTTTGCATCATTTTCACCAAGGTTTGACCATCATAATCCAAGTGTAAGTCTAAGACATGAAGCACAACTCACTTAAGTGTTGAAAGTGTTTTGATGAACCAAAGTTACATCAAAGTCTTAGATCTAACACATACATGAACTTTAAAACTAATAATAAGTTACAAACTTGAAAGTGAACTTATGAAATCAAGATCTTAAGATGTAGAACATAGTTCTTAGTTTGATCTTGAAGATCCAAGACTCAAAAGTCTAGATCTAACATAAGTGTACCAAGTTATAATTAAAGAAACTTACTTACATGTTCTTGAACTTTTAAAGTTAACTTTAGTTCAAGATTAATGAGATCAAAGTTAACTAGTAACATTTGACCAATTTTAACCAACATACATGAATTCAAAATGCATAATATGAAGTAAATAAACTAAGTAAACAAGTAACTAGTTCATGGGTTGTTCATACTTTAAAGATTCAAACCAAAGTTTGATCTTTAAGAAAGTAAACTTTGAAGTTTACAAACATGAATCACAAGTATGAATTTAACAACTCATGAACTTTAATCTTCCAAACATTAAAAGTAGAACATAAACTAGGGAGTTTAGCTCTTGTGTTGTTCTTTTAAATACAAGATAAAATGTAGAATGAAACTAGGTAGTTTGATTCTTGTAACAAGTAAATATCAATTAACAAGACAAGTAACTAACAACATCCAAGAACAAGTAACAAACAACAACAAATAATGATGATTTAAGGGGTGCTTGGTCACGGTTTTGCAAAGGAGAAAAGAAGAGAGAAAACTCAAGTTACTTACAAAAATTAGAGAGAAAAGAGAGGAAGAAATGAGAGAAAATGTAAGTTAGTGTGTGTAAGTGAGAAGTAAAAGAATACTAGTGGATCAAGTAGTCAAAAAAAAAATGAAATGATCTCCCCTTGTACCCCATCCCAACCAACGGTCTAGGAAGAAAAAAAAAAGAGGAGAGTGTCCATGAGGTTCTTGCATGTAATGGTCTTTAAAGGTGGTTAATAGGTGTCTTTGCATGGGAACTAGATGTAAGGAGTTTGTAACTTGATTCCATATGCCTAATTAATCTAGTTAAGGTTGAAAGTAGTACTTACATAATAAAATGGGCTAACAAGTCCATTAAAGAAGTAGGGTGGGCTCTTAAGTCCATTAACACTAATCAAGACCCAAGTTCAAGTATTTAATAAGTTAATCCAACAAAGCCCAAGTAATTAACTAATAACCATAGTTAATTAAAATGATTAGTAAAACTTAATCATGAATGTAAATAATATTCTAAAAATATTATTCGTGAAAGTTTCGCGTGTCACAAAGACGTTTCGGGCATTCAAGAATCATGTATGGTAGCAAGTAAATGTATAGCAATACATTCGTTAAATCACAAGTATTAATAATAACCATTATTAATTAAGGGTGGAAAAACCAGGGTCGTTACAATCATTTTTATTATTAAATATTATTATTAGTAGTATTACTATTATCATTTTTACAAAAATTAACATTTTTACTATCATTAAAACTATATTATTATTATTATTATTATTTTTAAAACCTTATTATGATTATTATCATTTTTACTATTATTATTATTATTGTTATTACAAAATAATACAACTCTTTATACATTATCATTATTAAAATCATTTTTATCAAACAAATACTTATACATAGAACATATATATAAAAGTATATATATATAAATATATAACAATTAAATATTATATATATATATATATATATATATATATATATATATATATATAAACTTATTCGATTACGAGTATATGTGTTAATATATATATACTTGATATAGGTTCGTGAATCCGAGGACAACACTGTACTTGTTCAGTTCCATCATACGCATAATTACCACAAATTATCGTATCGTATATTGAATTTTCATATGCTCCCTTTTACTCTTTACATTTTTGGGCTGAGAATACATGCGCTACTTTTATAACTGTTTTTATGAAATGAATACAAATACTAAAACTGATTTTTCGTGAGTTCATCTGCTCCCTTTTTATATATTTTTAGGCTGAGAATACATGCGCAACTTTTATAACTGTTTTACACGTATCAAATATTAAACTGTGGTATGTTGGGCTATGACCAGCAAGTCCCCAACCGACAAGTATAAACGATAACTTGTACGGGGCAAACTTGAAAGTCTAGTCTAAATATCAGTACCAACTATTAAACTGTGATATGTTGGGCTATGACCAGCAAGTCCCCAACCGACAAGTATAAACGATAACTTGTACGGGATAAACTTGAAAGTCTAGTCTAAATATCAGTACCAACTGTTAAACTATGCTATACCCGGCTATGTCCGACTAAGTCCCTACAGTGATATTTTTAATTGCTGCGGCATTCTTAATTATTGGGGATAGGCCTATCGGGAGTAACGTCCCCGATATATTTGACTAAGTCTTTGTATTACTTAATAATGAAATTAAAACGACAAGGACAGAACAACTTGTCACGGGGAAAACAACGTTTAGTCTAAATATCACGCACTGGCATAACTTTTTGATCCTGCGGGAGATCAACTTGACTGGATCTGAGTGATCTACTTATGAAAACAAATCTTGTGGTCCAACACTATTAATGAAATCATTATTTATTACAAACCTATGAACTCACTCAACCTCGTATTGACTTTTTAAGCATGTTTATTCTCAGGTAATTAAATATTGCTTCCGCTGTATACCTACTGTTTTGATGATGATTGCTTGCTATGCTTGGAGTCTTCATCACATATCATATCAATTAAAGACATATTTATCTTCTGCTGCAAAACTCAACAAAACGTCTCATGTAGAGTCGTTCTCGTTTATACAACTGTGATTTGATATAATTAGACACAAATACCCCAGGCCCTATTTGGGGGTGTCACACATGACACCGATCATCTAAGCATGACAATATCACTAAATCAAAGCATTGTAAAAGAGTTAATCCCAGTAGCATGGCATGCTACTTAATCTCTATCCGGATATAGACCCACTCACCGATTACCAGTTTTAGCTCAGTTATCTTACTTCTGAGTAGAGATGGCAATGGATCGAATTGGATCGGGTGAGGCCGTATCCATATCCATATCCATTTTTTTTATCCATATCCATTTATAAAAATTTCATCCATCCATATTCATATCCGTCGGGTGAAGCGGGTTAATAGATAATCATCAATATCCATTTAAATTTATATAAATTTTAAAAAATACGATTAAAAGTAATATTTCTTAATAGTTTAGGTGACTGAAAGTCACATGTTTACTAATCTATATAACAAATAGTTCAGAAATAGACTATTAAACGTTTAAAGATATCGATTACATGTAAGTTGCTTACTTTTTAGTTACATGGAATCACATTTAAACAAACAAAGTACGATAACTACACTTAATGATTTAAACAAAACAAAACATAAGAAAAAATTTATACTTTTAGAAAAAATATAAAGAAAGATGAATATAATTAATGAAATATCACTATCACTATATAAACTATACAGAAAATTAATTGAAAATACATTCAACTTTCATCAAATTCCTATTATATGCATTCAACTTTCAAATCTCCTATTGTATGCATTTAACTTTCTAGATTTTTCTATTGTATGTAGTTAACCTGTTATAATAACCTTTCAGGTCACCTCCATTTCATTTTTAGATATTTACATTATTGATCCCTCATGTTTATAAATCCTCATTTATTAGTCCCTTCATCATCATCCAACATCTTCATCCTTTTCAAATACCAAGTATGTTTTCAGATACACCATTTGTAATTATTTTTCAGTCTAAAACTAAAAATCAAAATTGAACAAATTTATATAAACAAATCAATTAATTTTATGACACAACCAAAATTAAACCATATGTACAAACTTACAGTTTTGTTTCATAAACAAAAACCCATTTCATAAACCAAAACCCATTTCATAAAATTACTATTACTATTACTTTACTATATATACTAAATCCCGTAAACAGTATAACAGTAACCCAGACCCTTCCATTCCATCTTCTTCTCCAAACTTCCACTATGTATGTCAAATTTATTACTCCGTACCAAACACCAAACATAATCAACCTCAAGCATAAAAAAAATGACGGGTACAATTTCCATCTATCATCACAAGCTAAACTCGATTTTTTTCTACACTTATTTGTTCATTCCATTCTACTCTCCATCTCTGGGATTCCATATGCTATGCATACAGATCATTACACTCAAAACCAAGACACCAGCTTCAAACATCAACACAATCTAAATTTTTTTGACACAATCGCCCACAACCATAACCAACCTATATCGCCAGCTTCCATCACCAACCTTCCATGTTCTCAGGTTAATTTTTATCCCGTAATCACCTGCATCCATCTTCCTCTCCTCATGTTTAATTATCACATCCTTGGTTACATATGGTTCAATAACTTTGGTTACAGTTTTGTAATTTTTATTTAGGGTTTATTCTCACCATGAATTCAGAAGATGATGCTTAATATTGGGTTAAATATTTTCAAGGTAATCCAAACTATTTTCTTGGTTTTAATGGATCATGTATGTATATATAATTATATATCCTATTTATAATTTTAAATATTTAAAGTGGAAATACTGGAAATGTTCATTCTAATAGGTAGTCTTTTATGAATTTAAAATGAATTTTATTTCTAAATGATGAATTTGCAGTTGTTTATGTAATAACTTTGATGTGTTTTATGCTTATTTGAACTTTATTGCAACCATAATTTTATGCATACCAACTGTTCGTTGATATGTATGAGTGAAAAAAGGCTGATGTATAAAAGGATTTTTGAGGCTGGAAAGGAGTTATGAGTAGCTATATTAATGTAACTTTTATGTATTGCATTGATTTCAACTTCTAATATGTAAGAAATTTTTAAGTTCATGCTCACCCTTGATGCATATAAAGACATAAATCAGTAGGAGTTGTGCAGTTTGACACTACTTGAACGCCACAGTTCACAAATTATGATGTATTAAAATTCTACAACGAAATGCTATATGGTCGATCTATCTACGTCACAAATGCAGGTTGGCACATGATATTTTCCATCTTATTTGATTGTATTCTGTTTTCACATTGTCGTGTTCCTTCTCTGATCTGTAGAAATAATCCTCTCATTCCTTCTTTCCTTCCCTCTTTTGATCTAAACCACCATATGCCTCAACCCGGTAACACTTACAACCATTCAAATATTCATACTTAACATTCAAATATTCATACTTAACCTTTCGTTTTTATTTCGTTTCAATCGTACATCATCATGTTATGGTATTCATATTTATGATTTATAATTTTGTATCATCTTTATCTATTTTCTATACCGTTTATCCGTAGTTTCCTCCAGATCCATGTATATATGATCCAAATAGGTTTTTGTAACTATTTAGGTTAAACTACCTAGTCAGAGTTTACCGTTAACAACTTAAAAAAAAAAAGTCAAATAAAAAATGTGTTAAGCAAAAGGTGTAATACAATTGTATTTTTTTTTCTGAATCAACAGGAAATATGGTTGATGCAAGTGTTGAGGTTGGTCATGTTCTTGCTAATGATTTTAATTATACTGACGAAACGGAAACTGGATATACGAAAAGTTAAATTATAAAACTAGATACTGGTATGAACAAGTTAGATATTTCAAATTTTGTTCATGATTTGAGATATTTGATGCTTAATGACAGTGAAGATGAAGTTGTGTTAGTGATGCTGAGGGTATATGTCATGATCAAAAGGAGAGAAAGTTAACGCTAAAAATTTCATTTATTTTGTTAACAACTTTTTAAAAAAAAAGTCAAATAAAAAATGTGTTAAGCAAAAGGTGTAATACAATTGTATTTTTTTTCTGAATCAACAGGAAATATGGTTGATGCAAGTGTTGAGGTTGGTCATGTTCTTGCTAATGATTTTAATTATACTGACGAAACAGAAACTGGATATACGAAAAGTTAAATTATAAAACTAGATACGGGTATGAACAAGTTGGATATTTCAAATTTTGTTCATGATTTGAGATATTTGATGCTTAATGACAGTGAAGATGAAGTTGTGTTAGTGATGCTGAGGGTATATGTCATGATCAAAAGGAGAGAAAGTTAACGCTAAAAATTTCATTTATTTTGTTATCAACAGTTTAGTATGTTGATGTAGATTTCTGTGGCAATGCTTACGATATATGGTAAGGATTGCATCTTTGTTAAGAAACGAGAAATGTGGTTGATGGAAATGTTGAGATTGATCATGGGATTGCTAAGGATTTCAATTATACTTAAGTAGAAACTGGATTTTCGAAAAGTGATTTATATTCCGAATTTTTTTTTTTGATGATTTGAGATCTTTGAGGATTGATGACATTGAATATCTTCATATTTTAGAAAGAAACAACACCGACTTCATTACCAACAGCTGCAACTGTCAGGACTCTGCCAGGCGAAGTAGGTTAAATATATATAGTTAAATGATCCTACAATATAGGGCCCAAATATGGAGATTTAAGTGATAACGACACCGCTCCCAACTAGCCAAACCGAATATGAAGGTAAATTTTACACAGCGTTAACGACACAATAAATTATCCTGCATTAATTGCAACATTCTATTGTATCAGGTCATAGAGATACGACAACAAGGAATAAGTAGTAAAATTTTATACTTATCAAGGTAGAAGAAGACAGCTATCAGTAAGGTGAGAACTGCTAATGTGGTTTATTGTACATCCTTTTTTCTTATGATTTTTATGACATTATTTGTGGGTTTAGTTTTTATTTTTTTTCCAACTTTGGAATTAAGTCTTAAACTTTTGAACCATTGACATTTTGAGTCTTTTGGCAGTGTCTAGTTGAGTAGTATTATTTTATGTAATGTACATTATTATATATCATTATAGATGATTAATGTGGAGGAAAAGTAAGCAACAAAAATGGGAAGAAGAAGAAAGTCGAAAAAGGGAGATGATTCAAGTGGTAATAAGGGGAAGAAGAAAAAGAAAGTGTATGATATGCCAGGTCAAAAGTTTGACCCTCTATAAGAGGTATGTCTCACTTTTAATAACAATATAATGCTCGATTATATGTTGGCATACAATAATATTGCATTGATTGATTTGTTTTTGTATTTGGAACAAAAGATATGTCTTACCTATACAATAATATTGTATTGATCGATTTGTTTTTGTATTTGGAACAAATGTAAGTAAGTTATGGGGAAGCTACGATAGTTGCTTCGTTTTTAAAATGCCAGGAGGGTACTTTAATGGTGTTTCAATCAATTTAAAATCAGTCTGGCTTCTATTCAACTGTATTTTTAGGTATAGTAATCGTGCCACAAACTGACAATGTTTATGCATTCATTTAAAGAAAGTAGAACGAACAAAAGTAAACTTGCTATTTTAAACTGTGACTTTTGGTGTAGTTGCTTTGTTTACTTTGTCTTATACGGTAGGAGCATTTTTACCATCCTAAACTAGCAAAAAAGTGGTTGAAAATAATTGTACGTACAACGCAGCGAAGCGCGGACCTCCTACACTCGTTAATACTATATCGACACTATCCCTACATTCACCCATACAACTTAGAGTTTTGTTTCATCCCAAATTTCTTCATCTTAATCTCACCAGACTTCATAAATCAAATAAAATTATATTCTTTATTTTCTTATGCTAACAGTAAAGATCATTCCATCAAAATTCAAGCTAAATTAATAAATTACTAAATCATTAAAACCAACAACAATCAGTATATGAATCCAGATCTAGTTACCATTTTGATTCTGATCTCCATTGTAAGAAACCACCGCAATACGAATCAGTAGTGGTTGACCTGCGTTGTTAAACCACTGCATCACGATGAAGGTTGACCTAGTGGGTTTTAGAACATCGTTTCAGATCCATCGCTCCGAAAACTCGACTCAGAGTCACAGATCAGATGCATCTCGATGAAGGTGTTGTAGAAGGTATTTACCCGGATCTTGTTACGGTGGTGGAGTTGCAGGCCGTTTTCGGTGATGGTGGTGATGTTGAGCTTTGATTTTGAGCATTGTTTAAGATGAAGATCTTTTCTGATTTCCCATGGGTTTTTTTTCTAAGTTAGATTTGTTTTACGTGAGTTTAATTTATGTTTCTGCCTGATCCCATTGGCCATGAATTTGTTTATTTAAATTTTTTTTAATTTTGATATTTAGTTTTAGATCTGATAAATAATTACAGATAGAGTATCAGAAAAATACTTACAGATGGTGTATTTGAAAAAAAAAAGAATGAAGATGATGGATGAAGATGATGGATGATGATGAAGGGACTAATGAGATGAGGATTTACAAACATGAGGGATCAATAATGTAAATATCTAAAAATAAAATAAAAGTGACCTGAAAGATTAACTATTATAACAGTTTAACTACATACAATAGAACAATTTAGAAAGTTAAATGCATACAATATGAGTTTTGAAAGTTGGATGCATACAATAGGAATTTAAGAAAGTTGAATGCATTTTCAATTAATTTTTCCTAAACTATATAAATGATATTAATTCGAGTGATAAATACATATATATATATATATATATATATATATATATATATATATATATATATAGTTATTTCGGGTGAAAGCGGGTTCATCTATGGATGAAACTTTCATCCATATCCATATCCATTTCGGTTCATCCATATCCGTATTCATATCCATTTAGATCGCCCGTATTCACGAATAATCGGGTGGATATCTACTGGATCGGGTATCCATTGCCATCCCTACTTCTGAGTTTCTTCCTTGTTTTTATTGCTTGAGAACAATATAAAACAAGTTAGTATAGTGCTCTAAACAAAATTAGACACACGGGCAGCATAACGACTAAAAACACAACACTTGGTAAAATTTTCACTGCGAAAGACCATCGGTCGATCATCACAGACGGTCGACTGATTGTCACCGTACCATCGGTCGATGGTCCCCCATCGGTCAATCGTCTAATAACCACTGGTCGAAGGTCTTAGACCATCGGTCGATGGTCTAGTCCATCGGCCGATCACCACTCACAATCGGTCGATGGTCAACCACCATCGGCCGAAGGTAGTTCATCAGCAGCTGCTGCTGCTAAAGTGACGGGTTTCGAGCAAAAATCACTAAATGTCGATCTTGGACATGTTTTGTTACCTCAAAACCGACCACATTTTGTACACAAAACGTTTAGAAACATAAACCCACAAGTTTTGAACCAAAACAACATCAATTTGAGCAATTTTGACACTAAAATCACTTTTAAAAAAAACCTAACCAAAACACCCAATTTGACACTGATTTGGATATGAAATCCGACAAATCTTACCTTTATAGATTCACAACGACACAAAGAATCGATTTCGTAACACAATTCAAGAACCAAATCGAGATTGAATGATTAGGGTTTGAGTAGGTGAAAGTTTAGGTGTGGGAGTGATGAAATGAAGTTTCTGCAAAATAAGAGAAAATAGCAGATAATAAACACTTATTTGGCTATAAAACACCCCCCATCACACACATGTATTTACCAGTTATCTAATATCTATCGTACCTCGTTAGGAGGTCCTAATGGAGTCCAAATTAAATAAACAAACCAGTTCTAGGACTCTTGTCACAAAGTGGTCACAACCAAATAATAAAATTACACTAAACATATAATTAAAATAAAAGCATATATAACCACACATATATGTCTAAGGGCATCGGCTCTAGTTATTGAGTTGACATCAAGCGTCGATTTATTGGAAACTTGACTGACTCTTGAGACTAAATTAAATTTCAGGCAGGATTTAAATCCGTGGAAATTTGAATTTACCATTTTCATGGCGTCTCAATTTTATTTATTTTTTAAAAAAATTTTCCCTACTTATTAGTCGGAGGTCCACTCGGAAGCAATCTCTTTATCTGTCGAATAGAGAGAGAGATGATTTTCTCTACTTTTGAGAGTTTTTCACTCTGGGTGGAGAAATGACTTGTCTTTATTATAGGATAGGGGAATGATTGTCTACATCTCACTTCCCCCATACACCACTTACGTGGTATTGGATTTTGTTGTTGTTGTTGTTGTTGTGTATATGCCTAAGGGCAAAAAAGTCATCTTACATTTAGCCCAGATTTATGTCTGTTACATTATCAATCTTTATTGACCATTCAGAGCTAAAAATACATACCATCTAACACCCCATATTCAGTAAAGTAGCTTTTAATTATACCCACAACAATTATCAAAGGGAGGTGATTCTCACACACTACTTTTTGATCTATGTACACTTTTATCTCATAAATTTACAGTTATGCCCCTAGATTAATCTAGGGAGTTGAACTTATATTGTAACTATAATTAAGAGTAAAATAGATAATTTGATGTACATGGATTAAAAAGTGATATGTGAGAATCACCTACCTTTATCAAATAGTTATATTTGTTTCTTTATTCATTTATAAGGTCAATATATTGATTATACATAATTTATAGAGCTTATCTAAAATAACTATCAAATAAAGTATTATCGTTCATAATCAAATTCAATCATAACATTTTAATAATTTAGATATTAAATCATTTTAACGTTCAATATTAGTACGTAGTATGTTTTATTAAACGCACTATAAGTCGACTTTTTATAAAGACAAAAATATGGAAGCAGTACCTGATAATTACAGCATAAGCATAAAATATTAGTGTAAATTGGTGTTCGTGTTTGTCTTGCTTGTGAAACTCCATATTTTAGTGACTAGGCTTGTTCTTATGTTCCCCTTTCCATTTACACATATTGTGGGCACCTCTCACTTTTTAAAGTTACAAGTATAAACCTTTTGTTGATATATTGACTATTTTTTAAAATTCACGTTAACAACTATAACTATGCATTAACATATTATATAATACAAAACATATTTATATTTTATGGTAGCTAGATGGTAGATTTGTTAAAAGGAATTTTGAGTATATCAACACCCTTTCTTAATACAACAAAAGTACTCCGTAGATTTTTTTTTTTTTTTTTTAAGCAAGGAAACCCTCCTATGAACGAGCACATTGGCTCCCCATAGAAGATAAAACCTCGGGTAATCAAGCCTCCCGAGCGTGAGACCTAGTACCGGGTGAATTGCGCATTATGCGCACCTTCTAGTCACACTCCCTTTTTGAACAATTTGCGGCATAGCCAAGGAATGAACCCGGGTGGTGTGCTTCATTGAACAACTCGGATAACTATTTTACATACTCCGTAGGCTTTTGTAGAGCCTATTTGTGCTGTAAAGATCCACATGCACGTATTTTACATACTCCATATTATATATGTAGTGAATCAACTAAAACTCAGTATTAATTTTGAGTGTTTAATATATCCATCATCCTTTTGATAATTCGGTTATAAGTTTTCATATTTGTGATGGTTTTATAAAAATTGATAGTAAATTTATTGAAGTCCTCTGTTTTGTGACGTTCTTGTGCCCGTGCGTTAAAAATATAACTTACCCACACTGTCAATAGTGTAATTACAAACACTTTATGAAAATTATAAGCTACTAATTGTTTTTACCATCAAAAAGGATTTTATTAATAATACCTTCCTAGCGAGAAGCTAAATATATATACGTTTGGCTAGATACCTTCATAGAATGAACAATTATTTACAATTCTATAATATATATATTATTAAATATTAATTAATAATATTAATATTAATTAATATTCCGTAATTAATAGTATATAGCTCGAGACAGTAATCCATGAGACCATCCTGGTTGGTTCCCCCTTGTTACAAGGACTAGTGCCCACACCACACCCATGCTAACTAATCGTGCTAACACACCTAGTTAGAACCACCTCCGGGAACCGAGCTTTCCACCTAAATGTCACGTGTCGAAATTTTTCTTAGAAAAGGTTAGTTTCTAACGCACGTTTTAAAATTTCTTTTTTACACTTGAGAACTGTATCTAGGAAACTTTTGCTACCGAACTATTTAAGCTTGATCATATAATTTCAATAATAATAAAAAATGTATAAACATTCAAAAAGTGGACATTGACTCTGTATATGATGGATGGTATGATGGTACCGACAAAGATATATATAATGCACCAAGTGATTACAATCCATAACAAAAAGCAAAAGCAAGTAGCTAGCTTGTAAGAGCAGTAGGAGTAGATGCTTTTTTCAGCGTTAAACCAATCCGAGGTTGGTGCTCATGTGGTTAGTTTGGAAGTGGCGTAGTAAACTTGTTCATTCACCTATGGAGTCGAGACAATCTATTCTCAATGAGAACATAAAGGCGAACCTATTAGCTATACATTAGTAGGCGAGATATATTATCCATATTTTGAATATGTCAAACATATTAGATAGAATTATAAGAGATTTGTAATCCCTGAATATCAGGGAGCTAGTTAGGCATATCACGTACAAACTCGTGTATATATACGGGGTCGATCAATTCAATAGAGACACACAGAATTATAAACCTTATATGGTATCAGCAGCCTAACATACCTTTTCTCCTCCTTTTTTTCTCGACAGAAACCATCTCTGTCCCTTCTTCTACTCTGCAACTACTCCTCTTTTCTTGTTCCCCTTTTACACAACCGAGATGTCAACCGATCCAATTAAGCTTGCAGCTCAACCGATTCACCAAATCCAACATTCAGTTCCCATTAAACTTGACCTTGACACTTGCAAATATAACTCATGGTCAGAATTATTTAAGATCCATTGCAAAGCACATGATGTGTTGGATCACCTTACCTCTGAAACACCACCTCCATCGTCTTCCAAAGGCAAAGACACAGATGTTATTACCCCTGAATTATGGCAACGACATGATGCCATTGTGTTACAATGGATGTATGCCACTCTTTCTCTTGATCTCATGAATATGGTCATGGAACCTGACACCTCCGCAAAGAAGACTTGAGAACGAATAAAGAATATCTTTCATGATAACAAGCACTCTCGAGCATTAGCATTGGAAAACAAATTCGTTAACACCAAATTGGACGATTTTCCAAACATGGCTGCCTATTGTCAAGAACTTAAGATGATTGCTCATCAACTTGCCGATGTTGACTCCAAAGTCGAACTTCACCGATTGGTTCTTCAATTAGTTGCAGGGCTCAATGACAACTATGCTCAAATTCGCACTCACATCAATCAAATGGAGAAATTACCAACCTTTTACGATGCTAGGTCCAAGCTTATTCTTGAAGAATCACTTCGAAATCACCAGCTTTCCATGACCAACACCAACGATACTCAAACCACTGCCCTAATTTCCACTGCTGAAAATCAAGAGAATCCGAACCAGACCGAGCGAGATTATAACAACAACAACCGTGGGTCTTCGTCTGGCTACCGGGTTCGTGGTGGTCAGAATGGTAATCGTGGTGGCCGGGGTGGTAATCAAGGACGGGGTCGCAACCAGAATCACTCTCGGTCCTACAACCTTAATTGGTACATGTCCAATAACTGGTCTTCCAAAAATCAACATTGGGCCACACAAGCACCTTGGGCTCAGAATTATTTTAATCCGCCTTGGGCCAATACCAACTCACCATGCCCATATCCAACTACCCCTTGGACTAGGCCCAATCTACCTGCTACTTCTGCTGGACTGTTAGGCCCACGCCTACAAACCCATTACGCCTCCAACAGCTCAACATCATCATATTCGCCTACTGACATTGACCAGGCACTATACACAATGTCGCTTAACCCGCCCGATGATAATTGGTACATGGATAGTGGAGCTTCATCTCACATGACGATTAATCGAGGTATTCTCTTTCCCTATTTTAATTTGAGCACTCCGAAACAAATTATCGTTGGTAATGGCAATACACTTCCCATACGAGGAATTGGCAACACTTTACTACCTTTTTCTAAAACACCTATACTCTTAAAAAATGTTCTGCATGCACCTAACCTAATCAAAAAATTACTTTATGTCCATCGTTTAACCACCAATAATTATCATACTATATCATTTGATCCGTTTGGTTTTTCTATTAAGGATTTCAGGACAGGCGTTCTCCTCATGAGATGTAACAGCATGGGGGACCTTTACCCACTCAACCCTTCCGCTCTTCAACAACTCAAGTCTCCAACTTCATTTGCTGCTTTTTCTTCAGATATTTGGCATCGGCGTCTTGGTCATCCCGGCGCAAATATTTTACGATGTCTTAGTAAAAATAAGTCTATCGACAAGTCATGTAATAAAAACTCATCATTTTGTGAATCTTGCATTCTTGGAAAACATATAAAACTACCATTTTATGATTCAACATCCACTACTATGTCTCCATTCGAAATTATTCACACTGATATTTGGACTTCACCAATTCTTAGTTCTGCAGGACACAAGTATTATTTTTTTTCTTGGATAATTTCTCAAATTTCTTATGGACTTTTCCCATTGCACGCAAATCCCAAGTGGTCGACATATTCAAGACCTTTCATACATATATCCAGACACAATTTTCTCTGAATATTAAAACAATTCAATGTGATAACGGGACCGAATATAACAACTCAGCCTTTCATACCTTCTGTTTACAACATGGTATAGCCTTTCGGTTCTCATGTTCCCATACTTCTCCACAAAATGGAAAGGCAGAATGTAAAATCCGTGCAATTAACAATATCCTACGAACTGTTCTATCCCACTCTTCGACCCCACCCAACTTTTGGCACCACGCTCTCTCCATGGCTACCTACTTACTTAACATCCTTCCCACCAAATTACTTAACTATCTTACTCCGAAACACATACTTTACAAACGTCAACCTAAATATGATCATCTTCGTGTATTTGGATGCCTATGCTACCCTCTCATTCCCGCTACCACCATCAACAAACTTCAACCCCGTTCTACTTCATGTGTTTTCCTTGGTTATCCTACCACCCATCGTGGCTACATATGCTACGACACTCAATCTCGAAAAATCATTCTTTCTCGCCATGTCATCTTTAATGAAAATATATTTCCGTTCTCCAAATCACAACCTCTATAGTTCAACACATATGAGTTTCTACATTCTCCCATGGCCATTCTTCCTCTTGCTAACCCAACAGTACCTACCTACAATCCACCTGATACACCGGCCCAATCCACTACTCCGACCCACTCTACAGATTCGGCCCAGTCCACAGAACATGTCTCCACACCCTCGCAAAATTCAGCCCACCCATCCCCTAGCTCTACTAGTCGATCCATTCTTTCGGCCCAATCCATACCTTTGACCCAACAGTCCACTTCCTTCTCTACACTACGTAACAGCCCAATCCAACAAACCACACCTCCCACAAGTCCAACCCAACACTCCACTTCCTTACCACCTGTTGTTGACACACCTCAGGCTCCCGTCCATACTCCTCCACCACCTGCACGTACCATGACTACTCGTGCGATGGACGGCATTCGAAAACCAAAAACCCCGTTTAATCTTAACGCCACTACCACCCCTTCTCCAATTCCTCGTAATCCACGAGAGGCTCTAAATGATCCCCATTGGAAGCGTGCCATGACGGATGAGTTTCGTGCTCTTATTAAAAATGGGACTTGGGAACTTGTACCTCGTACTAATGATATGCATGTTATACGTTCTATGTGGATATTTAAACATAAATTATGTTCTGATGGTTCTTTTGACCGATATAAAGCTCGTTTGGTTGGTGATGGTAGGTCTCAACAGGTTGGAATTGACCGCACCCAAACCTTTAGTCCCGTGGTAATGCCAGCAATGATTCAGGTGGTCCTCAGTTTAGCTCTCGAAAATAAATGAGATGTCCGTCAATTGGATGTTAAAAACGCGTTTCTTCATGGTCATTTGAATGAGACAGTGTTTATGTATCAACCAATGGGCTTTCGAGACCCACTACACCCCGATTATGTTTTTCGTTTAAAGAAATCATTATACGACCTCAAACAAGCACCACGGGCATAGTACCAAAGGTTTGCTGATTTTGTAGCTACTCTTGGATTCACCCACAGTAAGTGTGATCATTCTCTTTTCATCTACAAGAATGGACGAGACACCGCCTACTTACTTCTCTATGTCGACGATATTATCTTAACCCCCTCCTCAGAAAATTTGCGACTCACAATCATGAAACATTTGTTTACCGAATTCGCAATGAAAGACTTGGGCATATTAAGTTACTTCTTGGGTGTTTCGGTGCAATACACCAAGGATGGATTGTTTCTTAATCAATCCAAATATGCGCTAGAAATTATGGAACGTGCATGCGCTAGAAATTATGGAACGTGCGGGTATGTCTTCTTGCAAGCCCGCCAAAATGCCCGTCGACACTAAGTCTAAATAAGGGTCATGTACTGGCAACCAATATCATAATCCATCATTCTTTAGAAGTATCACAGGCACCTTACAATACTTAACTTTCACTAGACCAGATATATCTTATGCGGTACAACAAATTTGTCTACATATGCATGCTCCTTATGATTCTCACATGAATGCACTCAAACGAATCATACGGTATATCCAAGGTACTTTACATCATGGACTACAAATATCTCGATCCTCTACATGTAATCTTGTCTCATACACGGATGCTGATTGGGTTGGGTGTCTGGACACTCGAAGGTCCACGTCTGGGTACTGTGTCTATCTTGGTGACAACCTTATATCATGGTCTTCTAAATGGCAACCCACTCTCTCACATTCAAGTGCTGAAGCCGAATATCGTGGTGTTGCCAATGTTATCTCTGAATCCTGTTGGTTGCGGAATCTTCTACTTGAGTGATGTCACCACAATGATATGGCCAAAAACGGACGGTTTTATTTGTGAGATGTCGTCAGGTCGCAACGCGTCAGCTTTGACTATCAAAGGGGATATTAGTTTTAAATTTATATATAGCAGGGCCTAAATCTTACTACTCCTTATTATGAGTAAGGGACGTATGACCTAGAGTCGTATTTTTGAGATATCAGTAGAATCGAACCTATATCTAAACTTAAGATAATTATAAGGTGCAGGAGTAGTGGATGATTACCTAATATTGGGTTTTCTAGATTAAATAAATAAAGTAAAGTACGATAAAATTTGTAATTCAGATAAAACTAAAACAAGTGCATGTTACGATTTCATCAGTTACTTTGCCGATATTATGGAATGCTGGCTTATGGATAGGCAGTGACCTTGTATTTACTATACTAGTCCTAAACGCCCCTGTCATAAGACATGTCACTGGGTGATGCGATAGCCTTGAAGATTCTGAATAGACAGCAACGTCCCTTACCCCCGACGCCCGTGCAGTCTGACTACAGGCATACACGTTCAGACGGCTCATCCAATTGAGCGACTCGGTTGGGTGACGTATTAACATTCCGAAATGGTCTAAAATTTCTTAAGTATAATAGAATACATGGTTTTTCATATCCGAGAGACGCGATGTATCTTAATGCTTTCGTTAATGATTGGTTTAAAAGATAGTTAGGCCCTTAAAAAGAGTTTAACCTATAAAGGACACCATGGCCAAGTCAAGCTGACTTCCATGAATACGTTCGGTTATCCTAACGGTGCAATCCTTTATGTGTTCAAACAAACAGTTCCTTAATTAACTAAGAATCCCTCAAGCGGGGTGCAATGCTTGAGATCGTGTTATGGTGAAGTGTACTAGTCAACACTAACCATGTTCCATGGCATTACTTAGCAGAGGTACAGCTTACAACAACCATTGTGCTTCAGCGTGCACGTACGAAGTTTATATGCTTGGTGACTATACTAGCATGGTCTGGGACCGACAATGTACTAGGGGTCTAGTCAGATGTTTCACTACGAAAGAGTCCTCAATCGGAATGTGACAACCTAGAAAGTTCCGACCAAATTTAAACTTAATCTTTATATGATTTCGACACGATAAGCAAAGTCTGTAAAGTTGAGTCTCAAAATTTTGGAGCTGTATATATGAATTCAGTTAAACTTGACTATTCTCGACGATTCACGAACAATTGTGTGTAAATAAATAAGTAAATAAATATATATGTAAATATAAATATAAGTGTATATATTAAGTTGAATTAATATAAAACCATTTAATCATTTAAATTAAATATGTAGAGTAATATACAAAATAATTAAGATGTTATTAAAATAAATATATATATATAAATTCTATACACAATTAATATAATATGTATGTTGTAATATATATATATATATATATATATATATATATATATATATATATATATATATATATATATATATATATATATATATATATATAATATAAATATTAAATATTCAAATATGTTATTTTATAGAAAAAGTATTACATAAGTAATGAAATGTAAAGTTAATATATTATTTGAAATTACAAGTTAAAATATAAATGAGATATCAATATTATTATTATTATTACTTTCATTATTATTACTAATGTAATATTGATATTAACATTTGTATTATTACTATTATTAATTTTGATATAAGATATAAATATATATAAAATTAGATATGTATAAGTTGTTATTATTAGTATTATTATTATTATCATTAATATTAACAGTAATATTATTTTTACCATTTTTATAATTACTTATTATTAAAAAAATGAATGTTATATAAAAGCAAATAATTACGTGTGAGCTGATATACATCACAATCAGTTGTAATTTTTTTTCTGTATTTCTATTCAACCTGTGATCTAGTGTCGAACCTTTTCTGCTCATAACTCATGTGATCATCTCTTGTTATAGATAAAAAAATCATTCAATCTTTCACCATCAATATCAATTCTACATTACTGAGTAACTGCTTTTATCAAATAGAAAAATTAAGAAAAAAAATAATTTCGTATTCCCTGTACGCAATAACTTTTCATCAATCGATCAAATTAGGAACAATCATCAAAATCTAAAAATACATGAGTGATAGGAACCATCCAATTGATCTATCTGCAAGTTATCAGCTTCCAATTCCTTTGAATAATTGTGAATTTCGAAGTCAAAGATAAAAAAAAATAAAAAGTCAACTGATATATTCTTCTTTAAATTCGAACTCGTGTTTCTGTTTAAGGACTAATTGATGAATGACGAGTATTATAAAGGTAATTTCTAACAGTTTTCATGAAGGAAGTTATACCTACAAACAACTAGAAATTGCTTTTGACTTTGAACTTATTGAGAAGACAACACAGGTGTCTGATATATCCTCTTGGCCTTCTTGATCGATTAAACCCAAATACCATCCAGGAGATGCTGCGTTCCTATTCTGTTTCCTTGAACCCAACAATCAAACACCACCATCTTCGATTCCCTTTCTGCTAACTGCTATCTTTTATTTTTGTTGTTGCACAAAGAAAAGCAGCGATATCTAATTTTTTTTATTTCAATTGGAATCAAGAACCGGACGTGCCTTTTTAAAAAAAAAACTATACTCGATTGGGCTTGTGTACGTGGATTTATGAGGATACGTTTCCTTGGGCATAATTGGTTATCTTTTGGGCCATATCAAACCCATATGATCTGCTGCTACTTGTGTTCTGTCTTCCTATTTTCTTTTGCCGAACATCAAGTCTCATACAATTGAATTTCTTCTTGAAGGTATAATTCTTATAATAATTATTGTTATTATTAACATTATCGTTATTATTATTAAGTATTAGGATTATAGAATGAATATAAGAATAAAATTTTATTATGATACAAGCTTGATTTTATAAAATGATAATGATCCTATCATAAATTTGTTAAGTGTAATTTTAATATTATGAATGAGATTGTGATAATATAAGATTATGAGTATTATGAGTTGGTTATGAATATAATAAAGACTATATGTCATGTTATAAAAGATTATAAAATATTTAAGATTTAGAACATGAATGAAAAAAATTAATAGATGTATAATGAAGTTTCTTTTTATAAGAAGATAATCAATATAATCATAGGTTATAAATTAAACTTGAACATGAATGAGGTTATGATTTAAGAATAATTATGGTTATGAACTTTACAAATAATGTACTATAATTATTAACATTTTACTACTATTATTATTAATATTAATATTGTACTATGATTATCTTTATAGCAAATAAATAAATATTATATATATATATATATATATATATATATATATATATATATATATATATATATACTTATTCATATGATATAAATATGTTAATATATTATATATTATTATAATTACATACATCAATAATTAATATTAATACATTATTTAACATATATAAATATTTGTATAATGTTTATAAAATATTGATACTAATAAATGAAATATACTTTACATTTATATATTATAATTATAAATAAATTATCTAAATATTTTAATGAGAAATTACTATATTGATATTAATAAATGTATTAGGATAATTTAATACTTTTGGTTGACACTTTAAAGCATGTTTGATACTTATAAATGAAATATACTTTACATTTATATATTATAATTATAAATAAATTATCTAAATATTTTAATGAGAAATTACTATATTTATATTAATAAATGTATTAGGATAATTTAATACTTTTGGTTGACACTTTAAAGCATGTTTATTCTCAGGTATGAAACAAATCTTCCGCTGTGCATTTGCTCATTTTAGAGATATTACTTGGAATCATTCATGACATATTTCAAAAGACGTTGCATTCGAGTCATTGTGTTCATCAAGATTATTATTAAGTCAATTATAGTTGGATATATTATGAAATGATATACATACCGTTAACTTTCGATGTAATGAAAGTTTGTCTTTTTAAAAACGAATGCAATGTTTGTAAAATGTATCATATAGAGGTCAAGTACCTCGCGATGTAACCAAATGTAATGTATTCGTCCTGATGGATTAGGACGGGCCATTAAAGTTGGTATCAGAGCGGTGGTCTTAGTGAACCAGGTCTTGTATTAGTGTGTCTAACTAATAGTTGTTTAGATGCATTAGTGGGTCTGGACTTCGACCGTGTCTGCATGTCAAAAGTCTTGCTTATCATTTCGTGTCGAAAATTACCTGCTTATCATTCTTAGGGAATTACTTGCTTATCATTCTTAATCTAGACATATCTTACTGCCTGGATTGCATGAATAGTGTATAGAGAAAATTCATATCTTAGCGTATCTGTTACTGTAACTTTGCCTGATATATTTCGTAAATTCCTCCGTAATCTATGAAATCTTTTGTTCTATATATATAGATATTCTATGTAATTAGAATACCATCCCATAGCCAAAAATCATTTCCTATCGAAAAATCCTTTACTCAATCGTATGAAATGGAACTCGTCACTAGTTCAAGTTCTTCGAAACCTGACAGCTATTCCGACATGGATGTTCACCTAAGCTCCGGAAGCAGCGTCACCAAAATGAATAAACCAATCAGCCATCCCTAATTCATCTGATGGATTCGTAATCGACTTAATCAATGGAGACGAGTAGAAGGCGATCCTTTCCACCAACCGAATTCACCTCTTGGTGAAGAACCTGAAGCACTTACCGCCGAAATGATTCGAAACACCATTTTAACACTTATTTACAGAGTATCTCACCACGATTATATTCTATCTAAAATTCTAAACCTTATTCATCCGCTCGTTTCGAACGACAATCATCCCGGAATAATGGAAGAAGTCAACGAGCTTCGCGCTCGAGTAATCAATTTGGAAAACATTGTGCAAAATCTATCAGCTCCAGCAACAACACCAGTACCACCAACAATAACATTCGCAGCACAAGCCTCAACACTACACGCCTCAAACTCACAATCTGCACCTCCAGCATAATCATTATACTACATGATGTCCTACACCAATTATCTTCGTTCTACAGGATGTTCTACATCATTTATCTTCGTTTGACATGACGATTATGTAATCTCTAATATTTTAGAGTTTATATATTCTTGTTCTAACGGTAAATCAAATGAGATTAACGTCATATTAACTCATTAAATTCATGATTACATCTGAAGAAAATATATATGTATATATATTTACATAAAGATTGTAATTAAAAATTCTTTCGTATAAACTGTTAATGATGAAAATATTTTAACGGGTAGGTAATACCTGAGGAATATTTAAATTTCACATTAATAAGTTACACTGTACATTCTTTGAATCTGATTCAACAGTCATTTACTATCCTACTTACATCCACCAATATACATATTCGTTCACCACAGAATAACCATTTTCATTCAATTTCATATTTGGATTTTGACTTATCAGAATCCAACAAGTGGCATAATGAAGAAACATTGGACAAAATAAAAATTGTTAGAAACAAACAAATTAACTATAAGAAATTTTATTAAGAATCCACACTAACAAAGTCCTAGCTAACTGTTCCTAGCTAAATGTTAATTCCTTATTACATTTATTTATCGCAATTTAATTATCGCAATTTATTTATCGCAAATTAAATTCTCGCAATTTTATTTATTGTCATTTAATTTCTGTTATTTATTTTACACACATTAAATATCGGGACACGTATACAAGGTTTTGACATATCATATTGACGTATCTATATATATTATTTGGAATAACCATAGACAATCTATATGCACTAATGTTCGAGTTAGCTATACAGGGTTGAGGTTAATTCTACAATAATATATATACTTTGAGTTGTGATCGAGTCTGAGACATGTATACAATAGGTCACGATACGTATTAATTAATTCGAATATTATATATTAAACTATATATGAATTATTGGACTGTTAACTGTGGACTATCGACTGTGGACTAATAACATTGGACAATTAAAATGAATTAAAATATTGATTATAACATAAGAAACTAAACATTTATTCAAGTTTGCCACTTGATTTCACCTTAAACCTCATTCGTATCTTGACGATTACAATCTGCGTTCAAACCTTTCATGATTCTTGAAAACATCTAAATCGAAAGGATGAACCAACCGCACTTCATCTGCGAAAGAAAAGATTGATACATATAGTTATGCACCTGAAAATACTCGGAACCTGAGTAAACGATTAACACGTATCTGTGTTAGCTCCTTTGGCATTGTTATTACCAAAAATAACATTTCAACTCTTTTTCGAATTAGCCAATTTTGTCATAGCCTCAGCAAATCAACTTCGACTTCCATTCGAATTAGCCTTATTATAACCTCGATATATAAGTTTGCCTGTCGTCATCGTTACCGGGGAACCGTTTATATTCCACCACATTAGCAGTAAACTTACCAACAACTTCAATGAATTTGAACTTTCCAAAAAATCATTATATTCATTGAAACCCCATCGTGTATTCATCTATACCCTGTAACAATAATTGCCATACCAATTAGCGAGAATCTGCAATCAGCATTTCGAATCTCGTAGCCTTTCTACATCAATAGTTTTATGTATACATATAACAATTATCTCCTAGAATTACGATCTTCAATTCTGAAATTTTGAAAAGCACACAGCCTACGAATCAATACATTGAACTTTGAAAAAGCTAATTGAAGCAGAAGAAAACTGTAGGCAACCGTAAACGACCTTAATCGTCGGAAGTTTGATGATAAAGAATAATATGTTGGAAAAGCTCAGAAAAGTTGAAACTGGAAAACGGATTGAGCTAACCACGAAGGAGACCAAGGACAAATACAAGGACCATACCCTATATTCAAAGAATCCATGTAATTCTGGATCCGTTGAAATCTTTAGAGAATATCTTGCTCCGAAGTCATGTTAAAATCTTGCGGAAAATTTTTCTTCATCAACCTTCGAACTTGGAAATTCCAAAATATCATCATAAATATCTTCGATATTTCTGATGATATTTTCATAAATATTCTTGTCCGAAATTATATACTTCTTCGTGCTTCCTGTGTTTCATTATATTGGAAATTTCTGTAAAATTTAAGTTTAATTTATGAATGAATTTTGGAGAAACGTAAAGAAATTGATGCATGAATTAGTATAATATAACGACACTTGATCAACGTGATTATATTACAGTAAGTCATGATGAGTTTCTAATGAAACATGATGATTCACAGACCATAACGCCATCATGTGTCATGTTACACGACTCTTACATTTTACTTAATCTTCAAACATATCAAGAATATATCTTCCTGATAGTTCTATCTTTTCTCTTGAAATCTGGTAATATAACCAATCAAGATCGTGATATTACAATCTCTCTTAGAAAATTAGTCATGTTTATTTCGAATTTCATTTCGATGAATTCTGGACCATTACTCGCTTGACTTAAAGTCGGAAGAGAAAAATAAAAGGATGAAACTCCAAAATGTAAAGGAAACGAAGGGAGTAGATTTATAGTGAAATATCCGACAGAGCAATCATGACAGTTTATCGTATTTAATCAAAGAGAAACCTAATTTCCTTAATTATCGGAGAAACAAATCTTATTACGAAGATTTCCTTTAAATCCCTTGAATTTCGGAATTCAATCGAGACAATGTCAAAAGTTAAGACGAACCTTATTTTCCTAAATTCAACCCTGACTACGTCAAAAGTTAAATCTCTATCTCAATCTTTTGTGACAGCTTCACTTGTACGCTTCACATAATCAAGTCGTTATATCTATATTAAACAATAATGATAAAACTCTATTTATCAACTCATATTCGTCATGAAAACATTTTTATTGCTAACCATGACGACCACATTCAAATTTCAGGACGAAATTTCTTTAACAGGTAGGTACTGTGACGACCCAAAAAGTTCCGATCACATTTAAACTTAATCTTTATATGATTTTGACACGATAAGCAAAGTCTGTAAAGTTGAGTCTCAAAATTTTGGAGCTGTATATATGAATTCAGTTAACCTTGACTATTCCCGACGATTCACGAAAAATTGTGTGTAAATAAATAAGTAAATAAATATATATGTAAATATAAATATAAGTGTATATATTAAGTTGAACTAATATAAAACCATTTAATCATTTAAATTAAATATGTAGAGTAATATACAAAATAATTAAGATGTTATTAAAATAAATATATATAAATATATATATAAATTCTATACACAATTAATATAATATGTATGTTGTAATATATATATAAAATATATATAAATATTAAATATTCAAATATGTTATTTTATAGAAAAAGTATTACATAAGTAATGAAATGTAAAGTTAATATATTATTTGAAATTACAAGTTAAAATATAAATGAGATATCAATATTATTATTATTACTTTCATTATTATTACTAATGTAATATTGATATTAATATTTGTATTATTACTATTATTAATTTTGATATAAGATATAAATATATATAAAATTAGATATGTATAAGTTGTTATTATTAGTATTATTATTATCATTAACATTAACAGTAATATTATTATTATTATCATATTTATAATTACTTATTATTAATTAAAAAAATGAATGTTATATAAAAACAAATAATTACGTGTGAGCTGATATACATCACAATCAGTTGTAATATTTTTTTGTATTTCTATTCAACCTGTGATCTAGTGTCGAACCTTTTCTACTCATAACTCATGTGATCATCTCTTGCTATAGATAAAAAAAAAATCATTCAATCTTTCACCATCAATATCAATTCTACATTACTGAGTAACTGCTTTTATCAAACAGAAAAATTAAGAAAAAACAAATAATTTCGTATTCCCTGTACGCAATAACTTTTCATCAATCGATCAAATTAGGAACAATCATCAAAATCTAAAAATACACGAGTGATAGGAACCATCCAATTGATCTATCTGCAAGTTATCAGCTTCCAATTCCTTCGAATAATTGTGAATTTCGAAGTCAAAGATCAAAAAAATAAAAAGTCAACTGATATATTCTTCTTTAAATTCGAACTCGTGTTTCTGTTTAAGGACTAATTGATGAATGACGAGTATTATAAAGGTAATTTCTAACATTTTTCATGAAGGAAGTTATACCTACAAACAACTAGAAATTGCTTTTGACTTTGAACTTATTGAGAAGACAACACAGGTGTCTGATATATCCTCTTGGCCTTCTTGATCGATTAAACCCAAATACCATCCAGGAGATGTTGCGTTCCTATTCTGTTTCCTTGAACCCAACAACCGAACACCACCATCTTCGATTCCCTTTTTGCTAACTGCTATATTTTATTTTTGTTGTTGCACAAAGAAAAGCATCGATATCTAATTTTTTTTTATTTCGATTGGAATCAAGAACCGGACGTGCCTTTTAAAAAAAAACCTATACTCGATTGGGCTTGTGTACGTGGATTTATGAGGATACATTTCCTTGGGCTTAATTGGTTATCTTTTGGGCCATATCAAACCCATATGATCTGCTGCTACTTGTGTTCTATCTTTCTATTTTCTTTTGCCGAACATCAAGTCTCATACAATTGTTTTTCTTCTTGAAGGTATAATTTTTATAATAATTATTGTTATTATTAACATTATCGTTATTATTATTAAGTATTAGGATTATAGAATGAATATAAGAATAAAATTTTATTATGATACAAGCTTGATTTTATAAAATGATAATGATCCTATTATAAATTTGTTAAGTGTAATTTTAATATTATGAATGAGATTGTGATAATATAAGATTATGAGTATTATGAGTTGGTTATGAATATAATAAAGACTATATGTCATGTTATAAAAGATTATAAAATATATAAGATTTAGAACATGAATGAAAAAAATTAATAGATGTATTATGAAGTTTCTTTTTATAAAAAGATAATCAATATAATCATAGGTTATAAATTAAACTTGAACATGGATGAGGTTATGATTTAAGAATAATTATGGTTATGAACTTTACAAACAATGTACTATAATTATTAACATTTTACTACTATCATGATTAATATTAATATTGTACTATGATTATCTTTATAGCAAATAAATAAATATTATATATATATATATATATATATATATATATATATATGTATATATATATATACTTATTCATATGCTATAAATATGTTAATATATTATATATTATTATAATTACATACATCAATAATTAATATTAATACATTATTTAACATATATAAATATTAGGATAATGTTTATAAAATATTGATACTAATAAATGAAATATACTTTACATTTATATATTATAATTAAAAATAAATTATCTAAATATTTTAATGAGAAATTACTATATTAATATTAATAAATGTATTAGGATAATTTAATAACAAGATATATTTTATATATATATATATATATATATATATATATATATATATATATATATATATATATATATATATATATATATATATATATTTAATCTATTAATATAACCAATATATTACAAATATTAATATATAAACTTGTTCGATTACGATTATATGTTTTAATATATATAATTGATATAGGTTCGTGAATCCGAGGCCAACCCCGCATTGTTCAGTTGTTCAATGCCATCATGTGTATTTTTACTACAAAATACAGTATTGTGAGTTTCATTTGCTCCCTTTTTAAATGCTTTTGTAATATATATTTTTAGGACTGAGAATACATGCGCTGCTTTTATAAATGTTTTACAACATAGACACAAGTAATCGAAACTACATTCTATGGTTGAATTATCGAATCGAATATGCCCCTTTTTAGCTTGGTAGCCTAAGAATTAGGGAACAGTACCCCTAATTGACGCGAATCTTAAAGATAGATCTATGGGCCTAACAAACCCCATCAGGGTTACGGATGCTTTAGTACTTCGATTTTTATACAGACGAGAGGATTCTGTTATACAGATGAGAGGATTCTGTTTTGGGGATATTCTATATGCATTATGTTAATGTCGGTTACCAGGTGTTCACCATATGAATGATTTTACCTATAAGCAGACGAGAGGATTCTTCTATGGGAATTATATTTATAAAATGAAAATAATGTGGTCTATTATATTATTAGAAATGATTGTTTATGATAAACTAATGAACTCACCAACATTTTGGTTGACACTTTAAAGCATGTTTATTCTCAGGTATGAAAGAAATCTTCCGCTGTGCATTTGCTCATTTTAGAGATATTACTTGGAATCATTCATGACATATTTCAAAAGACGCTGCATTCGAGTCATTGAGTTCATCAAGATTATTATTAAGTCAATTATAGTTGGATATATTATGAAATGATATACATACCGTCAACTTTCGATGTAATGAAAGTTTGTCTTTTTAAAAACGAATGCAATGTTTGTAAAATGTATCATATAAAGGTCCAGTACCTCGCGATGTAACTAAATGTAATGTATTCGTCCAGATGGATTAGGACGGGTCATTAAACGGAATACAAGGCTCGGTGGACTTACTACAACCGGTGTGCCTTAGTCAAACTCACGTTGTATCCGATAGACTTCTCTTACCAAGGGGTGACACAGATAGTGTACTCTGAATCGAGGTTCGCAACTTCCCAATAACAGAGCCAATAACTACGTTCTATTAGTTGGAAAAGCAATTGAGTTCAAAGCATAATCGGAAAGCATTTTGATAACATACACAAACCATAATATAGTTTCGGCATTATAACTGATTACATCATAACATACACAAAATATAACTACTCGCTAATCATGGCAACAGTATCACAAAGCATAATAATGAAAGACATTATATAAAGATAAGGGATAGAAGTACCAGTAGATTAAACGAGTTCCGAATACAAAAGTGACAACTTCAAGACTCCAGACCGCTCCTAATACAATCTTCGGCGTTCTTCTCCTGGTACTAGGTTTTCCGCACGGAGTCGAAGACCTTGAAAGTATGACTAATATTGTACAAGAGAGAGAAAGAAGTGAATTGAAGTGTGTGTTGGAATGAATGACAAATGCCCTTTAAATAAGCCAAAATTTTCCCTGCAAATGGCTGGCAGGCCGTTTGCAGAGGCCATTTGCCAGTAAACTCGAGAAACTTTTTGCCGGTAAACTTTTTCAAGACCTTTGCCGTGATACTTGAGAGGTTCATAACATTGGGTTTACGGAAGGAATCTCATTTTCTGGATTTTTGGGTGATAGTAAAGATGACGTGGATGAGGTGGTGTGGTAGAAGTAGCGGAAGTGTGAGAGGATTTTGACAAATGGCTAGCTCTTCTGATTATAACCGAATCACATTTCGTTACTTGGAAATGCAGATCTAAAGTAAGTTCTGATTCCGAGCACAGACATCAGCACTCTCAACGAAAAATAGTGAAGCATTAAAGATGAATGTTGGTCTTATTTGGGGTGCCTCGCCATAATCAATTTAGGTCGATAATGCCTAGTCATGCAATGCTCTTTTAGAGATTCGGTTCGTCCTAACAAGATTTTCACCTTATTTAAGCCTTATTTTTATTTACAAACATTTCAGGTTTTCAAAAATACTTTTTCGAAAAGGCTTTCTTTTGTTAAAAATTTGAAATCTGGCTTAAAAACTTGGAATCTTTGTAATGGGTTATTTTAAAACAGCATAAAAAGGATTATACCAACATCCCACACTTAGATGAACATTGTCCTCAATGTTCCTAGTGTATCTCACACTTAGGAGTTTTAGTTAAAGATTTGGGATTATTCGTTTAGTGTTTATTTGGTTTGGGATCCCACACTTAGTGGTAAGCTTAGGATGGGGCATAAAAATCTGAGCTAGTAGCGGAAAGAAAGGGTACCCCCAGCAGATGTGGTTGCTTGTGAAGAGCCGGCTGGCTTGAAAGTTCCGTCCTTTATTCATCGACTCACTTGTCATCCTTTATTCTTCTACTCTACTTTATTGCACGGGTTGCCTCCCGAGAAGCGCTTTTGTTTAAGTTCGTTGGCTCGACCTTAGTGATGCTCAAAAAGTCATCATTCCCCTCTGGTAGTTGTGATCTTGGTCTTCTCAAGGGAATGTGAGTCTTGGTGGATAAATTCTGAGAAAGTGTCGGACCAAAAGTGGTAACAGGTCCGGTATGTGACGCCCCGTCCAAAACCATCATGTACGGATCATCAACAACATGTTCATTACACGGTATAATACTATATGATGTTTTAAAACAAGTTTTGCATTCATGAAAAGGTAACGTTTTTACCACCGTTAAATGTTTTACAAAAGATAATGTGCTTCTACGAATAGAAAACATTAACATAAGTACGTGACACAAAGGTCATTGCAACGCCATTGTTCTAAAATAACATAAGTTGTGAATACAAGATAAAAGTTCCATGCTTGAGACATCTCTAAATAATGCAGCGGAAGTCTAACACAGCGAGTCTGTAACAGCAAGTCTATAACACCAAGACTATAACAGCAAGTCTAACAGCAGAAGCAACAATGTCTAAGCACCTGAGTAATACATGCTTTAAAATGTCAACACGAATGTTGGTGAGCTATAGTTTGTTTGTAATCAGCAATGTAATGTAGACCACAAGATCTCGTATTCAAAACAGTATGAAAAGTATATGCTTGTCCGTGGGCACCCGGTAACTAACTTAACAAAGTAATATAAATATCACCCCCTAAAAGTACACTTGGCAAGTGCGTATGTTCTCAAAGTATTAAACCCCCGTTAAATGCTAGCGCGACTAGCCCGAGTGGGGATGTCAAACCCTATGGATCCATATCTAATATCCGCGTTCACCGGTTCAAAAATCAATGATTAAACGTTACCGTGCTAAGGGGAATCTTTGTGCCGTTATATCACCCACACATATATAAAGTTTAAGTACTCGTGTCTAGTATGTAAAAACATAAAAAGCGCATGTATTCTCAGTCCCAAAAATAGTTAAAGTAAAAAGGGAGCTATAACTTATAGTGAATGTGCGGTAAAAGTCGATATGAAAAGTATGCAAGTAGTAAGTCGGTCTGAAAGGTCCTCAACCTAAGTCAAAGGTTACTAAGTCAGTAAATTGTCCCCAAAAGTTTAAAAGTAACTAAGTTAAGTCTTAAGTATCATCATCATCATCATCATCATCATCATCATCATCATCATCATCATCATTCGTAAAAGATAAAGTAAGTTTTCAACAAGAATAGAGATTGAAACAAAGGGCTGACTTCGGACAGCTACTACGACCTCTATACAAACTGAAATGACGCGCGACCAGTGTCCAAGGCTCCGTTTGTGAGTCCTCTTACCGTTATCCAATTTTCAGATCCTAACTCGATGTTGTTTGACCGTGCGGACGGTTCAAGCTTGAGTAGGTCAGAAATTTCAGCACGTCTTTACGAAGGCGTAGTGATTTTCGAAAGGCTATAAATCCTAAATCGTATATCGGATTTAGGCGAGTCTTAAGCAAAAAGTCATCTACTCGAACCGAACTATCTGAAAATCAACATTCCAGAAGTCCCAGGAGTCTGATCAGACCCCGAAAAACAGAAAATAAGTGCTCCAGTGGGTTTTTTGGTGCTTGATGCTCATCACGGTTCTCATCCTTGATGCGTATAAGCCTCAAGTGTACAACTCTTGATGTTTTAGCATCACTTTGACCAAGTTTCAATCATAAACACACAATGTCAAGACTAAGAAGAAATACATCTCATTTAAGAGTTTTAGAAGGATGATGAACCAATGTTACATCATGTTCTTAGTCTTAACACAAATACAAGTTCTATTCAAGATTAAAGCTACAAACTTTGATTCAAATCAAGCAAGACCTTAAGTCACATAATTAGATTAAACAAAGTAATGAAACCCTAAGCTAGAAAGCTTGTATCCCTTAACAATAATTATGAGATTTCAAAGCTAGAAAGCTTGAATCTTTTATGTTCTTGAAGATCTTTAAAGCAAAAAGCTAGATTTCAAGTTTCATGAAGATCATAAACACAAGTTTTGATCTTTTAGCAAAAACAAAGTGATCTTAAGCTATAAAGCTTAGATCCATCAAAGTAATGAAGATCCAAAGCTAGAAAGCTTGAATCTTTTTATGTTCTTGAAGATCTTTAAAGCAAAAGGTTAGATCTTCAAGTTTCATGAAGATCATAAACACAAGTTTTAATCTTTTAACAAAAATAAAGAGATCATAAGCTAGAAAACTTAGATCCAATAAAGTAATGAAGATCCAAAGCTAGAAAACTTGAATATTTCATGTTCTTGAAGGATTCAAATCAAAGTTTGAATCCACAAGATATTACAAGATCAAAAAGCTAAAGAGCTTGATCTTTAGATGATGATGATGTCGTGTTTATGAAGAGAAAAAGAAGAAGAAGAAGAAAATTTAAAAACTTACAATTTTAGTGTGAGAAAGACTAGAGAGAAAATTAGAGAGCAAGTGTGTGTAAAATGAGAATGAGATCAAGTATGAAATGGGTGAAATAGGCTTGATATTTATAGTGATGGTGGGTTGGTATGGCCGACGGCCTAAGGGGGATAAAGGGGGGGGGGACAAACTTTGCTTTTTGCATGGTGGTGGTCTAAAGGTGGTGCTTATTGTTGGGATCCCATGCAACATTTGTAGTAATGGTTAACAAAAATACTAGTATGTTGGCTCATCTTAATGGGTTTTTGTCCTACTTCCTAATGGGTCATAAATCCATTAAAGTGAGGCTAATTCAATGGTCCATTAGCTAGAGTAGGGTGGGCTTAAGTCCATTAAGATAAAAAGTCCAATAAGACAAACTAGTGTGCGTTAGTAAATTACTAAGCATAATTAAGCAACCAATAAGCCAAGTAATTGTCATTAGAAAATAACAATTAGTTTTACGTAGCCATAATATTCTAATTATGACAAAAGTTAAACGTGTACAAAGTACGTAGCTCGTTTTAAACGACAAGTGACACTAACGGTCATAAAAGCATTCAGGGATCAAGTTAAGTAACTAAGTACTTACTGATGTCGTGCGAGGTGTACGTGAAATACTATATATTTTTTATACGAAAAGCGTTACAAATTACACAAGTTTTAATTATTTATTTACAAATGGGATATACCTAAACCTTGCTACAACACTATAGGCAGTGTACCTAATCGTAGAGTAGTATAGTTTTTAGTAAGTCCGGTTCGTTCCACAGGGAGCGGGCTTATTGCACACTATATTTTTAAACAATTATATTTGTACAAAATATATTATATTAATAATATATAAAAGGGGGTTTTTACCGTTTAATGACCGGTTTGTCGATTTTATATTTTAAGTCACAATTAAAACCTAATGTAAAATATTAAAAATAAATACAAGACTTAATTTAAAGCGTAAAGTAAATAACGATAATGAAATTGCGATAAATAAAAGTGCAATTAAATACAATAACGTTAAGTAAAAGTACGATAATTAAAAGTGCAATTAAATATAAAATAAAGGAAATTAAATATGAAATAAAAGAATTATGCTTATTTAAACTTCCGTAATCATGATGTTTGACGTGTTGATTTTAATTTTATGCCCATGGGTTAATTGTCCTTTGTCCTGGATTATTTAATATGTCCGTCTGGTTTTTGTCCATAACAGTCCATCAGTCATAAATATAAAGTGCGAGTGTCCTCGTCAAATTATCCTTATACCCGAAGTCAAATATTCCAACTAATTGGGGACTTAAACTGTAATAAGGTTTTATTACTTTGTTTAATAATTACACCAGGATATCGACTGCGTGTAACCCAAGGTTTTAATACTTTGTTATCAATTATGCCAAGTGTCCTTGTACATAATTTCACCCCTGTTTTAATAATTATAGTGACTATTAATCCATTCCTGTGTCCGGTTAAATGAACGATTATTCGTACATATAAATACCCCGCCCATCGTGTCTGATCGAGTGTATGTGGTTATTTATAGGTACGTCCAATTGTAAATCTTTATATTAAAATTAACAAACTATCATTTAGTTAAACAAATATAAAGCCCATTAATAGCCCATAGTCTAATTTCCACAAGTGTCGTTATTTTGTCCAAACCCCAATTATGGTACAAAACCCAATTACCCCGTTTTTAATATTTAGTCCAACATCATGATTACTTTGGCTCAAATAAGCATAATAATAACTTAAGTATGAGACATTAATTTAAAAAGGAGAACATAACTTACATAGAGTATTTATCGCGTAGTGTTACACGGACAGAATTTCGACTTCAAAACCCCGTCAAATAACCTTTACATAACCCAAACTAACTAATATAAAACTATCCTATACTATATATATATATATATATATATATATATATATATATATATATATATATATATATATATATATATATATATATATATATATATATATATATATATATATATATTTATTATTTATTTATTACAGAGTATTATTATTATTATTTATATTTAAACTTGCAGAATTCGTGGCCTTTTATAGGCATTTTGATTTCTGACAGCTCCGCGAGTCGTGGAGTTTGAAAATCCAGCTCACAAACTTTTGGCTCCTAGCATGTCGACATAATAAATATATAAATATAAAATATAAATAATTAATATAATTATTTATATATTATATTATATTCTTGTGCATAGTAGACTTTTAATTTTTGCACCGTTGCGTCGCGCGTTGAGAGTTGACTCATGTCCCGGTTCCGGATTTTCGAATGTCCTTGCGTACAATTTAATATTTTGTACTTTGCGTTTTGTAACTTGTACTCTTGTCATTTTTAGACGTTTTTCATCAATAAATTGAACCACTTGGATTGTATCTCGTACATTTGAGCTTTTTGGTCATTTGCGTCTTCAAATCGTCATTTTCGCCTTTTGTCTTCGCACTTATTTAATATAAACGATTACAACTTAAAATAGGACAATTACAACTAAATAATTTACATATTGGGAGGATATTTCTACAAAATATATATTTATTTGGAGCACTATCAAATATCCCCATACTTGAACGTTGCTTGTCCTCAAGCAATACATAACTTGAAATAATATAATACATCACACGAATCACTTCTTTATTCTTCACACTTTGTACATCATTGATTTTGATATGGTGGTATAAACAATGATAGTAACGATAGAACCATGGTTAAAGGTGGGTGTGTCATCCACAGTTGCCTCGGGTTTAGGTCAACGACACTTGCAATCAAATAGCCGATTTACTTTCGGTTTCTAAAGCAAAGTGCACATTTGAAAGGCGGTTTACAGTCCCACATGACTATGAAAATGTAGATCCTTAAGAAAATTGGATCTTTATGAAAACATTTGATCTTTTAAAAATTCAATCTAGCTTTTACCCTAGATAAGTTTTCCGGAATAACCCTTCACCGGTGTTTGCAAAATAATTTTGTGGGTTGTGTGGGTTTCAGATTTGAAAATTTTAGCTCAACACTTGTGGTTTTGTGTTACCCACTTGCTAACCTTGTATTAGGAAAGCAACACGTCCAGTTTACTTGTCCCGTATATTACCTTTCGGTAAACTACCGTCCGGTTGTAAAGGAAAGCGATGAACAAGCAACTGTTAAGGCAATGTCCCGAGACATGCTTTTAATTATGGTCTATAACGTGTCGGACGCAATTACTATCCTTTGTAGGAGCAATAGTAAAGCTCACCCTTATAATTTTTCGGTCTGGCACAAGGTCCTGTCTTCGACCATGCTATTCAACCACCGTTCTTATAGTTGACACTCGATTTGGTTCAGGTGACCTAATGAATTCCAGGTGAATTCCTAGGATTTTACGTTCAATGGTAATGAACGCATTGAAAATAGGTTTTCAGAAAACAAATCGGTTTTAATTTTGATCAAAATATTTTCACGTTCAAGCTCGAGTTTAGATATCATTGAATTCCATGAGTTTGTAATTCTCAATCTTTAAGGTCAATCTCAAGGATTGAGTAATATCAGTCTTAAAAGCTGATTTTTAATCTTTAAGGAAATTATCCTTTCTGGGGATCTGATTCATTAGTCTTATTAAGCTAATTTGCACGGTGCCCTCCCCATTTTACGAGACAGATCCTCTCATGGTTAGGATAAGTCTGACCACATGGCGACCCTGTTTGATGCTGAGGTCCGTGGATTTCCTGCTGATTTTAGAGATGACTTTTCTAGATTTTTCGTCAACCTACAGCTGGTCTGGACGAAAACTTCTTAACCTAAATCAAGAAGCGCGTGTCTTTTTCGGAAGACTTTACTTCCTTTTAATGATGGAATTGATTCATCGTGTAGATCCATCTTTTCTTTTCTTTCATCGGGTAAAATAGTTAATTTAGTCCAAAACAAAAGCACCTGCAATAAACTTTACAGAAACATGTGCAAGATAGTTTTTAATTGAATAACTAGGTATATTCTCCCCACACTTAGTTTCTTTCTTTGCCTTTTTATTCTCCTTTATTCCATTTTAAATGAATTCAAGCGTTTTTAGGGCGTTTCTCCATTTATGTCCTTTCCGAGGTAACGATAATTTCGGTATTAACACCTAATTTTCATCGTTCATAAATATGTATAAACATGATTTTGAATTCATTTAGTTGAAAAATTTTAAAATTTTCACAATATTTAGAAAATAAGCCAAGTATAAACCCGAGAGAATTTATAACCCTTCCCCACACTTGAGATCATGCAATGCCCTCATTTGCATGAAATCAGACTCTAATTATAAATTCATGAGGGTGATTAGTGTAGAAAAGTGATTGAAAATACCCAGTTTGTAATTACAAAGCTCGTCGAATGATAGATGGCGCGCCTCATCGTTTATTCCTTCTTGTTTTATCACACATATTTTTCTTCAAAAACGGTTGCTTTTCTGAATTGTTTGCTAATCTTTAAAAATGCGTCTTTTACCCTAATCATGCATTTTTATTAACGAGTTATGCACTAACCCGAACCCCGAATTTAACGTTAAGTGGGGTTAGACTTCCCCACACTTAGCTGATGACATGTGAAGTCGGTAGAATAAGTTCCACGAATTAAAATAGTGAGCCAGTTATTTACATCTCGGGTGGTGTATAATATATCAATGGGTTTAAAGTTTAGAACCACCCAATCTTCACTACTTAATTCTTTTTTAAGTGTAGCTTTTAGTAAATGGATACGTCTCTTTTCTGGTTCTTGGTCAAATGGATCGATATACACCGCCATACATATTTCTATAGGGTGGACAATTCCTAACATTTCCTTCCGTTCATTCTCGGGATCAAAGTTTTCACCTCTATTACCCAATTGGGTGAAATTCGAGGTGTCAATATCTATTACAGCTTGTAGTTCATCTTTGGTAGATGACTCGTCTATTGAGAATATTGGGTTGGAAGGTTGTGGAATGGTGAATTTCGGGATCGGAGTAGATTCTTTTTCATTAACGGTACTTATCGACTTTGGTCTCGGGGGTAAAGTTTTCAACGTTATCATTTTCCCAAGAGTACCAATTTGTTACCCTTACTTCTTCTTCATCCATAGAGGCTAATGTGTCGATATGTTGTGAAATTGGTAAAACTGAATAAAAAGTATCATCGGGATAGTTGGTGATTTCGGAGCTCTCGAATTCATCAAAATTCGATGATATGAGATTTTCTTGCACAATACTCCTCAGATCAACAGGTGTGTAGTCTGATAGAGTTTCAGCTTGTCGGTTTACAAACTCTCTCATTTGTTCATTTTGAGCATTGAGTTCTTCGAGTTTGATTTTCATATTGTCTAATAAATTTTCAGACACGTAATTTTCCTCGTCTACTGGTTGTTGAGTTTGGAAATATTCTTGGGAATAATCCCAATTTGAATTGTATTCTTCATAATCATTCCATTCAGGTTCCGTGGGTGCGTAATTTTCCATAGGAACGTAATAATAACATTCCCATGTTGAGTGATAATCTCCACAGATTTCACAACCAGTTATTGTTTCGTCATTCGTGATCCAAGATTGACCGAATGAATTGTCATCAACACTCGGTTGAGAGTATTGATTTCGTATTTCATAAAGAGTTTCCAAAATATCTTCGAGACTTTTCTTAATGCGCTTATTACCAAATTTTAATTATCCTATTAGTTATAAAAATAGAAAAACTTATATAAGTTGTCCAATTAATAGACTTTTCTGCTTTTGCCCACGTTTCGAATAGCCAATAGATGCAGCAGGGAGCCAGAACCCTTTAAATCGGAAGCTCACAACTCAGCCACTAACAAATCCAACTATTACTACGAAGCAGAAAATTGTCAACGTCCATTAATTTAACCGATTAAAATAATTTTTCGTTGAAATTTTAAAGAAATTATAGAGAAGAAATAGAGAAAATTCTAAGTCCTAAAAACTAGTTCGTCGAAAAATAAGAAAGAAAAAGAATACGCGTCGAAAAACGTCAAAAAATAAAAAAGAAAAAACGTCGTAACTTAAAAGTTTAAAAATTATATCTAAAAAGTTACGGCTAAAGGTCTAAAGGTAAATGCAATTTTATTCAGAAAATGGCAATTACTTAAAAGGCACTAAAATCTATTTAAAATCTAAAGTGAAAAACGGCGTCGTAAAATTCTAAAGCGCCTAAATCTTAATCTAAAGAAAAAGCACTTAAGGGATTTTACGGCAAATCTTAAAAAAACTAGAAATAAAAATAAACTACGGCAAAAACTAATCTTAAAACTAATTACGAACGAATAAACGATAAAAATACAAATTATAATTAAAATGATAAAAATACAAATTTTATAAAAATATTATTTTTATATTATATTTTATAAAAGTATTAATTTAAATATATATTTAATAATACTAATTAATATTTAAAATACAAATTAATTTAAAAACTAAAACTAAATATTAATATTAAATATAAACCTAATTAAGTTTTAATAATAATAATTAAATTATACTCGTAATAAATGCCAAATTAGGGTTCTGGGTGCGTCTGTCAGGGCGGCTCCGCGAGTCGCGGTTCCACTTGCCTTAAAACTCCACATGTCGCGGAGGATGTAAAACGTTTTTTTTTTTAATTTTATATTTTTTTTCTAAAAATATATTTATACAAATATATATTAAAAATATAGCGTTTCGCCGATTCCCCGGCAGCGGCGCCAAAAACTTGATGTCGTACGAGGTGTACGTGAAATACTATATATTTTTTATACGAAAAGCGTTACAAATTACACAAGTTTTAATTATTTATTTACAAATGGGATATACCTAAACCTTGTTACAACACTATAGGCAGTGTACCTAATCGTAGAGTAGTATAGTTTTTAGTAAGTCCGGTTCGTTTCACAGGGAGCGGGCTTATTGCACACTATATTTTTAAACAATTATATTTGTACAAAATATATTATATTAATAATATATAAAAGGGGGTTTTTACCGTTTAATGACCGGTTTGTCGATTTTATATTTTGAGTCACAATTAAAACCTAATGTAAAATATTAAAAATAAATACAAGACTTAATTTAAAGCGTAAAGTAAATAACGATAATGAAATTGTGATAAATAAAAGTGCAATTAAATACAATAACGATAAATAAAAGTACGATAATTAAAAGTGCAATTAAATATAAAATAAAGGAAATTAAATATGAAATAAAAGAATTATGCTTATTTAAACTTCCGTAATCATGATGTTTGACGTGTTGATTTTAGTTTTATGCCCATGGGTTAATTGTCCTTTGTCCTGGATTATTTAATATGTCCGTCTGGTTTTGTCCATAACAGTCCATCAGTCATAAATATAAAGTGCGAGTGTCCTCGTCAAATTATCCTTATACTCGAAGTCAAATATTCCAACTAATTGGGGACTTAAACTGTAACAAGGTTTTATTACTTTGTTTAATAATTACACCAGGATATCGACTGCGTGTAACCCAAGGTTTTAATACTTTGTTATCAATTATGCCAAGTGTCCTTGCACATAATTTCACCCCTGTTTTAATAATTCTAGTGACTATTAATCCATTCCCGTGTCCGGTTAAATGAACGATTATTCATACATATAAATACCCCGCCCATCGTGTCCGATCGAGTGTATGTGGTTATTTATAGGTACGTCCAATTGTAAATCTTTATATTAAAATTAACAAACTATCATTTAGTTAAACAAATATAAAGCCCATTAATAGCCCATAGTCTAATTTCCACAAGTGTCGTTTTTTTGTCCAAACCCCAATTATGGTACAAAACCCAATTACCCCATCTTTAATATTTAGTCCAACATCATGATTACTTTGGCTCAAATAAGCATAATAATAACTTAAGTACGAGACATTAATTTAAAAAGGAGAACATAACTTACATTGAGTATTTATCGCGTAGTGTTACACGGACAGAATTTCGACTTCAAAAACCCGTCAAATAACCTTTACATAACACAAACTAACTAATATAAAACTATCCTATACTATACATATATATATATATATATATATATATATATATATATATATATATATATATATATATATATATATATATATATATATATATATATATATATATTATTTATTATTTATTTATTACAGAGTATTATTATTATTATTTATATTTAAACTTGCAGAATTCGTGGCCTTTTACAGGCATTTTGATTTCTGACAGCTCCGCGAGTCGTGGAGTTTTAAGCCTTCAAACTCCGCGAGTCGTGGAGTTTGAAAATCCAGCTCACAAACTTTTGGCTCCTAGCTTGTCGACATAATAAATATATAAATATAAAATATAAATAATTAATATAATTATTTATATATTATATTATATTCTTGTGCATAGTAGACTTGTAATTTTTGCACCGTTGCGTCGCGCGTTGGGGGTTGACTCATGTCCCGGTTCCGGATTTTCGAACGTCCTTGCGTACAATTTAATATCTTGTACTTTGCGTTTTGTAACTTGTACTCTTGTCATTTTTAGACGTTTTTCATCAATAAATTGAACCACTTGGATTGTATCTTGTACATTTGAGCTTTTTGGTCATTTGCGTCTTCAAATTGTCATTTTCGCCTTTTGTCTTCGCACTTATTTAATATAAACGATTACAACTTAAAATAGAACAATTACAACTAAATAATTTACATATTGGGAGGATATTTCTACAAAATATATATTTATTTGGAGCACTATCTCTTACTAACACATTTTAAAATATAAACGAAGGTAATCAACATGAATTGAGATCCCAGAAAATAATATAGTTCAGTACGCACAAATACGCAGTTTTGCGAAAGTAATAAGCACCAATATAAGTCGAAAAAGTCGGGTCGTTACACGGTACTTCTCTTGAAGATCTTCTAAAAGAAAGATAATGTGCGATTTCGGCTCGTGACAAATCTTGAAGTCCGATAAGAATATGATCTGCTGCTCTGCTGATTGATCCATGAATGTCGATCATTGAGGCAGTGCTGGTGGTGATTATTTCTCTGTTAGGATGCTCGTTTCAGAGATCTTCAAATAGTGTCAAAATTGTATCTTCAGTATTTCAAAATCTTCTGATCGGTGTTCTCCACAGTAGGAGTTCGTAGCTTTGCACAACCTTGTCAAAAGGCGAAGCTGAAAAGAAGTGAAGAGCAGCCCTGACCCAAGCATTAGCGTCACCGTCTTTGAGTATATCTCCCTACATCCGGCTTTGAATGTGAAACTAGGATCCGTAGATTGTGATGCCCCGACCAAATCCATATGGACGAGAACATTACATTTGATTACATCGCGAGGTATTGACCTCTATATGATACATTTTTACAAACATTGCATTCGTTTTTAAAAGGCAAACTTTCATTTCATCGAAAGCTGACAGGTATGCATACCATTTCATAATATCCAAACTATAAATGACCTAATCTGTCATTTACTTAATAATAATCTCTAATGAACTTCAACGACTCGAATGCAACGTCTTTTGAAATATGTCATGAATGACTCCAAGTAATATCCTTAAAATGAGCTAATGCACAACGGAAGATTTCTTTCAAACCTGAGAATAAACATGCTTTCAAGTGTCAACCAAAAGGTTGGTGAGTTCATTAGTTTATAGTAATCATTTCATTTTCATTATTTTAGTAGACCACAAGATTTTAAATATTATAAAATGTGCAGAAGTCTCATTCCAACTGCACAAAAAATATCTTTCATATGAAGAACACCTGGTGAGGATTCAAAATATAATAGTAACTATCTGTGCCGGTCTTTCACCCCACGGCTGAATACATGTGCCTTCAAAATATAGAACCTCTGCGCCGATCTTTACGCCCCACGGCTGAACACATGTTTATAAAATATAGGACAACCGGTGTCAAAATGTCATCAATAATAAACCATCCACCCAGCTCGGGAGCTCATACGCTCTAACGGAAACCGGGGGCTAATGCGTGTCATAATAATCAACCCCAATCCCAGATAATTCTTTCATAGAATACAGTTAAGGTACTTGTATCTATTGCGTCAAACATTTATAAAAGCGCATGTATTCTCAGTCCCAAAAATGTAAAGAGTAATAAGGGAATCAAATGAAACTCACCAATTGTATTTTATAGTAAAAATACATAGAACGACATTGAACAAGTATAGGGTTGACCTCGGATTCACGAACCTATATCAAGTATATATATTAACACATATACTTTGTAATCGAACAAATTTATAAGTTAATATTAGTAATATACTTTATAATTTCATTTTCTATATTTTTAAATGAAAAATTTATATTTATGTTTAATCTTTTAAAAGTAAGTTATTAATATTAATCTTTCAAATACTTATTAAATTATTTTAATTAACTAATTATTGATAATTGATATAAATATAAATATAATACATATTATTTAATATAATAATAACTAATATTCATTTGGTAAAATAATAATAATAGTAATAATAATAATAAATATGATAATAATATAATAGAATTCTACCTTAGAAGCTCCAAAAAGAGTAAATTGAACCAGCCCGGGCTAGAACTCGAGACCTCCCGATTAATGAACAAACCCTTAACCACCAATCTGCTATTTCATTTCTGTTTTAACCCACTAATCAAATCTATCTAAAGCGTTTTCTGTTTTCATCATTTTCCTTCCAAATCTAAATCACAGGAAACAACTTAATCATATCAAAATCATCATCTATGATCATAACCCTAGTCATCATCTTTATCCTGATAATTGTTTCATCATTCATCATAAATTATCACATAAACTCATGATCATTAACCCTAATCATAAAATCTTAACAATAATATTCTTCATTTCATTATTTATTTCTTATCTATCATCTACATCATCTTCGTTATAATAATCATCATCTTAATCCGTTTTTCGTGAATTTCACAGTTTTCATAATCATAAACTATGAAATTATCACGTAATAACGTTACCATTGACTATCCTTCTATCTCTTCTTCTTCGTTCCTAAGATGCACCATCGATCCTTCATTTATCATATCATTCCATTGAATACAAGTGGGTCACGGTCCTAATAACTATACACGGCCCCATATGCGAATATAGAACATAGTGGCCCAATGGAAAAATTAAAGGATGGCAAGAACTTTGGCTTTAGTAATATTAAATCACAAGTGGGACAAATCGTAGGATTTTAACAATACGCATTATCATTAACTTTCTCATTATTAGGTCTCCCACTATCCTTATACTCCTTTTATCATTAATAATAGCTATCACCATCAAGATTAAAGTTGAGGGCCGCAAGGAAGAAGAGATTTTTATAGCAGCGGGTTTGAGGGTTAGAATTGAAGGTGGTGGCAGTTTATAGTTGTTCACGGCAAGAGCAATAACTAGACAGAAAATTATAGCATCATCTTGATTATCATCCCTTAGTGTTTTTCATCAACCTAGCTTCGGAACTACTTTTGGTATCGAACCATAAGGTAGCACAATGGGCTTCCAAGTAGTGGCACAACAATGTGCAATAACCTCTCACGGCCCAAAGACCCAATGGCCCAAGGACCCAACCAACCACTTGTATAACACGTTACATTATTCAGTATCAATTCTACTCCCTTTTCTTTTAATAATCATGTGGAATGTGGATGTGGATATAATAGATTACTGGTTGTCGCCACAGGAAAAAGAACAAGGAACATGTGTATTAGCTGTATCATGAAATCACAAAATTGTAAAGTGGTGTTATTACTTTAAATTTTTGTCGGCCAAAAAGAAAAGTAGAAGAAGAGCACTCAAACCTTATCATTATTTTATATCAATCACCAATCTTGTTATATTAATAGAAGTAGAACTAGTAGTAAACACGCAGCAAATTTTTGGTGATTTCTTGGTGATTGGTTCAAGCGTAAATAGGAACAGAAGTATAGGAGGTTGGGGTGTTGGGTGTTGTAAATGGGTGGAGTTGGAGTGGTGTTGCAAGGTGAAACAAGAATTAGATAGCGGCTGCAATTATAGTAACAAACGTGGTTTTGAAGTGAGGTGGGTTTCGAACAGAATCAGAAATCTTCGGTCGATTAATGGTGGTGTTCACGATCAACACAGAAAAACAGTGATGGGTGTTCGAGTTCAGTTTCAATCGAAACAGTAGCAGTTAAATATTGAACAAATGGGGATGGTTATGGATTTATGATGATCGATTTTACAAAGAAAAGAAAAAAAATATTAAGAAGGTATGAACAAAAAAAAAATTAGGTTGGTGTGTTTGTGTTGTTTTTAAGTTTGTTTTTCTTTGCCTCTATTAGTGTATATGTATGTATGTGAAGAGATGATAGGTATGAAAGTAGCAATACTTGCTTGTGAGGGTGGTGATGATTTCCTACAGAAAACAGAAAGGTTAGTAGTAAAGGTGGTCAGAAGTATTCGAGCCAGGAAGGTACGAACAAAACTATCTAAAGTAGAAAATGAAGTGTAACGGATTCGTACGATTTCTGATCTTAATATCTATTATCTTTGCTGGATGTTGTTTTGTAGTGAAATGGAAGTCGTCAGAGTACAGATTCGTGAGCAGGGAATGAAAAAAAAAATTTAAGAGTGGATTGTGACATTCAACTGATTTTGGATTATGTTAGTGTTTGATTCCTGGTTCGTACGAGTAGGATAGCAACGTGTAACAACTTTGAGACACAAACCAATTCATTTACCATCAGATAGTGATAGACAATGAATTGTAACAAACTATACGCGTAATTTATTTGTCATTGTAATTATGTTTTAATCCATAATTATTATGAATTTACTGATGATATTATTAAATCAAACATACTGATTTGTATATTGAATCAGTATATAATATGTACCTGTGTATATGTATATATTAGTATCTATCTATAATTATATAGCTATATGTATATATTTTTGTATAATATAACTAACCTTATTAATTTATAAATATAACTTTAATATTAATGCTCTTAATGTTATAATTAATAATAATAACCATTTATAATAAAAATAATAATATTATTGATAATAATAATAATATCTATAAGATTTGTAAAAAAAAAATATTATTAATGATAATAATATTAAATACTAATATTATTAATGATAGAAATAATGAATTGTATCATTTTAATAATAATAATTATACAAATAATACTTAATAATAATATTACTAATAATAACTTTAATAACAAATATATATATATATATATATATATATATATATATTTCGAATTTATATTTAAAATTATTATTATATATTCATATACTCAAATATATATGTATTTAATTACAAATATTGGTTCGTGAATCGTTGTGTGTAGTCGGGGTTTAATGAATGTAAGGAAACAGTTCAAAAATTTTGAGATTCAACATTACAGACTTTGCTTATCGTGTCGGAAACATTCAAAGATTTAAGTTTAAATTTGGTCAGAAATTCCCGGGTCATCACATAGATTCTTGGAAGATACGTGCTATCTGCTTCGTAACGTAGGTGGCAATGTTGACTCGGTCTGGTTCAAGATGAGAAAACGGATTGTTGCGTCTTACTTCCTCTGTGACTGCGTCTTGTAACTCTTTGATAATTAGATCGATGTGGTGATCAATTGTTACGTAAATTACTAGCCTCTCTGGTGTGCTTTCAAAGTTATCCCTCTCCAAGAGGGCGAAAAAGCTGTGAATATCCTCGATCATTTGCAAATCAGAGTGATAAGTCGGGCGTCTGGTGGAAAGATCCATATGCTTCCGGATGAGAGTCAGTAGTGCTCGTTGTTTGCTGAGAACGGAAGTGCAGATCCGGCTAAGGCGTTGTAGACCTTAGAGTAAATGATCTTCTGATCTCGACAAAATCTCGTCTCTAGAATAGTGCGAACCACTGAGTCATGCTCTCGTTGCCTTTCTTCACGGTAGATATGATTGTGAAGGGTATTGATAAAGTCTTGAATGCGTTCTTCTAGGATTTCAGCAATATTGTCTTCTCTTTGGAGATAACGATGGTATTCTTTCTTAATAGCCGTAATTCTATCGATTAAGCGTAGCTTGTAGTTAATTGTTGATTTATGGATGGCTTTGAGAATCTCTTCAAATTCATCGGTGTCATTGATGAAGGTTATCATGTCGGTGTGAGTGGATATGATCAGAATTCGATCTGAAGAAGAGTCCGACTCCTCCTGATCTGGTTCGGATGGAGAATATGAGTTATCCAGAATGTCTTCATGTGGTTCTTCCTCGTTATCATTGGTAGAATAATCGTCTGTAGATTCGTCTGATGAACGGGTTTCTTCAGTATTCTGGTTCTTCACCTTGACACTTTTGGGATCAATTTCTATGTCTTCAACGTCACCCTTATCAGTCTTCTTCTTGAAGCAAATGATTAAACTGTGATCTTTAGTCTCAAGCCTCATTAATTCTTCGTGACGCTCACGGCTTGAAGATGGTATCATCGCACTTTCTTTTACGTCTTCCATTTCCTCTTCCTCCTCAGGTTCTTCCTCTTCCTCTATTTCTTCGCTGGGATCCTCTTCTTCTATTTTTGGGTCGTCAACAGGCTGTGACTCGACACCCATCTCGATATCTTCGGCTGGTGGTGGAGACTCATCATCGGAAGTGATCCGTCTGGTGGAAATAGCAAACGTCTCTGCCTGTCCAGAAAGATCGGTAGGTCGGTCAATTTTGAAGGTAACGCTCTCCCCATGTGATCGTAAGATCAAGGTTTGATTGTACACATCAATGACTGTCCTAGCCGTATTCATGAAGGGTCTTCCTAACACTATTGGTGTGTTTAGGTCTTCCTGAATGTCCATCACTACGAAATCTGTAGGATACAAGAATTTGTCGACTTTCACCAAGACGTTTTCAACTATGCCCTTAGGATATCGAATTGTGTGATCGGCAAGTTGGATTGTCATTTTGGTTGGTGACAAGTCTCCTAACTCTAATCTGTTGTAGAGAGAGTAGGGGATTAGGTTGATACTTGCTCCTAAATCTGCTAGCGCATGAATGGTTCCAGATTGGTAGATTGAACATAAGAAAATGAAGCGGCCCGTATCTCCTAGCTTCTGTGGTAGAGAGTTTCTGAGTACTGCTGAGCAGTCTTCACTCAGTGGAATTTTGTTAGAATCTGGTATCTCTTTCTTTGTAGAGAGAAGCCTTCGGATATATCTCTTTTGATTAGGCACTTTGGACACGGTGTCCAGGAATCTACCATCAAGTTTGAAAGAATCAAGCTTAGATAGTTCCTCCTGTAACCTTCCAGGATAGGGTACACGAACCGGAGTTGCAGTGGACAACTGCTGAGTAGACGTCGATTTGTTCTTGATTCTAGCTGACCTTCTCTGTGGTTCTTCTCCTGGGATTACTGAGTCCATTTGCTTAGCTTCCTCTATGTGGGGATTTTGGATAGTATTACTAGGTAACCTTCCCCGGGGTCGGGTTTCAAGGCGTTGTGATAACTGTCCGAGCTGCGTTTCTAGACTTTTGAGAAGAGCCAGTTGATTTCTAATTAGTATCTCTGTCTGGTCTTGTGTAGATGCAGTTCTCTGATTTAGCTGTTGTTGTCCTTGAATGAATTGTGTCAACTAATCATCAGTTCTGAGAGTGGGGTTGGCTACTTTTGTAATTTGGGTGGTTGGGGAATTTTCCTTAGCTGGTGGACCAGTGAGTGGAAGTGGTTAATCGTAGGTCAATTGAGATTGTTGGAGTGGGTAAGGTGGGTAACGATAGCGAAAAGGTTGGTTGTTTCTTTGGAATTGGTTAACCCTAGGTTGTTAATTGAATCCGGGATTCGATTGAAGAGCTGGGTATTGAACGTAATAGACTGAACCATCAGGTTTTCGTACTCAACTTGATATTCTTCAGTGGGTTGCGGGTTGGCACAATTAACACAGGCATGGACCTGGTTAACTTGCTGCGGCTGCATCTTCAATTCTCCAAGTTGTTTGGCAAGAGATTCCATCTTGTCTATGAGAGATTTGATGGCCTCTGTTTGATTATTGAGTGCGGAGAGTGGTGCAGACGATGATGTTGTTTCACCACTGTTCCAGTCATGATGATGCATTGTCATGTTTTTGAGCAACTCCCATGCTTCGTCTGCGGTTTGGTTCATCAGATTTCCTTGAGCGGCAGCATCGATCGTTGTCCTATGATTTACCGTAAGACCATTGTAGAAGGTACATATTTGGGCTGACCGTTCTAACTGGTGGTTAGGGCATTTCTTCAGCAGGGTTTTGAATCGCTCCCATGCAGTGTAAAGATATTCATCATAACTTTGTTTGAAGTTAATGATGTCATTCTTAAGCTTGGTTTGTTTAGAAGGAGGGAAATATTTGGTTAAGAATTTAGTAGCCATCTCCGTCCAAGAAGTGATGGAATCTTTTTCCAGTCCTTCAAACCATGTTTGTACATGACGGGTGAGAGAATAGGGGAACAAGTATAGCCGGACTATATCTTGTCCTATCCCTAGCTGCTTGTAGGAATTCGAAAGAGATATGAATTTATCGAGGTAAGAATTAGGATCGTCATTCGGTAATCCATGGAATTGACAGCCATTTTGGATGAGTTGTATGATGTAATGTTTTAACTCGAACGAGTGTCCTTGAATCTCTGGAAATCTGATTGGTCCTCCTCGACCTTCAATCGCTGGTTTAGTGTTTTCTGCTAAAGTAACGCGCAACGCCATTTGTTTTCTGATTCTTGCTTCCTTGCGTGCTTTAGAGATTATTGTAACATCCCGTTTTCTCCCTGCATGTCTTAAGGTATATACTTAACCGTTAGTACGTCTATATTTTTGTTGTGATGTGATTAATAAATTTAAATGGTAATTTGATGTGTGTGCGTTATGTATATATATAAATATACGTAACGCATGATAATGTATATGTGCATGAGTATATACGCGGTTAGGAGTGTAGTAAGTCTTGTAAGACTATTTGGTGAAGGCTAGGGAATATAGGAAGCGGGAATGGAATGTACAAGTCGAATAAATCGGTGATGGAGTTTAAGTTGTCGAAATGACCAGGCGCAGGCCTTTGCCGCGCCGCGGAAGTCCATGTCGCGCCGCGACGTTGGACACAAAACAAAGTCAGGAGGCTCGATATTCAGATCAAAAATCACTTGCAATGTCGCGCCGCGGTAAAGGGAGTCGCGCCGCGACACTAGACGCAAACCAATGTCAGGAGGAGATCAAAACAGCTCGAGAATTACGTGAAATGCCACGCCGCGGCAAAACAGGGTCGCGCCGCGACCATCTGTGCAGTCTGGTTCCGAATTTAGTTTTTAAAAGGTGTAGTTCAAGGGTAATTTGGTCTTTTTGCGTGTAGGTCTGATTGGAGCATTTAATCTCCACCACTTATCCATATTATTCATTTATTTTCCATTTTTCTTCTCCATTTACTCTCAAAACATAAAACCCACTTAGATTCAAAGTGAGATTTGAGAGTGAAAAATTTAGAGTTGATCTTTGGAGCAAGAATTAAAGTTGTTCTCCTCTTTCTTAGCTACGAGTGGATAGTATTGGTAAGTCTTAACTCCGTATTTTGAGTTTTAGTTAACTTATGGCTAGGGTTTAGCCATTTGGGACTTGTAAGACCCATTTGGGAATTTAATGGGTGGATCTGGGTTAATTTGATGTAAGAAAACCCAAATGGTGTTAACCTAGGGTTTGTTCATGTAATTGGGGTTTTGTAAGTGTTAAATTGAGTTTCTAGTCACTAACACACTTGTAAATGATGAAAGCATGTTAAGGGGTTAAGTTTGACCAAGTTTGTGGGTATAAGTGTTACAATGGGTCAAATGAGTCATGGTTGACCTAATTGGGTGAAATGGGTATGAAATACCCTAAGTTTGTGTTAATTGGTGATAGTAGGCTATAATCACTAGCTTTTAGTGATTTATGACGAGTCATGGCCATTAATGGGCGGTTTGGTGGGTGTGAGTCATTTAATGCGGTTAGGACATTAAATGCTCAAGAGTGAGTAAGGTGGTTAATTCCACTTGTTGTGTATTGAATGTGTACTTATGTATTAGGTACTTTGCTTGAAGCTTACGGAAGCATTAAATCACCACCGAAGTGTTAAGGTGAGTGGAATAATTATATGCGTGCATACATGATGTATTTATTTGTGAAGTATGAGTTATGAAGTGTCGATGTGTGAAGACACCACTTCTCACGTGGCGAGTGAAGTGTCGATGTGTTAAGACACCACTCGGAAGTGAAGCATCGATGTGTTAAGATGCCACTTCGAGAGATGTAACGAGTGAAGTGTCGATGTGCTAAGACACCACTCCGGTCGAAGTGTCGAAGTGTTAAGGCACCACCCGGGGTGAAGTATCGATGTGTTAAGATGCCACCCGTGGGGTTAGTGTACGAGGTGTTAAGTGCACTAATGGTTCTTATGAACTCCGACGGTCCTTTAAATACCGTTCCCTCGTTCAATTGGTTAACTATGATTGTGTGTGGATTGTAGCATATTATATTGTTTAAACTACATGCTATTGTTATGCTAGCTCGTATGGTGGAAGGTTTAGTATTATACTTGTGATGGTATGATCATTTATATTGCTAGCATGTATGCGGTAAATGCGTAAGTGATTGCAAGTAAGTAGGTTGTATATGTAATCGTATAATTGTTGCACTCACTAAGCATTAGCTTACCCCTCTCGTTGTTTATCTTTTTAGATGCAGGTGCGGATAAGGGCAAAGGGGTTGTTGGGCACTAGGTGTCCTTTGATGATGTTTTGTTGGAGCTTTTGAAGTTGGCCTAGCGTTTTGAGTAGTTTAGCCCCAAACCATGCTCGAAGTGTTGTTTGGATTAAAACTATCGTTTTTGGATAGGTCAAACGTGTATCACATTTATTAATGGCCCTAGTGTCTTTTGTAAACATTTAACTTGTGATGTTGTGTAATGGGTTATATGTAACCGTTCATTTTGGCGCAAATGGTTTATTATTAAAAAAAAATTATCGTATGGATTACGGGTTGGGTTGTTTCAAGTGGTATTAGAGCATAGTCTAAGGGATTTAGGCGACTTGAGATAGGTGCCTAGACTTAGACTTTATTGTGTGTGCGCTTTATGCGGGACTTGTAGGACTTCGGGTCGGATTGGGAATTGTTAGTGCATAGGTTTATGTGAACTAACCTTGCGCTATTTGTTTTGTGTTGTAATTGAAATCATCAAGCGAGATAGACATTGTACTAGTGAGTTAATGCGATGTGCTCGCGTAGTAATGACTAGCTACCATTATTACGGGTGCAAATCGTGTCAAACAAGCGATGTACGACTATTGTTGAGTAAGATGGGGTGGTAATGTGCATATGTATGTGTCATGTCTTTTCGTTCCGTTATTTAACCTCTTTCGTTTTATAGAATGAAGATGAGAAATGGACACGACACCGAAAATGGGGGCACGAGCGAGGACCCCGACTTCACGGCCAAGGTTGAGGCCATTTTGAAAAGTCATCATGCATCCTTCCTAGAAGATGTTAAGAAGATGTTTCTAGATACGATTGACGATCAATTAGTCAACGTAGTAAAGGAGCAAATTAAAGTTGTCCTTCAAGAGGACAGTGTTGGAAGACGCGACTTTTTCTATAAGAATTTTAAAGACGCTCAACCTCCTACTTTTGAGGGCGAACGGGACCCACTTAAGAGTGCCCGGTGGATCTCCGACATGGAGGGGGCTTTTCGTACTTGTGAATGCCCTCTTGATAAAAAGACGAGGTATGGGTGTAGCATGTTGAGAGGTAACGCTAAATTGTGGTGGGATGCGAAAATCCAAGTTTATGGTGAAGAACAATGTATGGATTTTACTTGGGACGAGTTTAAGGCGGAATTTTTCCAAGAGTACCGAACTTCGGCCGATCTTACTAGACTTAAGGACGAGTTGCGTTCCTTGAGGCAAGGGTCGATGGATTTAAACACTCTCAAATCCGTTTTCTTGTCAAAAACCCAATTTTGCCCGGAGTATGTCGGGAATGATAAAATGTTAAAGGAAGACTTCTATCGAATCTTGAATGACAATTATCAAGAGAAGATTAGTGTGAACGTGGTGAAGAGTTTTGATGAGTTGTTTGATATGGCCAATGATTTCGAGTCGCTCATCTTGAGAAAGAGTGGCTTTACCTTAGGCAAAAAGAAGTTTGAAGTCACTAGTCATTCGAACTTTTCTAATAAGAAGCACAAGAAGGGCTCCGAGAGTGTTGGTAGTGTGAGGAAGGGTGCTTCCGGTGATTTTGTGTTGGTAGTGTGAGGAAGGGTGCTTCCGGTTATTTTACTTATGCTTGCTACAATTGTGGGCAAAGGGGACACATGGCTCGTGAGTGCCCGAAACCATCATCCACAACCAAACTCACTTGTTTTAATTGCGGTAAAGAAGGGCATAAGAAGCCGGAGTGTCCTGATTTGCGGGGTGATCATGTTAAGAGGTTAGAGAAGGTGACGGGCATGGCTAAGGGGCAAAATTATTTGATGACCAATGATGAGGCCAAGCATTCCAATGAAGTTGTCTCAGGTACTTTCATGGTTAACTCTAATCCGGCACGGATACTTTTTGATAGTGGTGCTAATTTGTCGTTTGTGTCTCCAAGATTTGTGCCTAAGTTAAATAAACTGCTAGCTAAGTTAAGTCATCCGATAGAAGTCGAAATAGCAGATGGTAATACGGTGCTAGGGGTTGATGTTTGTAATGATTGTAATGTTGTGTTTGGTACCGAAACGTTTAAGATCGATCTCATTCCGATGACTTTGGGTGATTTTGATATTGTTGTTGGTATGGATTGGCTCGATCGTTATAGAGCCGATATTGCATGCCATGATAAATTCATTCGTGTGAAGACCCCAAGTAGGGGAGAGTTAATTATTCATGGTGATAAGCGAAGAAGACTTGTGCCGATATGCACTTATGCACGAGCACGTCGTTTCCTTGTTAGTGGTGGCATGGCTTTTCTTACCCATGTAGTTGATACTCTGTTGGTCCTTCTTTTGTTGGGTTAGCCATCTCCTATGATCAATTCTGTGGCATTTAAGAGCAACATAGGCATCCCATTTGACATTGAAGGCATCATTTAAGTCTTGCTGTCTCTTCTGATATCTCTCAAGTTTTCTTTTCATTTTTCTTTCAATAGACTGAGAGACAAGAAGAGCTTTCGAAACAGCCATATCAGAAACATCACTGGGCTTACTGCCAGAACCAATATCATCCACTGATGTGACAGACTCACTGGGTTGAGATCCACCAGCTGCCTGTACACCAGTTTCAGTATGAGCGTTGCTGGGCTTAGTGCCAAAGTCTTGACCATCACCATCACCATCCCTCCTTGGTTGTTTAGGAGCCTTTTCATGCTCATGCTCCCCCTCTGATTGTTTTCTCTTTTTAGATTTACTCTTAGATTTCTTCTTCTCCCCCTTTTTGTCATCAGCAGGGGCAGGAGAAAGAACAGGGGAGACTTGTGCATCAAGATCACTATCTGAGTTGGGAACAGAGAAAGCAAAATTGTTCCAATCAGCAACTTCAGGAGTGAGATGGGCACCAGGATCCACACCAAATTGTCTAAGGAGAAGGTTGGAGGATCTAACTTCATTCCTTGCAACACCCATGGCCATCTGTTCAACCATAGCCCTAACATCACCCTGTAGAGCAGCCAGGCATTGCATATTCTCCACCATTTGAACATAGGCAGAGACAGGAATCATGTTAGCCATTTGTTGTTCCTGCGATTCCAATCTCTCATGCAGAACAGCATTTTCTTCATTAAGAAACAGGACTCTGCGATTGGCAGCCTCCAAATCAGCTTTAAGGCTAGCAATGTCCTCCATGTACTCATTGTGAGAAAGGATTCACTTCTTTAATTCCTCCTCCCCTTCCAGATGCTTGATAATGGCTGATACTGCAAGATCAGCAAAAGCACGTATTTGTCCTAGCTGGGCCTCAATATTTGAAGAGGTGACTTGCCCAGCATTCCGGATGGCTTGAGTTACACTATCATCAATAGCAGTGCGAATGGTGTTTTGGAGATCTGGTGTAACTTCTCTGAGTGTTCTAAGTACAGCGAAGGTTGAAATATCAGCCACCTCATCAGCATTAAATTTAAGATAGCTGGTTGAGGGCTGGTCAGAAGCAGCTGACACGAGATTACTTATGTGGGGTGGTGGAGGTGGAAGGTCAGGAGCTGACTCGTCACCATGATCACCATCATTTTTACCTTCACCCGAAGGCTTAGAACCACTAGTATCCTTGTCAGCATGAAGATCAATATCATCTGTGAGATCCACTAGTTTTTCTTTGGAACCAGTCACATTATCATGAGTGGCTGGTTCATCCTTACCAGTACCTTTATCAGCATCACCATCAGAAGAAGATGATGATGAGGAAGAAGCTGATGAATCAGAAGGTACTGGCGAATCAGGAATATTTTGCATAACATATTTACCAGTAGAGGGATCCCTGATGAACTTGAGAGGCCTCCATGTACCAGGCCATGGAGAAACAGCTGGAGCCATGCCAAAATAGTGATAAAATGGCTGCTCGTTTATCTGTTCTAAAGTAGCCAGCCTCTCATAAACTTCTTCTCTAGCTGGTTGGTCAAGCTGAGACAATAGTTCAGTCAGCTCCTCGCGAGGCAATTTGCTGGCTGATACTATGGCAGTTTGAGGATCAAAGTTAGCTGATCCACCAGCAGAGCAACTCTGGGAGTGATAGATGCTCCCCGATAGATGAAGTTAGGGACAACTTCATCAGGATCTGGCACCTGGCACACATAGGGTTTCTTCTCAGCAGAAACAGTAGCCTGAGAAGAGTCAGTAGTGGCAATAGCAGAGGTACCAGCATCCATAACGGGTTCCGTAGAACCAGTAGCATCGGTGAGTAACTGTGCAGCATCTCCAGTAGTAGCATCAGTATCCACCATTGGTTCTGTGGGAACATAGCCAACATAGCCAGCATTAACAAAATCAGGACCCTCCAGAACAATATCATCCTCTGAACCAGAATCTGATGGAAAAGTAGCACTTTTACCAGCATCCAGGATAACATTAGATGGAAAAGTAGCACTTGTATCAGCTTCCATGATAACATATTGTGCATCGGTAGCAGCAGCAGACGTAATGTCACCCTTTGGTTCAGTGACAGGTTCATCAAGTAGAACATCCTTGACAATATTGTCAATTACCTTTTTAAGAACAGGAGGATCCACTATGATTTCATCTTCCACTTCAGGTGTAGTAGTGGAAGTAACAATACTGGGAGCAGTATTACTAGCAGCTGTAGAAGCAACAGTACTAGCATCAGCACCACCAGTAGGAGAAACAGTAGCCTCAATACCAGTAGCAGAGGCAGCAATCTGCTCAGTAGGAATAATAACATCTTTAACTTGCTCCCCCTCTGACTGTTCTTCTACCCTGCTAAGAACTGAAATAATAGAACATTTTAGGTTAACAACTGTAGAACCAAATAAATTTGACTCAATAATTGCATCTGGTGTTGGTCTCTGGGGACAGACTGGTGATTTGGTCATCCCTTCGAATGAGACAGAATAAGGTGTCTGTAAGTACAGCTGTGACTCTGCTGACTGATTGGTGACACATGTTGACCCAGATAGTGTAAGAGTTCTGGCTGGTAATGATGTAGGAGTGAGACTCTTAGCATGATCCGAGTAACATAATGGCTGTGTAGTATCCTGAGCTGGTTCAACACGATGAGGAGCCAGCTCAAGTTTGCTTTGGGGGTTAGGTATGTGCTCTGCTGATTGTACTGGCAGCAGAGGATATAACATGAAGTTCAAATTTGAAAAATGTGGAAGTTTCTGGCTAGAGGAGTATGGGTTGCTACTCTTCTTAACACTAGTTTTAAAACCAGTCAGCTTGGGAGCCAGGGTTATACCTTGAACTCCACATTCATTTTTCAAGTCAGCAGATAAAAGATTTTTAATTATGTTAGAATTTTCTGCTGTATGGTCTAGAAACGCACCAGGTTCCATAGCCACATCCTTTGCAGGAGCAGCAGTTGAGACTGGTGCAATTCCCCCTGTGGTTTGCTTGGAGCCAGCTCTTGCACGTTTGGATTTGCCTGTTACCAAGAAATAGTTAAGCAACGGATTCCAATACTAGAAGTGGGTAGTCAGTATATAAGACTAGGGTTGTTCTTTGTGATCAGAGAGCACTAGATTCTAATACAACTACTGCGTTACCAGTATGTGAGACGGTGGCTGTACTAGTTGAGGTAGCTGGCTTCTTCCTCTTGACAGCTGGCTTTCGCTGAAGACCCTCCCCCTCAGCTGGTGCAACACCAGAGGCAGTCAATGGGGCAGCTCCACCCTGAGCAGCTAGATACTCAAGCATTGCTGGTGTCAACGTAGCATATGGAGCAGTAGGCTTATCCTTTGGCATCCCCCCTTGTTTAAGAGGCAGGTTATATGATTTGTCAGCAATCTGCTGGTAAGCTTCACCCAGCTCATTTTCAAAAACAAGGCTCAAAAACCTTGGAAAGGGGATTAGATGTGTTCATTTGGGTGCAAGCACCATTTCCCTTAACCTTAAGTAGATTTCACTGGCATAATCTATGTTGCGGTTGAACAGCAGCCCGTGACCCATCTTCAATTCATAATCTGAGCATTGATCAAAACTGCCAGATTTGTGACTGATACACTGAGTCAGCAACCCAAAGAAATAATACCATAGTAGTGGCATGTGTTTCCTGAGTGGAGTATGAGATACTGGTTGAGAGTAGCCAATGATTTCTAGTACCTCCCTTCGAAACTCATCACTTGTAGGTGAATCTACAAATGGACCATTGGGTAATTGAAGAGCTCGTCAGATGGCGTCAACAGTAATGGAACAGGGTAAGCTGTTAGTCACCATGCCATGAATACATGGAACGTTCTGTTCGGTGGTGGACATGGTGGCAGTATACCAGAATCTGGCCAAACAGGCTGGATATAATCGTGAAGGTACACCGGTAATGGCTCTTGCCAGAGGGGATTGACGGATATAAGAAATCAGCTCTTCATAGCCGGTATTGACTTTCGATTTGGGAATAGAAAGGGCATGAGCAGCATTGCCTCTTGAAAGGCGAATCGTAGAGTGTTCAGGTGCGTTTGCAGCCCTAACAAGATTGGGGTGCAGGTTGAATAGTGGCCCTTGTTCAATTTGTTCCTCTGTAGCCGGGGGTGGTTGCTGCTCCGGTTGTGGTTCCACCGATGCTTGTGGTTGCTCCGATTGTTGTTCCGGTTGCTGGGTCTCAGCAGGTGGTGATTGATGTTGTTGTTGATCTGCCATTGATGATTGTAGAAAGTGAAGATATGAAGATTTGGAGATTTTTAGAGAGAGGAGTGTGAATTTGAAAACTGAATAACCAAAGGTTATTATGGAAGATAAAACACACTTTTAACCGTTGTGATTGGGTGAAAAAGGCAGGAGAGAGAAAGTGACAACTGCTATTAGCAGGCGCGTGGGTAGATGTGACAGACTGGCACACTCGAGGGGACACAGACTGATGATTTGACGTATATACGGCTTGAATACTCATACCTCCCATTCAACATTAAATGCAGCAGGTTTTAATTTTAAAAAAATTGAAAACCACAAAATAAGTGTTGTATTAAATACAAAATACTTTGTTACATTTAATATGTCATGAATTTAATTTAAATCATTGGAAGTAAATGAGTTTCAGTTTTAAGGAATCATTTAATTTTGTTATTTATTATTTCAATTAAAAAAAAAACTTTGAGTAACCAAAATATAAAAGACCTTGTTGTGCTGAGTGTTTTACATGTAGGCAGTAAGATAACAAAAATTGCTTACTGGTTTGCCCTTCATGTTGTAGAGCCAGCACACCAACAAAAATTGTCTTTTATTTAAAGTTCAAGCATACCCATCTCAGAGATGAGATAGTTAAAACGTTTCTCATCTAAGGGCTTTGTGAATAGATCTGCTAACTGCTGGTCTGTTGAAATAAAATGTAGCTCCACGTCTCCTTTCTGAACATGATCCCTTATGAAATGATATCGAATGTCAATGTGCTTTGTTCTTGAATGCATTACAGGATTGTTGGTGATAGCTATTGCACTTGTGTTGTCACAGAAGATTGGAGTCTTTGTAACATGAACACTATAGTCTTTCAGCTGGCTTTGCATCCATAGTACTTGAGCAGTACAACTACCAGCAGAAACGTATTCTGCTTCAGCAGTAGATGTGTACACAGTATTCTGCTTTTTGCTCGTCCAGCTGACTAGCCTACCACCCAGTAACTGGCAACCACCAGTAGTACTTTTTCTGTCTATTTTACACCCTGCAAAATCAGCATCTGAATACCCAATTAGCTCAAAATCCTGGTCTTTGGGATACCAAAGACCACGTTTAGCAGTAGCTTTCAGATACCTAAATATCCTTTTGACTGCTAGCAAGTGTGACTCTTTAGGATCAGCTTGATATCTAGCACACAGACATGTGGAAAACATAATATCTGGTCTGCTGGCTGTGAGATAAAGTAGGGATCCAATCATACCTCTATACTCAGTGATATTGACTGGTTCACCATTGGGATCAGCATCTATTTTAATAGATGCTGCCATTGGAGTCCCTATATCTTTTAAACAGGTCAGACCAAATTTCTTTAGCATATCTTTGATATATTTATCCTGACTTATAAAAATTCCATCATCAAGTTGTTTAATTTGTAATCCCAAAAAGTATTGCAAGTCTCTTTGTAAGCTCATTTCATATGTTTTTGACATAAGTTTTGAAAAGTCTTGACAATGTTTCTCATTTTTAGATCCATAAATAATATCATCCACATATATCTGTACCAGCAAGAGATCACCATCTGTCTCTTTTGAGAATAGAGTGGTGTCAATTGTTCCAACTTTAAAGCCTATACCAGTGAGATACACATGAAGTGTCTCATACCATGCTCTTGGAGCCTGTTTGAGGCCATAAAGAGCTTTGTCTAACTTGTAGACATGGTCTGGATATTTACTGCTTACAAAACCAGGAGGCTGTTTGACATAAACTTCTTCTTGTAGCTTCCCATTTAGAAATGCAGATTTAACATCCATCTGGAATACCCTAAAGTTCATCTTAGCAGCATACGCCAAGAACAGTCTGATAGCTTCCATCCTAGCCACTGGAGCATAAGTCTCTCCATAATCCAATCCTTCTTCCTATTTGAAACCTTGAGCTACCAATCTAGCTTTGTTTCTGATCACAATCCCATCTTCATCCATCTTGTTTTTGAAAACCCACTTAGGTACCAATGTCCAAACCTTATTCCTATCAAACTGGGAGATCTCTTCTTGCATAGCTCCTGCCCAGCTTGGATCTTTAATAGCTTCATCAGGACATGTAGGTTCAATGGTAGACACAAAGTTTACATGCATACAAAAATTGCTGGTTGCATGTCGTCTGGTTTTAACACCACTAGCCAGATTACCAATAACTTGCTCGATAGGATGCTCTTTTGTCCATCTAGTGTTATGAACAGGTGAGCTTGTCGTGGAACACACAGCATTTTAATCATCAGCTGGTTCGGAAGTATGAACAGCAGTTGGAGACAGCTGTTCATTATTAGTGTAACCAGTATCAGCTTGTGATCCTTCAGAACCAGTAGACCTATGTTCAAGTTGTAAGACTTCAGTAGAGCCAGTAGGTCCACCTGGTTTAGACACAGATGGAACAGAGTGTTCTATCTCATCATCAGAGAACCCAGTAGCATGAATAGGCGAGGGTTGTGCTGCTGGTTCTTCATCATCTAGAGCTGGCTGAGTAGGCTCTTTAAACAGTAGCACTTCATCTTCATGATCAGAAGAAGAAGAAGGAGCAGTTTCATCAAATGTAACATTAATGGATTCTTCAAAATAACCCCTTCTCTTGTTGAAAACCCTGTATGCCTTTGACATGTTGGAATATCCTAAGAATATACCTTCATCAACCTTGGCATCAAATTTTCCCAGCTGATCCCTATTATTGAGAATGTAACAGGGACTGCCAAATACATGAAGAAATGAAATTGAGGGTCTTCTACCTTTGAAAACTTCATAAGCAGTTTTCTGATGTCTTTTCACTATAAGAGATCTATTCTGGGTAAAACAAGCAGTATTCACAGCTTCTGCCCAATATGAATTTTTCAACCCAGACTCAGCTAACATAGATCTTGCTGCTTTAATGAGAGTTCTGTTTCTTCTTTCTGCAACACCATTTTGCTGAGGTGTTCTCACAGCAGAAAAGTTTTGTGAAATACCTTTGTCAGCACAAAATTCTTCTAAAGTTGCATTTCTGAATTCTGTACCATGATCACTTCTTAGCTGTTTCACCAGCTGCCCATTCAAAAGCTCCATTCGTTTGATAAAATTGATAATTTCATCAGCAGCTTCACTCTTTTGCTTCAAAAAGAATACCCAGGTGTATCTGGAATATTCATCAAAAATAACCAGTGTATACTTCTTCCCACTACAGCTGGCCACATTAACAGGACCAAAAAGATCCATATGAAGTAAATGAAATGGTTTCTCAACAGAAGAGATTTGCTTTGATTTGAATGAGGCATGGTGATATTTTCCTTTTTCACAACCAGGACACAGTCTGTCCTTTACATAAGACATGGTGGGTAGCCCGGACACCAAACTTCTACTGGATAATTTGTGAATATCTTTGAAGTTGAAATGTGAGAGTCTCTTGTGCCATAACCATTTCAAGTTGTCTGCTGCCTTCGAATAGAAACAAGTATCAGTTGTTGTGACAGCTGTGTTCATGTCAATTTGATACATGTTTTCATGACGTTTTGCAGTCAGCAGTGGCTTCCCTGTCTTATCAAAAATAGTGCCAATTTTCTTTCTGAATTGGACTATCTTGTTCTTGCTTGTCAGTTGGCTTATGTTGAGTAAATTATGTTTAAGCCCAACCACATATGCAACATTTGAGAATGTGATATTCCCATTAGTCAAAGTACCAAAACCCTTTGTGTAACCCAACGAATTATCTCCATAAAAAACAACTGGACCATCTTTTTCTTGATAGTCCATTAGCAGGGACTTACATCCGGTCATATGTCTCGAACATCCACTATCGAGATACTAGATTTGCTTGTTTTGAATGCCCTTCACAGTAGCTAAGAGATTAGTTCTTTTTGGGAACCCATCCAAGGATGGGTTCTGGAAGGGTCATCTTTGGTGATCTCTTCCTGTCTGCTGGTTTGCTTGAAGAAGCATCAGCAGACGGGGTAGGGGTAAAAGGACACCTGTTGGCTAAGTGAAACTTGCTGCCACATTTGTTGCATTTTCTCACATCTGGTATCGGTGATGGGTCATACACATTGTAAAGGGGATCGGGGCGATGTTTGGTAACTACCTCAATAAGCTAGTCAAGCTTGACTGTCATAATCTCAGTGATAGACAGCTCTTCATTCGAGTCCACTTTTGCTTTTCCCTTAAGGGCAGCTTTCTTCTTGGAACCAGTACCATAGTCATGACGAATTGCTTTGCCTTTATCATTTGACGAGCCAGTGTGGGAAGTTACTGGCTTGTCAACTGAAGCTGATGAACTAGAAGATGTTTTTCTTGCTGCCTTGGACTTGCCAGTATTACGTTTGACTGGCTTGTCTGCAGCTACTGGTTGAACAGTAAGTTTGTCATCAGCTGGCACAGCACAATTGGAACTCGAACACGAAGGGGAATCAGTAGATTTAACTTTTCTAAGATTATTTTCAGTGATTTCCCTTTTTATACGTCTTTCTTTTGGAGTCATGTAGTAGATGCTTGAGGGGTCAGTAGTCTCATCAATTGAGGTACTGGCTTCTCTTGCTCTAACCTCATCCTCCAAAATCTCTTTCATGGCAGGTGGTGGGGACACAGTAGCAGGTCTAACAAATTTATTCGTCAAGACCTTTTTACCTTTAACTATCTTGGTAAAAGTATTTGGCAAGACAGCTTCAGGATCTGTTTCAAGAATTGGGTCCATGAAAGTAACCTCTGCAATAGCAGCAGCAGCAGCATAGTCACCAGCAAAAAAAGCTTCAACTTCGCCTGCTCGTTAACACACTTTGCTGTGCGTTGATCTGATGTACACCATGAAGCGACAACCTTTTTAAGATTATCCAGCTGGTTCTTGACTTCTGCTGCCTCAACGTGAAGAGACTTTAAAGCAAAATTTTGTTTTTCGAGTTTTGAAATATCATCTTTCAAGATTTTAATTTCATCATTTTTGCATTTAAGTTTCTCATTTAAAGATTTGTTGTCTGATATCAAAACTTCTTCACGTTTACTGCCTCTACATAAGTCTACTCTTAGGTAGTCAAACATTTTGGCCTTTTCATCATCAGTATAAGTTCGAAAATTATCAACCTTATACATCAATTCAGTTTTCCATTGAGGAGAATCTCTTTTCTGATCAGCTTCCCTCATATCAGCCAAAAACTTGCTACCACTATCATCCTCATCAGACTCCTTGACCTCCTTGGCCATTAAACACAGCTTTTTTCCTTTAGCATAACCAGCACCATCATCATCAGTATCACTATCAGAGGAAGACGATGAGCTGGTTTCATCCCAATCATGATGCTCAGCAACTAGAACCTTTTCTGGCTTCTTACCCTTCTTATCAGTCTTAGCACTTTCCTTCATCTGAGCTTTCATAGCTTTGTACTTGTTTTTGTACTTATCAGCTTTAGAGAAAGAGTTAGCATGTGAAGTTGGAGGTTTCCTGGACATGCACTCAGCTGCAAAGTGTCCAACCTTCCTACAATTATAACACTCAGATTTAGGACCCTTGACTGATTTGCTGCTAAACCTAGCACTTGGTTTCTTACTCCCTTTGTATGACTTGCTGGTTCTATTACGATTGAACCTTTTGAACTGCCTAGCCAGCAAGGCCATACCTTCAGCAAACCCTTCTACATCACTTTCATCATCACTGCTTTCTTCAGATCCAGTACCACTATCCACATCACTCTCAGCTGTCTCTTCTTCTGCCAGCAGCTTTTGAACCAGTAAAGCCTTTTGAGCTTTTTCTTTAGCATTAGCAATAAGAGCAGTATCATTAGTTTTAGACGATTCTGAAGTGGTGGGGGCAGACCTAAAGTTTTCTTTCAAGTTAAGTTCAAATTTAGCTTCTGCCTTCTCATGGTTCCATAAGGAGCTATAGAGAGAAGGCAAGTTAAAGTTTTTTAAGGTCTGAGTGGTTCTTAATGGGTCAGTTACAGGTTTTCATTTAGCAGGTAGTGAGTCAATGAATATGTTTACTTGTTCAAATTCTGTATACATGACATTCAAGGTATTCAGGTCAGCAATTAGGGAGTTAAACCTAATGAAGGTTTGCTTAAGGGTTTCATTCTTGTAGGCAAAGAACATTTCATATTCTCTTTTCAAAGCTATCATTCTGTTCTGTCTTACCTCACCCATACCCTCATAGGTAACATCTAAATAGTCCAACATAAGCTTAGCATTTTCTTTTCCCTTAATCAGTTTGAACAATGTGTTAGGTAAAGTTATAGCTAACAAGGTTCTGATCTTAGGGTCAAGTCCAACACGACGTTTATCCTCAGCATCCCATCTAGAAGGAGTGAGAATAACCTCTCTGCCAGGAACAGCAGGAGTGTCAGCAGTCGCTGGTACACTGCCAATAGTCTCAGTAGGAATGAATGGACCATTTGTGGCAATATCAGGCATGAGTGGGTCAATAGACTCAAGGTGAAGCATGAATCTTGCTTTCCAAGTTTCATACTCTTCTTCATCAAATTTGGGTGGTCTATTGGATGAGCCATTTTCAAGGTAAGCTGAATTGGAATAAGCAGCCATGGGAGAATTCAGATCCAAGATATTAATTATCAAGACTGAAGCTCTGATACCAGTTGTTGGTCCCTTAATAACAACAGGAGTATTGTAGAGGGGGTGAATACAATTACTTTTCAATTAACTAAACAGTTAAACTCGATTATGTATTCAAGCATGAAAATTAGATAGAGTCACAGGTAATTTTCAACGGTTATTCTTTATTGATTGAATCACAAAGAATTACAACTATCCTTGGCGGAATGATAGTTGGTTGATACAGAATACCTAGATTATAGCTAAGAGGTAAACTAAAAGCTATTACACGTTTAGGACTCTAAATAATGAAACCCACACCACTAGTTGATACAACAGTGAATACAACAATATATAGTAGTCCTATTGTCCGTGTAATTAATCTATTGTCCACTAGTACATTGGATGCCTTGTACTTGTGGGGACAATTGTGTCAGAAGGCGTGCTCTCCTTCTTTCCTCTTAGGTAGCTATTTGCAGGAATACACCAATTCGGTTTGGCACTACCATTTGATTTAAACAAATGGAATGTTGTGTTCCCTAGGTATGAATAAAGTATAACACATGTCTGCACATGCGTTCCACTTCTGCATTCCCACGTGGTCTTGTAAGGTCACTTGTCAGCCGCCGACTCCTGTCCTTTTCTGTTCAACTTTGTCTTCGACTTCTGTTGAATAGTGCGTTGATGTAGACCACTCTGGGAAACTACCATGCTTGTAATGGAGCATGGCTGTCTTGTGTTGTATGCTGCTATCCAGATCTACTGGTTCTTCATATGCTGAGTCACTTGATATTCTTAATTAGCTAAGTACTCATCCTGTGCTGATTCGAAGAATACATTCTACCTTGTGCTGGTAGATCAGCCAGCATACTACATACTCGACACAGCTATATTAGCTGACTGTACATAAACAACATAAACAAACTTGTGCTGGCTGCACATAACATTTTAGTGTAAATAAATTATAGTTTTGTCATAATTAAATCCTTAATTATTTTGGGGACTCAACATACTCGTGATGAGCCACCACCCATTCGTGAAATTCTGGTGGTTAACGAATTTGAAGACATTTTTTCGGATGAGTTACCGGGTGTTCCGGCGGAAAGACAAGTTGAATTTCGCATTGAGTTGGTTCCGGGGGCTACCCCCATTGCTAAAACTCCTTATCGTTTAGCACCGACGGAAATGCAAGAGTTGTTAAATCAAACCCAAGAGTTGCTTGAAAAGGGTTTTATTCGACTGTAACGACCCGTCAAAATCGCTATTGACGCGGCACGTTAATCATTGATTCCACAGTGAGGTTTTGACCTCTATATGATACGTTTTGATAAAATATTGCATTCATTAAAATAAGTGACTTTCTAAACATAGAAAGTTATAAACATGTGGGCGAGTGCTTAGGTATAAGCAAAACCCCGAAATACATAAGTCTTTAATTTACAGGTTGACATCACAGTCCAGTTATTTATTACACAACGCAGTTTTATTTTGAATGCAATAAACTTTGTACAAAGCATGAGAGACTCCATGCAGGCAACAAGCACATCACAGCGGAAGCATTCTAAGGACCTGAGAATAAAACATGCTAAAAAGTCAACACGAATGTTGGTGAGTTATAGGTTTAATTGCTCGAGTCATAAACATATATAAAGATAGACCACAAGATTTCATCAAAAGTTTATCAATAGATTCTACGTAACAGAGCACCCTGGTAACTAAACTTAACGCTATAGTGATAATTACCCCATTCGTTTTAATACACGCAAACCAACGTGTCTTAAACTCAAATAACATACGTCCGTTAAAAGGCTAGCGCTCTAGCTCAGACGGGGATGTCAAGCCCTATGGATCCATATACAATTATTCGCGCCCACCAGTCCATATCCTATGTACTGGCAGCTACTAGTTACCAAAGCTAAGGGATTTTCGGTTTAACTCAGTGTAGAATTTTGTATGTACTTGTGTCTTATTGCGTTTAAAATAAATTGCATGTATTCTCAGCCCAAAAATATTTAAAGTATTTAAAAAGGGAGACTATAACTCACAGTTCAATATTGCGATTCAATATTGTAGGCAAATTGCGTAGACGTAATGATGGTAGATGACTGTATGGTTGGCCTTGGATTCAAGAACAATACCCCGAATAATACCTAATATTTCCTTAGCTTAAAGCGGTTTGAAACCCGAATTAAAAACACCCTCGTATATACCTTATTATTATTAAACTTAAATTTAAAATTATAATTATAATATAAATATAAATATTAAGAGAAATGTGAAAAACATTCGTCGAACGAACTGCGTATTTATATTACTTTTCGATTTACTGTAGCTCATGCGATCGCATGAGTTTTCAGTGTTTTTGCCATGCGATCGCATGGCCGCCTTTTCTGTTTCTGTTTGCTAGTTCGTCGACATCAAATAGTGTTACTGTAGCAAATAGTGTTTACTGTAGCAAATAGTGTTTACTGTAGCAAATAGTGTTTTACTGTAGCAAATAGTGTTTTACTGTAGCAAATAGTGTTTACTGTAGCAAATCACTGTAGCAAACTCGTTTTCACTGTAGCACTGTAGCAAAATACGGTTTCACTGTAGCAAATAATTTTTACTGTAGGAAAGTCGTTTTTACTTGTACATATATATATATACATACATATAATTGTTCATGAATCGTCGAGAGTAGTCAAAGGTAATTGTATATATGTAACAGTTCTAAAATTTTGAGACTCAATCTAACAGACTTTGTTTAACGTGTTAAAATAATAAATCGTATAGAGAATTGGTTTAAATAAGTCAAAAATTTTCGGGTCATCACAGTACCTCCCCGTTAAAGAAAATTTCGTCCCGAAATTTTGAGTAGTACCTGTTTTATGAGCGATATCAGTGAACAAATGTGGATACTTTTGCTTCATTTGATCCTCATGTTCCCAAGTAAACTCGGGTCCTCGTCTTACGTTCCAACGAACTCTAACTATCGGTATTTTGCTTTGTTTTAATTGTTTGACCTCACGGTCCATGATTTCAACAGGTTCTTCGACAAAATGGAGTTTATCATTGATTCGTATTTCGTCAAGAGGAATTACGACATCCTCTTCAGCTAAACATTTCTTCAAATTTGACACGTGAAATGTGTTGTGAACACTACTAAGTTCTTGCGGTAGCTTTAATCGATAAGCAACTGTTCCAATTCTTTCGGTGATTTCAAAGGGTCCTACGTACCTAGGACTTAGCTTTCCTCGTTTACCGAATCGTACAACGCCTTTCCAGGGTGACACTTTCAACATGACTTTGTCGCCCACTTGAAATTCTAGCGGTTTTCTTCTTACATCAGCATAACTCTTTTGGCGACTCATGGCCGTTTTCAATCGCTGTTGTATTTGAATGATCTTTTCGGTGGTTTCATGAATAATTTCTGGTCCAGTAAGTTGTCTTTCTCCTACTTCACTCCAACAGATAGGAGATCTGCACTTTCTACCGTAAAGTGCTTCAAATGGCGCTGCGTTGATGCTCGTATGATAGCTGTTATTGTATGAAAATTCTGCCAACGGTAAGTGCCGATCCCAACTGGTTCCAAAGTCAATCACGCATGCCCGTAACATGTCTTCCAATGTTTGTATTGTTCTTTCACTTTGACCATCTGTCTGTGGGTGATAAGCGGTGCTCATATCTAATCGAGTTCCCAATGCTTTTTGTAATGATTGCCAAAAACGTGATGTGAATCGGGTGTCACGATCAGATATGATAGAGATGGGTACACCATGCCTGGAAACTACTTCTTTCAAATATAGGCGTGCTAATTTCTCCATACTGTCTGTCTCCTTTATTGGTAGGAAGTGAGCTGATTTAGTTAGACGATCAACTATCACCCAAATAGTATCATGACTACTTGTAGTCCTTGGCAATTTCGTAATGAAATCCATGGTTATTCTTTCCCATTTCCACTGCGGAATTTCCGGTTGTTGCAGTAATCCTGACGGCTTTTGGTGCTCAGCTTTGACCTTTGCACACGTCAAACATTTGCTTACATAAGTAGCAATTTCTGTCTTCATATTAGGCCACCAATAAAACTTCTTGAGATCGTGGTACATTTTCCCGTTTCCTGGGTGAATTGAGTACCTCGTTTTGTGTGCTTCATCCAGTACTAGTTGCCTTAGGTTACCATGTTTTGGTACCCATATCCTACCAGCAAAATACAGGGTTCCATCGGCTTTTACTTCAAGTTTTTTTTCTAACCCTTTGCTCATTTCGCCTTTTTCGTTTTCTTCTTTTAAAGCTTCTAACTGTGCTGCTTGAATTTGCTTTGTGAGATCGGTACGAATTGTAATATTCAAAGCTCGGACCCTAAGAGGTTTTACTCTTTCTTTTCGACTTAGGGCATCAGCTACAACATTAGCCTTTCCGGGGTGGTAACGGATTTCACAATCGTAATCGTTTAACAGCTCTACCCAGCGACGTTGTCTCATATTGAGTTGTTTTTGATCAAAAATATGCTGAAGACTCTTATGGTCGGTGTACACTGTACACTTGGTGCCATATAGATAGTGTCTCCATATTTTGAGTGCAAAAACTACAGCTCCAAGTTCCAAATCGTGTGTCGTATAGTTCTTTTCATGAATTTTTAGTTGTCGTGAGGCATATGCGATAACTTTTGTGCGTTGCATTAATACACATCCTAAACCTTGGCGTGAAGCATCACAATAGATCACGAAATCATCATTTCCTTCCGGTAATGACAAAATGGGTGCAGACGTTAACTTCTTCTTTAATAACTGGAATGAGGATTCCTGTTCTGTGGACCAATCATACTTCTTTCCCTTTTGAGTCAATGCAGTTAAGGGTTTGGCGATTCTAGAGAAATCTTGAATGAATCTTCGGTAGTAACCAGCAAGACCTAAGAATTGGCGAATTTGTGTTGGAGTCTTCGGGGTTTCCCATTTACTAATGGCTTCGATCTTGGCGGGGTCAACTTTAATTCCATGTTTACTGACAACATGGCCCAAAAATTGTACTTCTTGTAACCAGAAATCACACTTCGAAAATTTTGCGTACAATTCTTCTTTCTTGAGTATCTCCAGTACCAGTCTTAAGTGTTGCTCATGTTCTTCCTTGTTCTTCGAGTAAATCAATATGTCGTCGATAAAAACAATGACAAATTTGTCTAAATACGGTCTACAGATGCGATTCATTAGATCCATGAATACTGCTGGAGCATTAGTTAATCCAAAAGGCATGACTAGAAACTCATAGTGACCGTAACGGGTTCTGAACGCGGTTTTAGGAACATCTTCTTCCTTCACTCTCAGCTGATGATATCCGGAGCGTAGATCAATCTTAGAATAAACACTTGATCCTTGCAATTGATCAAACAAATCATCAATCCTCGGTAATGGGTACCGATTCTTGATCGTTAATTTGTTTAATTCTCTGTAATCTATGCACATTCTCATAGATCCATCCTTCTTCTTGACGAACAGAATAGGAGCACCCCAAGGTGAAAAACTAGGACGAATAAATCCACGGTCCGATAATTCTTGCAACTGGTCTTGTAATTCTTGCATTTCTGAAGGTGCAAGTCTATATGGAGATCGGGCTACAGGTGCAGCTCCTGGTATGAGATCAATCTGGAATTCTACACATCTGAGTGGAGGTAGCCCCGGTAATTCTTTTGGAAATACTCCGGGATATTCTCTTACAACCGGCATGTCATCAATGCTTCTTTCTTCAGTATCGATCTTCTTTACGTGTGCCAGAATAGCATAACAACCTTTTCTTATAAGTTTCTGGGCCTTCATACAGCTGATAAAGTTCAGTTTTGAGTTATTCTTCTCCCCATAAATCATTAATGACGTTTCATCCTTACGAGGGATGCGGATTGCTTTCTCAGCGCAAACAACTTCCGCTCTTGTTTTGGACATCCAGTCCATGCCAACGATTACATCAAAACTTCCTAATTCTACGGGTATCAAATCAATTTTGAAGGTTTCACCAGCGAGATTCATTTCGCAACCATGGCAAATTTTATCGGCTTTTATCAGTTTACCATTAGCTAATTCAATAGTATATTTATCGTCTAGAGGTAATGATGCACATTTTAGTTTAAAACTAAAGTCTTTACACATATAACTTCTATCAGCACCCGTATCAAACATAATAGAAGCTAGTTGATTATTAATGGTAAACGTACCCGTGACAAGATTAGGATCCTCACGTGCTTCACTGGTACTAACATTAAATGCCCTCCCACGTGCGGGTTCTTTTTTCTTCTCCTTATCAGGGCATTGATTTATAAAGTGACCAGACTTCCCGCATCCAAAACATTTCTTGACATCGGTCAGTTTTGTCTTTACTTCAGAAACGGTGGCATAACAATCTTTCGCCACATGTCCTTTCTTGTTGCACTTATCACAGACCACTTGACAATAACCTGCATGATGTGTGTAACATCTTTTGCAGAACGGATGGGGTCCCTTATAGTTTGGACTTGCAGTTGCCCCATCTTGTTTACCTTTAAAAGTTTCTTGTTTCTTCAGATGAGTACTTTTGCCCTTATAGTCTTCCCATTTCCTCTTTCCTTCAGTTGTCTTGACTTCGGTAATTGGTGCCTTAATCGAACTCTCTGTGATCTGGTCCATGAGTTGGTGTGCCATTGTCATGGCTTCCTGCATCGTATTTGGTTTGGACGATGTAACATTTCCTTTTATATTGATCGATAAACCATCAATATACATTTCTATCTTTCGTTTCTCATTTGGCACCAATTCGGGACACAACAAGGCTAGTTCCATGAAACGCTTTTCATAGTTATTGAGATTCGCGCCGATAACCTTCAGATTACGTAACTCCGATTCCATTTTTCTGATCTCGTTTCGAGGACAGTACTCCTCGATTAGCATCTTTTTCAGTTCTTCCCAAGAGATATCATATGCCGTATCTATTCCTTCTGCTTTAGCATAATTGTTCCACCAAGTAAGTGCACCATCTTGCAACGTGCACGAAGCATACTTTGACTTGTCTCCATTCGCACAATTACTGATTTTGAAAACGGACTCCATCTTTTCAAACCATCGGGTTAGACCGACTGGTCCCTCAGTTCCACTAAACGTCTGTGGTTTGCATCCTTGAAAAGTTTTGTATGAGCATCCGTTTCGTGAATTTGTGTTTACGGCTGCTGCTTTGGCTGCTGCTTCGGCTGTTGCTTTTGCTGCTTCGGTTGCAACAATTCTTTCATTCACACGTTTCTCGACTAGTTGCTCAAACTCAGCATCCGACATTTGAGACATGTTTCTTCAATAAACACAACAGATATAATTTAATCATATAGAATATTATAGGTAAAATGAGTTGTCAATAGTTAATCGTAGCATATTAATAATATGAACCGATTATTATAAAAGCCTTTTCTTCTTATTAGCATTTTATAATTATTTCTAGGGTATTACCTACCCGTTAAGTTCATACATAATAGCTAGTACCAGGAATTAACTACTAAAATCCTAATAATATTCCACTATGAAAAATTATAGCGAGTTACTACATTATTATGTATTAATAATAATAAGAAGTAGTAATAATACAAATAATCATTCCATGCATTTATTATTAATAAACCAAAATAATACCATACAATACTGATATTTTACATATGCTTATTTTACATAACAAGATAGAGTAGCACACATAAGCAATAAAATAGCGCATGGAAGATTTATGGTTGCGAGGTCGTTCATTCAGAACTATCAGAAACTTCTTCCCATTTGGTTCTCTCTGCCAATTGTTTGTGTGCACATGGTCCGACAGACATTCTGGCAGTGTATTTTATTTTTAGTTGGGGTTTTGAGGTACCCGTTGCCTCAGTGGGTTTAATACAATAAGGGTGGTTACGGATCGAATGGTCCTGTTCTTTTTTAATAACTAAGGACATTTTATTATTGTGGTTGTTTTTATTATCTATTGCAAGTTGGAATTTCTCCTTAGTGATCTCTTTTATTTCATTAGCGAAATCCTCCTCCTTACTGATCTCGTCTGATGACGAACTGTCTGAGTCATGTGTAGGAGAATATGATGACGAACTGCAAGAATATGTACCGGTGGTCATGAACCGAAATCTGCCAGGCGTAATCGGCACAACCCGCCCGTCGGCGGTATATCTGGACCAATGTCCATATTTGTTTAGAAATGGACGATCCTCTTTTACTCCAGGGATCATGGGTCCATGCCAACGATACTGTGGCTCCGGAAAACTAAAGCTGGGTGGAGCTGGAACCTCCTCTGGGTTTACCGGGAGTTGAGATTCCCCGGCTAACACAATTTCTTCTTTAATAGGTATTGGAACGCCCTTTTCAGTTGTGGATAGAATAGATTCAGTGTCCGATTCCGAGTCGTACAAAATGATAGGATTAGAGGAAGTCATCTATCACATAATTGAAACAACAATTACGTTAGCATATAAATATATCACATATAATGTTTTTCACCAAATAATAAGCAAAAATCAGGAAAAACAGATATGGTCATAGTCCAGACACACTAATGCATCCTAACAATTACCAGTTAAACACAATAATGTAATTTCTGGTTCCCTATGACCTCAAGCTCGGATACCAACTGTAACGACCCGTCAAAATCGCTATTGACGCGGCACGTTAATCATTGATTCCACAGTGAGGTTTTGACCTCTATATGATACGTTTTGATAAAATATTGCATTCATTAAAATAAGTGACTTTCTAAACATAGAAAGTTATAAACATGTGGGCGAGTGCTTAGGTATAAGCAAAACCCCGAAATACATAAGTCTTTAATTTACAGGTTGACATCACAGTCCAGTTATTTATTACACAACGCAGTTTTATTTTGAATGCAATAAACTTTGTACAAAGCATGAGAGACTCCATGCAGGCAACAAGCACATCACAGCGGAAGCATTCTAAGGACCTGAGAATAAAACATGCTAAAAAGTCAACACGAATGTTGGTGAGTTATAGGTTTAATTGCTCGAGTCATAAACATATATAAAGATAGACCACAAGATTTCATCAAAAGTTTATCAATAGATTCTACGTAACAGAGCACCCTGGTAACTAAACTTAACGCTATAGTGATAATTACCCCATTCGTTTTAATACACGCAAACCAACGTGTCTTAAACTCAAATAACATACGTCCGTTAAAAGGCTAGCGCTCTAGCTCAGACGGGGATGTCAAGCCCTATGGATCCATATACAATTATTCGCGCCCACCAGTCCATATCCTATGTACTGGCAGCTACTAGTTACCAAAGCTAAGGGATTTTCGGTTTAACTCAGTGTAGAATTTTGTATGTACTTGTGTCTTATTGCGTTTAAAATAAATTGCATGTATTCTCAGCCCAAAAATATTTAAAGTATTTAAAAAGGGAGACTATAACTCACAGTTCAATATTGCGATTCAATATTGTAGGCAAATTGCGTAGACGTAATGATGGTAGATGACTGTATGGTTGGCCTTGGATTCAAGAACAATACCCCGAATAATACCTAATATTTCCTTAGCTTAAAGCGGTTTGAAACCCGAATTAAAAACACCCTCGTATATACCTTATTATTATTAAACTTAAATTTAAAATTATAATTATAATATAAATATAAATATTAAGAGAAATGTGAAAAACATTCGTCGAACGAACTGCGTATTTATATTACTTTTCGATTTACTGTAGCTCATGCGATCGCATGAGTTTTCAGTGTTTTTGCCATGCGATCGCATGGCCGCCTTTTCTGTTTCTGTTTGCTAGTTCGTCGACATCAAATAGTGTTACTGTAGCAAATAGTGTTTACTGTAGCAAATAGTGTTTACTGTAGCAAATAGTGTTTTACTGTAGCAAATAGTGTTTTACTGTAGCAAATAGTGTTTACTGTAGCAAATCACTGTAGCAAACTCGTTTTCACTGTAGCACTGTAGCAAAATACGGTTTCACTGTAGCAAATAATTTTTACTGTAGGAAAGTCGTTTTTACTTGTACATATATATATATACATACATATAATTGTTCATGAATCGTCGAGAGTAGTCAAAGGTAATTGTATATATGTAACAGTTCTAAAATTTTGAGACTCAATCTAACAGACTTTGTTTAACGTGTTAAAATAATAAATCGTATAGAGAATTGGTTTAAATAAGTCAAAAATTTTCGGGTCATCACATCGACCGAGTTCCTCGCCATGGGGTGCTCCAGTTTTATTTGTGAAGAAGAAGGATGGTAGTGTGCGGATGTGCATCGACTATCAGGAGTTGAACAAAGTGACGATCAAAAATCGTTATCCATTGCCTCGGATTGATGATTTGTTTGACCAACTCCAAGGTGCAACGTATTTTTCTAAGATTGACTTACGGTCCGGCTATCACCAAGTGCGGGTCCGTGAGGAGGACATAGAGAAAACAGCTTTTCGAACTCGTTACGGGCATTTTGAGTTTGTAGTTATGCCTTTTGGTCTCACGAATGCACCGGCGGCATTCATGGATCTAATGAACCGAGTGTGCCAACCTATGTTGGAAAAGTCGGTAATCGTGTTCATTGACGACATACTTTTTTATTCTAAGAGTATGAAGGAACATGAACACCATTTGCGTGAAGTGTTGAAGACGTTGCGGAAGGAGAAGTTGTATGCAAAATTCTCCAAATGTGAATTTTGGCTAAGGGAAGTTCAATTCCTTGGCCATATTGTGAACAAAGATGGTATTCAAGTAGATCCGGTGAAGAACGAGACAGTGAAGAGTTGGGGACGACCGACTACACCTACGGAAATACAAAGTTTTCTTGGATTGGCCGATTATTATCGTCGGTTTATCCAAGACTTTTCTAAGATCGCTTCTCCTTTGACGAAGTTGACGAGGAAGAACGTGAGGTTTAATTGGGAAAACGAGCAAGAAATTGCATTCCAATTATTAAAGGAGAAATTGTGTCAAGCTCCGGTGTTGGTATTACCGGAGGGAATCGAAGATATGACGGTTTATTGTGATGCCTCATTAAATAGAATCGGGTGTGTTCTAATGCAAAGAGGTAAAGTCATCACTTACGCCTCTTGACAATTAAAGGAACACGAAAAGAGATACCCGACTCATGATCTTGAATTGGCGGCGGTGGTACATGCGTTGAAAATTTGGCGCCACTACTTGTACGGTGTCAAATGTACGATTTATTCGGATCACAAGAGCTTAAAACATCTTTTTAATCAACGAGATTTGAATTATCGTCAACGTAGGTGGATGGATGTGGTAAAGGATTATGATTGTGAGATACTTTATCATCCGGGTAGGGCAAACGTGGTCGCGGATGCGTTAAGTCGAAAGAGTCAACATCCGACAATACGAGTAGGATCGTTACACATGATCATTACTAACGATTTCCTTGTAAAGCTTGGTGAGATTCAAATAGAAGCGTATGTTCACAACAAGCGTGAGGAATGAATCGTGGGGTAAACCGAGTTCATTACTTTAGGCCCGCATGGTTTGTTGTCTTTTCAAGGAAGAGTGTGGGTGCCTAAGATGGGTGATTATCGACGGGTGCTACTTGATGAAGCACATAAGTCAAAGTATTCAATTCATCCGGGCGTGACGAAAATGTACCTTGATTTAAAGAAGGAGTATTGGTGGCCGGGCATGAAACGTGATGTTGTTAAGTATGTTGAACAATGCATCACATGTTTGCAAGTTAAAGCCGAACACCAAAAGCCGTACGGTAAGTTACAACCATTGGAAGTCCTGAAATGGAAATGGGAGCACATTACCATGGACTTCATTACATAGTTACCAAAGACGGTGAGAACCCAATATGATACGATTTGGATGATAGTCGATAGATTGACGAAGAGTGCTTTGTTTCTTCCAATTCGTGAAACGATATCGTCGGAGACTTTGTCCAAGTTGTTTATCAAGGAGGTGATATCGAGACATGGAGTTCCTATATCTATTGTTTCGGATCGAGATACTCGTTTCACGTCTCGGTTTTGGAATAAGTTTCATGAAGATATGGGTACTCAATTGAAAAAGAGCACGGCGTATCATCCTCAAACGGACGGACAAACCGAGCGTACGAACCAAACGTTGGAGGATATGTTAAGGGCGTGTATTATTGATTTTGGTGGAAGTTGGGACGAGCACTTACCATTGGTGGAATTCTCGTACAATAATAGTTACCACACTAGTATTGGAATGCCACCTTATGAGATGCTTTATGGGCGTAGGTGTCGAACTCCTATTTGTTGGGGTGAAGTGGGGTAACGAGAAATCGGGAGTACCGATTTGGTCCTAGAGACGAATAGTAAGATTGAGATGATTCGGGCTCGACTTAAGGTGGCGTAAGATAGACAAAAATATTATGCCGATAAAGGTAGACGAACGATTGAATTTCAAGAAGGTGACATGGTGATGCTTAAGGTTTCGCCATGGAAGGGTGTTATTCGGTTTTGAAAGCGAGGAAAGTTAGCTCCTCGGTTTATTGGTCCATTCAAGGTTTTCTCACGTGTTGGTGAGGTTGCTTATAGACTAGAGTTGCCCGAAGACCTTGCGGGGATCCATAGCACGTTTTATGTTTCCTATCTCCGTAGGTGTCTTGCAGATGACTCGACTTGGGTGCCGTTAGATGAGATTGCGTTGAACAACAAATTAGAGTATGTTGAAGAGCCGATTGAAATCCTTGATGAGAAGGTTAAAATGTTGCGGAATAAAGAAGTTAAAACTTTCAAAGTGCAATGGCGACATCGAAAGGGTTCCGAGTTTACGTGGGAATTCGAAGAGTTTGTTTTGGTTTATCTTCCGGCTTGTCATGCGGCCTGGATCGCGAGGATGTGCTCCGATTCAAGTGGGGGAGAGTTGTAACATCCCGTTTTCTCCCTGCATGTCTTAAGGTATATACTTAACCGTTAGTATGTCTATATTTTTGTTGTTATGTGATTAATAAATTTAAATGGTAATTTGATGTGTGTGCGTTATGTATATATATAAATATACGTAACGCATGATAATGTATATGTGCATGAGTATATACGCGGTTAGGAGTGTAGTAAGTCTTGTAAGACTATTTGGTGAAGGCTAGGGAATATAGGAAGCGGGAATGGAATGTACAAGTCGAATAAATTGGTGATGGAGTTTAAGTTGTCAAAATGACCAGGCGCAGGCCTTTGCCGCGCCGCGGAAGTCCATGTCGCGCCGTGACGTTGGACACAAAACAAAGTCAGGAGGCTCGATATTCAGATCAAAAATCACTTGCAATGTCGCGCCGCGACACTAGGCGCAAACCAATGTCAGGAGGAGATCAAAAAAGCTCGAGAATTACGTGAAACACCGCGCCGCGGCAAAACAGGGTCGCGCCGCGACCATCTGTGCAGTCTGGTTCCGAATTTAGTTTTTAAAAGGTGTAGTTTGAGGGTAATTTGGTCTTTTTACGTGTAGGTCTGATTGGAGCATTTAATCTCCACCACTTATCCATATTATTCATTTATTTTCCATTTTTCTTCTCCATTTACTCTCAAAACATAAAACCCACTTAGATTCAAAGTGAGATTTGAGAGTGAAGAATTTAGAGTTGATCTTTGGAGCAAGAATTAAAGTTGTTCTCCTCTTTCTTAGCTACGAGTGGATAGTGTTGGTAAGTCTTAACTCCGTATTTTGAGTTTTAGTTAACTTATGGCTAGGGTTTAGCCATTTGGGACTTGTAAGACCCATTTGGGAATTTAATGGGTGGATTTGGGTTAATTTGATGTAAGAAAACCCAAATGGTGTTAACCTAGGGTTTGTTCATGTAATTGGGGTTTTGTAAGTGTTAAATTGAGTTGCTAGTCACTAACACACTTATAAATGATGAAAGCATGTTAAGGGGTTAAGTTTGACCAAGTTTGTGGGTATAAGTGTTACAATGGGTCAAATGAGTCATGGTTCACCTAATTGGGTGAAATGGGTATGAAATACCCTAAGTTTGTGTTAATTGGTGATAGTAGGCTCTAATCGCTAGCTTTTAGAGATTTATGACGAGTCATGGCCATTAATGGGCGGTTTGGTGGGTGTGAGTCATTTAATGCGGTTAGGACATTAAATGCTCAAGAGTGAGTAAGGTGGTTAATTCCACTTGTTGTGTATTGAATGTGTACTTATGTATTAGGTACTTTGCTTGAAGCATACGGAAGCATTAAATCACCACCGAAGTGTTAAGGTGAGTGGAATAATTATATGCGTGCATATATGATGTATTTATTTGTGAAGTATGAGTTATGAAGTGTCGATGTGTTAAGACACCACTTCTCACGTGGCGAGTGAAGTGTCGATGTGTTAAGACACCACTCGGAAGTGAAGCATCGATGTGTTAAGATGCCACTTCGAGAGATGTAACGAGTGAAGTGTCGATGTGCTAAGACACCACTCCGGTCGAAGTGTCGAAGTGTTAAGGCACCACCCGGGGTGAAGTATCAATGTGTTAAGATGCCACCCGTGGGGTTAGTGTACGAGGTGTTAAGTGCACTAATGGTTCTTATGAACTCCGACGGTCCTTTAAATACCGTTCCCTCGTTCAATTGGTTAACTATGGTTGTGTGTGGATTGTAGCATATTATATTGTTTAAACTACATGCTATTGTTATGCTAGCTCGTATAGTGGAAGGTTTAGTATTATACTTGTGATGGTATGATCATTTATATTGCTAGCATGTATGCGGTAAATGCGTAAGTGATTGCAAGTAAGTAGGTTGTATATGTAATCGTATAATTGTTGCACTCACTAAGCATTAGCTTACCCCTCTCGTTGTTTATCTTTTTAGATGCAGGTGCGGATAAGGGCAAAGGGGTTGTTGGGCACTAGGTGTCCTTTGATGATGTTTTGTTGGAGCTTTTGAAGTTGGCCTAGCGTTTTGGGTAGTTTAGCCTCAAACCATGCTCGAAGTGTTGTTTGGATTAAAACTATCGTTTTTGGATAGGTCAAACTTGTATCACATTTATTAATGGCCCTCGTTTCTTTTGTAAACATTTAACTTGTGATGTTGTGTAATGGCTTATATGTAACCGTTCATTTTGGCGCAAATGGTTTATTATTAAAAAAAAAATTTATCGTATGGATTACGGGTTGGGTTGTTTCAAGTGGTATTAGAGCATGGTCTAAGGGATTTAGGCGACTTGAGATAGGTGCCTAGACTTAGACTTTATTGTGTGCGCTTTATGTGGGACTTGTAGGACTTCGGGTCGGATTGGGAATTGTTAGTGTATAGGTTTATGTGAACTAACCTTGCGCTATTTGTTTTGTGTTGTAATTTCAATCATCAAGCGAGATAGACGTTGTACTAGTGAGTTAATATGATGTGCTCGCGTAGTAACGACTAGCTACCATTATTACGGGTGCAAATCATGTCAAACAAGTGATGTACGACGATTGTTGAGTAAGATGGGGCGGTAATGTGCATATGTATGTGTCATGTCTTTTCGTTCCGTTATTTAACCTCTTTCATTTTATAGAATGAAGATGAGAAATAGATACGACACCGAAAATGGGGGCAAGAGCGAGGATCCCGAATTTACGGCCAAGGTTAAGGCCATTTTGAAAAGTCATCATGCATCCTTCCTAGAAGATGTTAAGAAGATGTTTCTAGATACGATTGACGATTAATTAGTTAACGTAGTAAAAGAGCAAATTAAAGTTGTCCTTCAAGAGGACAGTGTTGGAAGACGCGACTTTTTCTATAAGAATTTTAAAGACACTCAACCTCCTACTTTTGAGGGCGAACGGGACCCACTTAAGAGTGCTCGGTGGATCTCTGACATGGAGGGGGCTTTTCATACTTGTGAATGCCCTCTTGATAAAAAGACGAGGTATGGGTGTAGCATGTTGAGAGGTAACGCTAAATTGTGGTGGGATGCGAAAATCCAAGTTTATGGTGAAGAACAATGTATGGATTTTACTTGGGATGAGTTTAAGGCGAAATTTTTCCAAGAGTACCGAACTTCGGCCGATCTTACTAGACTTAAGGACGAGTTACGTTCCTTGAGGCAAGGGTCGATGGATTTGAACACTCTCAAATCCGTTTTCTTTTCAAAAACCCAATTTTGCCCGGAGTATGTCGGGAATGATAAAATGTTAAAGGAAGACTTCTATCGAATCTTGAATGACAATTATCAAGAGAAGATTAGTGTGAACGTGGTGAAGAGTTTTGATGAGTTGTTTGATATGGCCAATGATTTCGAGTCGCTCATCTTGAGAAAGAGTGGCTTTACCTTAGGCAAAAAGAAGTTTGAAGTCACTAGTCATTCGAACTTTTCTAACAAGAAGCACAAGAAGGGCTCCGAGAGTGTTGGTAGTGTGAGGAAGGGTGCTTTCGGTGATTTTACTTATGCTTGCTACAATTGTGGGCAAAGGGGGCACATGGCTCGTGAGTGCCCGAAACCATCATCCACAACCAAGCTCATTTGTTTTAATTGCGGTAAAGAAGGGCATAAAAAGCCGGAGTATCCCGATTTGCGAGGTGATCATGTTAAGAGGTTAGAGAAGGTGACGGGTACGGCTAAGGGGTGAAATTATTTGATGACCAATGATGAGGCCAAGCATTCCAATGAAGTTGTCTCAGGTACTTTCATGGTTAACTCTAATCCGGCACGGATACTTTTTGATAGTGGTGCTAATTTGTCGTTTGTGTCTTCAAGATTTGTGCCTAAGTTAAATAAACTGCTAGCTAAGTTAAGTCATCCGATAGAAGTCGAAATAGCATATGGTAATACGGTGCTAGGGGTTGATGTTTGTAATGATTGTAATGTTGTGTTTGGTACCGAAACGTTTAAGATCAATCTCATTCCGATGACTTTGGGTGATTTTTGAAATGTCCCGTTCTTATTGATTAAAAACGTTCCATATTAATTGATTTCGTTGCGAGGTTTTGACCTCTATATGAGACGTTTTTCAAAGACTGCATTCATTTTTAAACAAACCATAACCTTTATTTCATCAATAAAGGTTTAAAAAGCTTTACGTAGATTATCAAATAATGATAATCTAAAATATCCTGTTTACACAAGACCATTACATAATGGTTTACAATACAAATATGTTACAACAAAATAAGTTTCTTGAATGCAGTTTTTACACAATATCATACAAGCATGGACTCCAAATCTTGTCCTTATTTAAGTATGCGACAGCGGAAGCTCTTAATAATCACCTGAGAATAAACATGCTTAAAACGTCAACAAAAATGTTGGTGAGTTATAGGTTTAACCTATATATATCAAATCGTAACAATAGACCACAAGATTTCATATTTCAATACACATCCCATACATAGAGATAAAAATCATTCATATGGTGAACACCTGGTAACCGACAATAACAAGATGCATATATAAGAATATCCCCATCATTCCGGGACACCCTTCGGATATGATATAAATTTCGAAGTACTAAAGCATCCGGTACTTTGGATGGGGTTTGTTAGGCCCAATAGATCTATCTTTAGGATTCGCGTCAATTAGGGTGTCTGTTCCCTAATTCTTAGATTACCAGACTTAATAAAAAGGGGCATATTCGATTTCGATAATTCAACCATAGAATGTAGTTTCACGTACTTGTGTCTATTTTGTAAATCATTTATAAAACCTGCATGTATTCTCATCCCAAAAATATTAGATTTTAAAAGTGGGACTATAACTCACTTTCACAGATTTTTACTTCGTCGGGAAGTAAGACTTGGCCACTGGTTGATTCACGAACCTATAACAATATATACATATATATTAAAGTATGTTCAAAATATATTTACAACACTTTTAATATATTTTGATGTTTTAAGTTTATTAAGTCAGCTGTCCTCGTTAGTAACCTATAACTAGTTGTCCACAGTTAGATGTACAGAAATAAATCGATAAATATTATCTTGAATCAATCCACGACCCAGTGTATACGTATCTCAGTATTGATCACAACTCAAACTATATATATTTTGGAATCAACCTCAACCCTGTATAGCTAACTCCAACATTCACATATAGAGTGTCTATGGTTGTTCCGAAATATATATAGATGTGTCGACATGATAGGTCGAAACATTGTATACGTGTCTACGGTATCTCAAGATTACATAATATACAATACAAGTTAATTAAGTTATGGTTGGAATAGATTTGTTACCAATTTTCACGTAGCTAAAATGAGAAAAATTATCCAATCTTGTTTTACCCATAACTTCTTCATTTTAAATCCGTTTTGAGTGAATCAAATTGCTATGGTTTCATATTGAACTCTATTTTATGAATCTAAACAGAAAAAGTATAGGTTTATAGTTGGAAAAATAAGTTACAAGTCGTTTTTGTAAAGGTAGTCATTTCAGTCGAAAGAACGACGTCTAGATGACCATTTTAGAAAACATACTTCCACTTTGAGTTTAACCATAATTTTTGGATATAGTTTCATGTTCATAATAAAAATCATTTTCTCAGAATAACAACTTTTAAATCAAAGTTTATCATAGTTTTTAATTAACTAACCCAAAACAGCCCGCGGTGTTACTACGACGGCGTAAATCCGGTTTTACGGTGTTTTTCGTGTTTCCAGGTTTTAAATCATTAAGTTAGCATATCATATAGATATAGAACATGTGTTTAGTTGATTTTAAAAGTCAAGTTAGAAGGATTAACTTTTGTTTGCGAACAAGTTTAGAATTAACTAAACTATGTTCTAGTGATTACAAGTTTAAACCTTCGAATAAGATAGCTTTATATGTATGAATCGAATGATGTTATGAACATCATTACTACCTTAATTTCCTTGGATAAACCTACTGGAAAAGAGAAAAATGGATCTAGCTTCAATGGATCCTTGGATGGCTCGAAGTTCTTGAAGCAGAATCATGACACGAAAACAAGTTCAAGTAAGATCATCACTTGAAATAAGATTGTTATAGTTATAGAAATTGAACCAAAGTTTGAATATGATTATTACCTTGTATTAGAATGATAACCAACTGTAAGAAACAAAGATTTCTTGAGGTTGGATGATCACCTTACAAGATTGGAAGTGAGCTAGCAAACTTGAAAGTATTCTTGATTTTATGAAACTAGAACTTTTGGAATTTATGAAGAACACTTAGAACTTGAAGATAGAACTTGAGAGAGATCAATTAGATGAAGAAAATTGAAGAATGAAAGTGTTTGTAGGTGTTTTTGGTCGTTGGTGTATGGATTAGATATAAAGGATATGTAATTTTGTTTTCATGTAAATAAGTCATGAATGATTACTCATATTTTTGTAATTTTATGAGATATTTCATGCTAGTTGCCAAATGATGGTTCCCACATGTGTTAGGTGACTCACATGGGCTGCTAAGAGCTGATCATTGGAGTGTATATACCAATAGTACATACATCTAAAAGCTGTGTATTGTACGAGTACGAATACGGGTGCATACGAGTAGAATTGTTGATGAAACTGAACGAGGATGTAATTGTAAGCATTTTTGTTAAGTAGAAGTATTTTGATAAGTGTATTGAAGTCTTTCAAAAGTGTATAAATACATATTAAAACACTACATGTATATACATTTTAACTGAGTCGTTAAGTCATCGTTAGTCGTTACATGTAAGTGTTGTTTTGAAACCTTTAGGTTAACGATCTTGTTAAATGTTGTTAACCCAATGTTTATAATATCAAATGAGATTTTAAATTATTATATTATCATGATATTATCATGTATGAATATCTCTTAATATGATATATATACATTAAATGTCTTTACAACGATAATCGTTACATATATGTCTCGTTTAAAAATCATTAAGTTAGTAGTCTTGTTTTTACATATGTAGTTCATTGTTAATATACTTTATGATATGTTTTCTTATCATAGTATCATGTTAACTATATATATATCCATATATATGTCATCATATAGTTTTTACAAGTTTTAACGTTCGTGAATTACCGATCAACTTGGGTGGTCAATTGTCTATATGAAACATATTTCAATTAATCAAGTCTTAACAAGTTTGATTGCTTAACATGTTGGAAACATTTAATCATGTAAATATCAATCTCAATTAATATATATAAACATGGAAAAGTTCGGGTCACTACAGTACCTACCCGTTAAATAAATTTCGTCCCGAAATTTTAAGCAGTTGAAGGTGTTGACGAATCTTCTGGAAATAGATGCGGGTATTTCTTCTTCATCTGATCTTCACGCTCCCAGGTGAACTCGGGTCCTCTACGAGCATTCCATCGAACCTTAACAATTGGTATCTTGTTTTGCTTAAGTCTTTTAACCTCACGATCCATTATTTCGACGGGTTCTTCGATGAATTGAAGTTTTTCGTTGATTTGGATTTCATCTAACGGAATAGTGAGATCTTCTTTAGCAAAACATTTCTTTAAATTCGAGACGTGGAAAGTGTTATGTACAGCCGCGAGTTGTTGAGGTAACTCTAGTCGGTAAGCTACTGGTCCGACACGATCAATAATCTTGAATGGTCCAATATACCTTGGATTTAATTTCCCTCGTTTACCAAATCGAACAACGCCTTTCCAAGGTGCAACTTTAAGCATGACCATCTCTCCAATTTCAAATTCTATATCTTTTCTTTTAATGTCAGCGTAGCTCTTTTTTCGACTTTGGGCGGTTTTCAACCGTTGTTGAATTTGGATGATCTTCTCGGTAGTTTCTTGTATAATCTCCGGACCCGTAATCTGTCTATCCCCCACTTCACTCCAACAGATCGGAGACCTGCACTTTCTACCATAAAGTGCTTCAAACGGCGCCATCCCAATGCTTGAATGGTAGCTGTTGTTGTAGGAAAATTCTGCTAACGGTAGATGTCGATCCCAACTGTTTCCGAAATCAATAACACATGCTCGTAGCATGTCTTCAAGCGTTTGTATCGTCCTTTCGCTCTGCCCATCAGTTTGTGGATGATAGGCAGTACTCATGTCTAGACGAGTTCCTAATGCTTGCTGTAATGTCTGCCAGAATCTTGAAATAAATCTGCCATCCCTATCAGAGATAATAGAGATTGGTATTCCATGTCTGGAGATGACTTCCTTCAAATACAGTCGTGCTAACTTCTCCATCTTGTCATCTTCTCTTATTGGCAAGAAGTGTGCTGATTTGGTGAGACGGTCAACTATTACCCAAATAGTATCAAAACCACTTGCAGTCCTTGGCAATTTAGTGATGAAATCCATGGTAATGTTTTCCCATTTCCATTCCGGGATTTCGGGTTGTTGAAGTAGACCTGATGGTTTCTGATGCTCAGCTTTGACCTTAGAACACGTCAAACATTCTCCTACGTATTTAGCAACATCGGCTTTCATACCCGGCCACCAAAAATGTTTCTTGAGATCCTTGTACATCTTTCCCGTTCCAGGATGTATTGAGTATTTGGTTTTATGAGCTTCTCTAAGTACCATTTCTCTCATATCTCCAAATGGGTTCTCTGTCCTTCCTGCTCAAGGCATCGGCTACCACATTTGCCTTCCCCGGGTGGTAACGAATCTCAAAGTCGTAATCATTCAATAATTCAATCCACCTACGCTGCCTCATATTCAGTTGTTTCTGATTAAATATGTGTTGAAGACTTTTGTGGTCGGTATATATAATACTTTTGACCCCATATAAGTAGTGCCTCCAAGTCTTTAATGCAAAAACAACCGCGCCTAATTCCAAATCATGCGTCGTATAATTTTGTTCGTGAATCTTCAATTGTCTAGACGCATAAGCAATCACCTTCGTTCGTTGCATTAATACACAACCGAGACCTTGCTTTGATGCATCACAATAAATCACAAAATCATCATTCCCTTCAGGCAATGACAATATAGGTGCCGTAGTTAGCTTTTTCTTCAATAACTGAAACGCTTTCTCTTGTTCATCATTCCATTCAAATTTCTTCCCTTTATGCGTTAATGCAGTCAAGGGTTTTGCTATTCTGGAAAAGTCTTGGATGAACCTTCTGTAGTAACCAGCTAGTCCTAAAAACTGGCGTATGTGTTTCGGAGTTTTCGGGGTTTCCCACTTTTCAACAGTTTCTATCTTTGCCGGATCCACCTTAATACCTTCTTTGTTCACTATGTGACCGAGGAATTGAACTTCTTCCAACCAAAATGCACACTTTGAAAACTTAGCGTACAATTCTTCCTTCCTCAATACTTCTAACACCTTTCTCAAATGTTCACCGTGTTCTTGGTCATTCTTTGAGTAAATAAGTATGTCATCAATGAAAACAATGACAAACTTGTCAAGGTATGGTCCACACACTCTGTTCATAAGGTCCATGAACACAGCTGGTGCATTAGTTAAACCAAACGGCATGACCATAAACTCGTAATGACCGTAACGTGTTCTGAAAGCAGTCTTTGGAATATCATCTTCTTTCACCCGCATTTGATGATACCCGGAACGTAAGTCAATCTTTGAATAAACAGACGAGCCTTGTAGTTGATCAAATAAGTCGTCGATTCTCGGTAGTGGGTAGCGGTTCTTGATGGTAAGTTTGTTCAACTCTCGGTAGTCGATACACAACCTGAATGTACCATCTTTCTTCTTGACAAACAAAACAGGAGCTCCCCACGGTGATGTGCTTGGTCGAATGAAACCACGCTCTAAAAGTTCTTGTAATTGGCTTTGCAGTTCTTTCATCTCGCTGGGTGCGAGTCTGTAAGGAGCACGAGCTATTGGTGCAGCTCCTGGTACAAGATCTATTTGAAATTCAACGGATCGATGTGGGGGTAATCCCGGTAATTCTTTCGGAAATACATCGGGAAATTCTTTTGCAATGGGAACATCATTGATGCTCTTTTCTTCAGTTTGTACTTTCTCGACGTGTGCTAGAACAGCATAGCAACCTTTTCTTATTAGTTTTTGTGCCTTCAAATTACTAATAAGATGTAGCTTCATGTTGCCCTTTTCTCCGTACACCATTAAGGGTTTTCCTTTTTCTCGTATAATGCGAATTGCATTTTTGTAACAAACGATCTCCGCTTTCACTTCTTTCAACCAGTCCATACCGATTATCACATCAAAACTCCCTAACTCTACTGGTATCAAATCAATCTTAAATGTTTCGCTAACCAGTTTAATTTCTCGATTCCGACATATATTATCTGCTGAAATTAATTTACCATTTGCTAATTCGAGTAAAAATTTACTATCCAAAGGCGTCAATGGACAACTTAATTTAGCACAAAAATCTCTACTCATATAGCTTTTATCCGCACCCGAATCAAATAAAACGTAAGCAGATTTATTGTCAATAAGAAACGTACCCGTAACAAGCTCCGGGTCTTCCTGTGCCTCTACCGCATTAATATTGAAAACTCTTCCACGGCCTTGTCCATTCGTGTTCTCCTGGTTCGGCCAATTTCTAATAATGTGGCCTGGTTTTCCACATTTATAACAAACTACATTGGCATAACTTGCTCCGACACTACTTGCTCCACCATTACTCGTTCCGACACCATTTGTTCCTTTCGTTCTATTAACCCCTGGTCCGTAGACCTCACACTTCGCCGCGCTATGACCATTTCTTTTACACTTGTTGCAAAATTTGGTGCAGAACCCCGAGTGATTCTTTTCACACCTTTGGCATAGCTGCTTCTGATTGTTGTTGTTGCGGTTATTATTGTTGTTGGGATGATTGTTGTAGTTGCTGTTGTTGTTGTTGTTGTTGTTGTTGGGCCGTTTGTTGTAGTTGCGATTGATGTTGCGATTGTTGGGATAATTGTTGCGATTATTGTTGTAATTGCTGTTGTTGTTGTATTGGTGATTCTTATCACCGTTTTCCTCCCACTTTCTTTTGACTTGCTTCACATTGGCCTCTTCAGCAGTCTGTTCTTTAATTCTTTCTTCAATCTGGTTCACTAGTTTGTGAGCCATTCTACATGCCTGTTGTATGGAGGCGGGCTCGTGTGAACTTATATCTTCTTGGATTCTTTCCGGTAATCCTTTCACAAACGCGTCGATCTTCTCTTCCTCATCTTCGAATGCTCCCGGACACAATAGGCACAATTCTGTGAATCGTCTTTCGTACGTGGTAATATCAAATCCTTGGGTTCGTAACCCTCTAAGTTCTGTCTTGAGCTTATTGACCTCGGTTCTGGGACGGTACTTCTCGTTCATCAAGTGCTTGAATGCTGACCACGGTAGTGCGTACGCATCATCTTGTCCCACTTGCTCTAGATAGGTATTCCACCATGTTAACGCAGAACCTGTGAAGGTATGCGTAGCGTACTTCACTTTGTCCTCTTCAGTATACTTACTTATGGCAAACACCGATTCAACCTTCTCGGTCCACCGTTTCAATCCGATCGGTCCTTCAGTTCCATCAAATTCCAAAGGTTTGCAGGCAGTGAATTCTTTGTAGGTGCATCCTACACGATTTCCTGTACTGCTAGATCCAAGGTTATTGTTGGTATGTAGCGCAGCCTGTACTGCGGCTATGTTTGAAGCTAGAAAAGTACGGAATTCCTCTTCATTCATATTCACGGTGTGTCGAGTAGTCGGTGCCATTTCCTTCAAAATAGTTAAATGGAACAAGTTAATCATACAGAATATTAAGAGTAGTTAATAGTATTTCGTAGCATAATATGAACTCATTTATAAAAGCTTTTTCTTCATATTAGCGTTTTATAAGTTTAAATTCGGGTAGTACCTACCCGTTAAGTTCATACTTAGTAGCTAATATACAATTCAACTACTACAATTCTATATGAAAAACTGATTATAATAATATTTCGCGTTCAAACTTTTATACAATATTTTACAAACTTACAATACCGCTTATTTTACATAAAGCATGAAATATAGCACACAATAACTTTGATACAAGATAGTTGTGAAGACAATTCTAGCTAGTACACAAGTCGTTCAGCAAAGGCAATAAAGACACGTAATTCATACGTCCAGAAACAAGTCATGCATTCTGGTTTTACTAGGACTACTTCCCATCCTTGGTCTTGTGCAACATAACCGTTATGGCCGTTGATAAGACAGCGTGTTGTAACGTCATTAAAGGGACGAGGGTTACGTAATGTCCAACAGTCCCGTAATAATCTAAAAACCTCATTTCTTACCCCAATTACCGACTCCGTCACTTGTGGAAACGTTTTGTTTAATAGTTGTAGCCCGATGTTCTTGTTCTCACTTTGGTGAGAAGCGAACATTACTAATCCGTAAGCATAACATGCTTCTTTATGTTGCATGTTAGCAGCTTTTTCTAAATCACGAAGTCCAATATTCGGATATATTGAGTCAAAATAATTTCTTAACCCGTTGCGTAAAATAGCATTTGGGTTCCCCGCAATATATGCGTCAAAGTAAACACATCGTAACTTATGGGTTTCCCAATGTGATATCCCCCATCTTTCAAACGAAAGTCTCTTATAAACCAAGACATTCTTGGAACGTTCTTCGAATGTCTTACAAACTGATCTCGCCTTAAATAGTTGTGCCGAAGAATTCTGGCCGACTCTAGACAAGATTTCATCAATCATGTCTCCGGGTAGGTCTCTTAAAATATTGGGTTGTCTATCCATTTTGTATTTTTAAACTGTAAAATAGACAAGAGTTAGATTCATAAAAAAAATACTTATTAATACAAGCAATTTTTACATATATCATAAAGCATAAGAACACTATATTCCATATATTACACCACACGAATACAACTATCTTATTCCGACTCGCTCGTTTCTTCTTCTTCGGTTTTGGTTCGTTTTGCCAAGTTTCTAGGGATATATGATGTTCCCCTAATACGAGCCGTCGTTGTCCACATTGGTTTAGAAAAACCTGGTGGTTTAGAGGTTCCCGGGTCATTGTTACAACTTAAGGACTTCGGGGGTTGACGATACATATAAAGTTCATCGGGGTTGGAATTAGATTTCTCTATTTTTATGCCCTTTCCCTTATTATTTTCTTTTTCCTTTTTAAATTCAGTTGGGGTAATTTCTATAACATCATCGGAATTCTCGTCGGAATCCGATTCATCGGAGAATTGGTAATCCTCCCAATATTTTGCTTCCTTGGCGGAAACACCATTGACCATAATTAACTTTGGTCGGTTGGTTGAGGATTTTCTTTTACTTAACCGTTTTATTATTTCCCCCACCGGTTCTATTTCTTCATCCGGTTCCGATTCTTCTTCCGGTTCCGATTCTTCTTCCGGTTCCGACTCTTCTTCCGGTTCCTCTTCGGGAACTTGTGAATCAGTCCACAAATCATTCCAATTTACATTTGACTCTTCATTATTATTAGGTGAGTCAATGGGACTTGTTCTAGAGGTAGACATCTATCACATAATATCAAACGCGTTAAGAGATTAATATATCACATAATATTCACATGTTAAAAATATATAGTTTCCAACAAAATTTGTTAAGCAATCATTTTTCAAGTAAACACGGTCGAAGTCCAGACTCACTAATGCATCCTAACAAACTCGATAAGACACACTAATGCAAATTTTCTGGTTCTCTAAGACCAACGCTCGGATACCAACTGAAATGTCCCGTTCTTATTGATTAAAAACGTTCCATATTAATTGATTTCGTTGCGAGGTTTTGACCTCTATATGAGACGTTTTTCAAAGACTGCATTCATTTTTAAACAAACCATAACCTTTATTTCATCAATAAAGGTTTAAAAAGCTTTACGTAGATTATCAAATAATGATAATCTAAAATATCCTGTTTACACAAGACCATTACATAATGGTTTACAATACAAATATGTTACAACAAAATAAGTTTCTTGAATGCAGTTTTTACACAATATCATACAAGCATGGACTCCAAATCTTGTCCTTATTTAAGTATGCGACAGCGGAAGCTCTTAATAATCACCTGAGAATAAACATGCTTAAAACGTCAACAAAAATGTTGGTGAGTTATAGGTTTAACCTATATATATCAAATCGTAACAATAGACCACAAGATTTCATATTTCAATACACATCCCATACATAGAGATAAAAATCATTCATATGGTGAACACCTGGTAACCGACAATAACAAGATGCATATATAAGAATATCCCCATCATTCCGGGACACCCTTCGGATATGATATAAATTTCGAAGTACTAAAGCATCCGGTACTTTGGATGGGGTTTGTTAGGCCCAATAGATCTATCTTTAGGATTCGCGTCAATTAGGGTGTCTGTTCCCTAATTCTTAGATTACCAGACTTAATAAAAAGGGGCATATTCGATTTCGATAATTCAACCATAGAATGTAGTTTCACGTACTTGTGTCTATTTTGTAAATCATTTATAAAACCTGCATGTATTCTCATCCCAAAAATATTAGATTTTAAAAGTGGGACTATAACTCACTTTCACAGATTTTTACTTCGTCGGGAAGTAAGACTTGGCCACTGGTTGATTCACGAACCTATAACAATATATACATATATATTAAAGTATGTTCAAAATATATTTACAACACTTTTAATATATTTTGATGTTTTAAGTTTATTAAGTCAGCTGTCCTCGTTAGTAACCTATAACTAGTTGTCCACAGTTAGATGTACAGAAATAAATCGATAAATATTATCTTGAATCAATCCACGACCCAGTGTATACGTATCTCAGTATTGATCACAACTCAAACTATATATATTTTGGAATCAACCTCAACCCTGTATAGCTAACTCCAACATTCACATATAGAGTGTCTATGGTTGTTCCGAAATATATATAGATGTGTCGACATGATAGGTCGAAACATTGTATACGTGTCTACGGTATCTCAAGATTACATAATATACAATACAAGTTAATTAAGTTATGGTTGGAATAGATTTGTTACCAATTTTCACGTAGCTAAAATGAGAAAAATTATCCAATCTTGTTTTACCCATAACTTCTTCATTTTAAATCCGTTTTGAGTGAATCAAATTGCTATGGTTTCATATTGAACTCTATTTTATGAATCTAAACAGAAAAAGTATAGGTTTATAGTTGGAAAAATAAGTTACAAGTCGTTTTTGTAAAGGTAGTCATTTCAGTCGAAAGAACGACGTCTAGATGACCATTTTAGAAAACATACTTCCACTTTGAGTTTAACCATAATTTTTGGATATAGTTTCATGTTCATAATAAAAATCATTTTCTCAGAATAACAACTTTTAAATCAAAGTTTATCATAGTTTTTAATTAACTAACCCAAAACAGCCCGCGGTGTTACTACGACGGCGTAAATCCGGTTTTACGGTGTTTTTCGTGTTTCCAGGTTTTAAATCATTAAGTTAGCATATCATATAGATATAGAACATGTGTTTAGTTGATTTTAAAAGTCAAGTTAGAAGGATTAACTTTTGTTTGCGAACAAGTTTAGAATTAACTAAACTATGTTCTAGTGATTACAAGTTTAAACCTTCGAATAAGATAGCTTTATATGTATGAATCGAATGATGTTATGAACATCATTACTACCTTAATTTCCTTGGATAAACCTACTGGAAAAGAGAAAAATGGATCTAGCTTCAATGGATCCTTGGATGGCTCGAAGTTCTTGAAGCAGAATCATGACACGAAAACAAGTTCAAGTAAGATCATCACTTGAAATAAGATTGTTATAGTTATAGAAATTGAACCAAAGTTTGAATATGATTATTACCTTGTATTAGAATGATAACCAACTGTAAGAAACAAAGATTTCTTGAGGTTGGATGATCACCTTACAAGATTGGAAGTGAGCTAGCAAACTTGAAAGTATTCTTGATTTTATGAAACTAGAACTTTTGGAATTTATGAAGAACACTTAGAACTTGAAGATAGAACTTGAGAGAGATCAATTAGATGAAGAAAATTGAAGAATGAAAGTGTTTGTAGGTGTTTTTGGTCGTTGGTGTATGGATTAGATATAAAGGATATGTAATTTTGTTTTCATGTAAATAAGTCATGAATGATTACTCATATTTTTGTAATTTTATGAGATATTTCATGCTAGTTGCCAAATGATGGTTCCCACATGTGTTAGGTGACTCACATGGGCTGCTAAGAGCTGATCATTGGAGTGTATATACCAATAGTACATACATCTAAAAGCTGTGTATTGTACGAGTACGAATACGGGTGCATACGAGTAGAATTGTTGATGAAACTGAACGAGGATGTAATTGTAAGCATTTTTGTTAAGTAGAAGTATTTTGATAAGTGTATTGAAGTCTTTCAAAAGTGTATAAATACATATTAAAACACTACATGTATATACATTTTAACTGAGTCGTTAAGTCATCGTTAGTCGTTACATGTAAGTGTTGTTTTGAAACCTTTAGGTTAACGATCTTGTTAAATGTTGTTAACCCAATGTTTATAATATCAAATGAGATTTTAAATTATTATATTATCATGATATTATCATGTATGAATATCTCTTAATATGATATATATACATTAAATGTCTTTACAACGATAATCGTTACATATATGTCTCGTTTAAAAATCATTAAGTTAGTAGTCTTGTTTTTACATATGTAGTTCATTGTTAATATACTTTATGATATGTTTTCTTATCATAGTATCATGTTAACTATATATATATCCATATATATGTCATCATATAGTTTTTACAAGTTTTAACGTTCGTGAATTACCGATCAACTTGGGTGGTCAATTGTCTATATGAAACATATTTCAATTAATCAAGTCTTAACAAGTTTGATTGCTTAACATGTTGGAAACATTTAATCATGTAAATATCAATCTCAATTAATATATATAAACATGGAAAAGTTCGGGTCACTACAATTTTGATATTGTTGTTCATATGGATTGGCTCGATCGTTATAGAGCTGATATTGCATGCCATGATAAATTCATTCGTGTGAAGACCCCAAGTGGGGGAGAGTTAATTATTCATGGTGATAAGCGAAGAAGACTTGTGCCGATATGCACTTATGCACGGGCACGTCGTTTCCTTGTTAGTGGCATGGCTTTTCTTGCCCATGTAGTTGATACTCGTGATGAGCCACCACCCATTCGTGAAATTCCGGTGGTTAACGAATTTGAAGACGTTTTTCCGGATGAGTTACCGGGTGTTCCGGAGGAAAGACAAGTTGAATTTCGCATTGAGTTGGTTCCGGGGGCTACCCCCATTGCTAAAACTCCTTATCATTTAGCACCGACGGAAATTCAAGAGTTGTTAAATCAAACCCAAGAGTTGCTTGAAAAGGGTTTTATTCGACCGAGTTCCTCAACATGGGGTGCTCCGGTTTTATTTGTGAAGAAGAAGGATGGTAGTATGCGGATGTGCATCGACTATCGGGAGTTGAACAAAGTGACTATCAAAAATCGTTATCCATTGCCTCGGATTGACGATTTATTTGACCAACTCCAAGGTGCAACGTATTTTTCTAAGATTGACTTACGGTCTGGCTATCACCAAGTGTGGGTCCGTGAGGAGGACATAGAGAAAACAGCTTTCCGAACTCGTTACGGGCATTTTGAGTTTGTAGTTATGCCTTTTGGTCTCACGAATGCACCGGCGGCATTCATGGATCTAATGAACCGAGTGTGCCAACCTATGTTGGACAAGTCGGTAATCATGTTCATTGACGACATACTTTTTTATTCTAAGAGTATGAAGGAACATGAACACCATTTGCGTGAAGTGTTGAAGACGTTGCGGAAGGAGAAGTTGTATGTAAATTTCTCCAAATGTGAATTTTGGCTAAGGGAAGTTCAATTCCTTGGCCATATTGTGAACAAAGATGGTATTCAAGTAGATTCGGTGAAGATCGAGACAGTGAAGAGTTGGGGACGACCGACTACACCTACGGAAATCCGAAGTTTTCTCGGATTGGCCGGTTATTATCGTCAGTTTATCCAAGACTTTTCTAAGATCGCTTCTCCTTTGAAGAAGTTGACGAGGAAGAACGTGAGGTTTAATTGGGAAAACGAGCAAGAAATTGCTTTCCAATTATTAAAGGAGAAATTGTGTCAAGCTCCGGTGTTGGTATTATGAAAGGACCCGTTCATATACATTATAAACGATTCACAATAGTTGATTACATCGCGAGGTATTTGACCTATATATGATACATTTTACAAACATTGCATTCGTTTTTAAAAGACAAACTTTCTTTAAGACGAAAATTGACGGTATGCACACCATTTCATAATACATTCAACTATAATTGACTTAATAATAATCTTGATGAACTCAATGACTTGAATGCAACGTCTTTCAAAATATGCCATGAATGACTCCAAGTAATATCCTTAAAATGAGCTAATGCACAGCGGAAGATTTCTTTAATACCTGAGAATAAACATGCTTTAAAGTGTCAACCAAAAGGTTGGTGAGTTCATAGGTTTATCATAACAATCATTTCAATATATTAATAGATCACAAGATTTCCGTTTGTAAATATATGTACACTCGCAAGTGTATAAAAGTATTCTATAAGTTGTAGGCACCCGGTAACAAGCCTTAACGTTCATGTTTTACCCTCTGAAGTACACCAGATCAGGTGTGTTTAAAATAACCTCGAAGTACTAAAGCATCCCATAGTCAGGATGGGGTTTGTCAGGCCCAATAGATCTATCTTTAGGATTCGCGCCTACCGTACATAGACAAGTAGTTTAATGTTACCAAGCTAAGGGTATATTTCTGGTTTAAACCCACGTAGAATTAGTTTTAGTACTTGTGCCTATTTCGTAAAACATTTATAAAAACAGCGCATGTATTCTCAGTCCCAAAAATATATATAAAAGGGAGCAAATGAAACTCACAATACTGTATTTTGTAGTAAAAATACATATGACATCATTGAACAAGTGCAATGTTGGCCTTGGATTCACGAACGTATCAATATTGAGATTCAATATTGCAGGAAAAGTACGTAGACGCAACGGAGATGATAAACACTAGTTTGACTCACGAGCAATACTCCCAAACCATACCCATAACCTCCATAGCTTTAACCCATAATTTCCTTAGCTCTATCCCGCTCGAAAAACAATTTCGAAATCACTCGGACAGCACTCCGTCGTAATATTTTATGTATACTGATAATATCTTGAAATAATACGGAGTAAATATATATATGTAAATCGATTGAGAGAGTTTAGAGAAAATATTTTCAAGTTTCTATCAAATAATGAAACCTATTGAATTCTATTTATAATAGATTTTTGAATTATTAAAGTGAATTATTAAAGTATGAATTATTAAAGTGAATTATTAAAGTATGAATTAATAAAGTGAATTATTAAAGTATGAATTATTAAAGTGAATTATTAAAGTATGAATTATTAAAGTGAATTATTAAAGTATGAATTATTAAAGTGAATTATTAAAGTATGAATTATTAAAGTTAAGGTAAAGTAAAAATAAAGTAAAGGTAAAGTTTAAGTATAGTAAAAGTATAAAACTATGTACGTATAATACGCGTATAAATATATATAATATTAATTTAAATCGTTATATATATTTAATAAAATAAATTATAAATATCGTTATCTTTATCATACTGGTTAAGTAATGAGTTGTTAAAAGTGGTTCTAGATATTTATAAAAGTTATATACGTTTTAATAATAAAGTTCTTTTTAAACTGAAAACGTTTTTGTACGTTTGAAACTAAATCAAATAAATATGATAATTTTGTTTTCCAAAACTAAATATATTTAAGAAGCATTTTGTTTAAAGGTTAAAATAATGGAAATCGTTATACCATAAAACGTTTTAGAAAAGTAAAATCATATATTTTCATAATAGGTTTCAAGTTTTTAAATTACAGTCTGTTGGTGAAGCATGCGATAAAGTTCAAAGGTTAAATAAACGTATGAAATAATCTTAATGAAAAATGTCGAGTTACTTAACTTGTCGATATCCAACATCTAAGTTATTTACACTCCACGTTCTTACTTATAAATCACTTTACCATTTTCCGAATGTCGTCAAAAAGAATAGATTTCTTAAATCACAGTGGACCTTATAACATAGACCCGTAATCATATCACAATGTATCTGATAAATCAATCATTTGATATTATCTTCTAATTCCATCGATAAACATATTGAAACAAATACGTTCATGTAAAGTATTATACGTTTAATACTTTATTAATATTTTTAAGTTATAATACATATATATATATATATATACATATATATACATATTTATTTATATATAACGGTTCGTGAATCGTCAGAATTTGGTCGAGGTTATAATGAATGTATGAACACAATTTAAAATTCTTGAGATTTAACTTAACAAACTTTGCTTATCGTGTCGGAATAATATAAAGATAAAGTTTAAATTTGGTCAGAAATTTCTGGATCGTTACATATTACCGGAGGGAATCGAAGATATGACGGTTTATTATGATGCCTCATTAAATGGAATCGGGTGTGTTCTAATGCAAAGAGGTAAAGTCATCGCTTACGCCTCTTGACAATTAAAGGAACACGAAAAGAGATACCCGACTCATGATCTTGAATTGGCGGCGGTGGTACATGCGTTGAAAATTTGGCGCCACTACTTGTACGGTGTCAAATGTACGATTTATTCGGATCACGAGAGCTTAAAACATCTTTTTGATCAACGAGATTTGAATTATCGTCAACGTAGGTGGATGGATGTGGTAAAGGATTATGATTGTGAGATACTTTATCTTCCGGGTAGGGCGAACGTGGTCGCGGATGCGTTAAGTCGAAAGAGTCAACATCTGACAATACGAGTAGGATCGTTACGCATGATCATTACTAACGATTTCCTTGTAAAGCTTGGTGAGATTCAAATAGAAGCGTATGTTTACAACAAGCGTGAGGAACGAATCGTGGGGCAAACCGAGTTCATTACTTTAGGCCCGCATGGTTTGTTGTCTTTTCAAGGAAGAGTGTGGGTGCCTAAGATGGGTGATTACCGACGGGTGCTACTTGATGAAGCACATAAGTCAAAGTATTCAATTCATCCGGGCGCAACGAAAATGTACCTTGATTTAAAGAAGGAGTATTGGTGGCCGGGCATGAAACGTGATGTTGTTAAGTATGTTGAACAATGCATCACATGTTTGTAAGTTAAAGTCGAACACCAAAAGCCGTACGGTAAGTTACAACCATTGGAAGTCCCGAAATGGAAATGGGAGCACATTACCATGGACTTCATTACAAAGTTACCAAAGACGGCGAGAACCCAATATGATACGATTTGGATGATAGTCGACAGATTGACGAAGAGTGCTTTGTTTCTTCCCATTCGGGAAACGATATCGTCGGAGACTTTGTCCAAGTTGTTTATCAAGGAGGTGATATCGAGAAATGGAGTTCCTATATCTATTGTTTCGGATCGAGATACTAGTTTCACGTCTCAGTTTTGGAATAAGTTTCATGAAGATATGGGTACTCAATTGAAAATGAGCACGGCGTATCATCCTCAAACGGACGGTCAAACCGAGCGTACGAACCAAACGTTAGAGGATATGTTAAGGGCGTGTATTATTAATTTTGGTGGAAGTTGGGACGAGCACTTACCATTGGTGGAATTCTCGTACAATAATAGTTACCACACTAGTATTGGAATGCCACCTTATGAGATGCTTTATGGGCGTAGGTGTCGAACTCCTATTTGTTGGGGTGAAGTGGGGCAACGAGAAATCGGGAGTACCGATTTGGTCCTAGAGACGAATAGTAAGATTGAGATGATTCGGGGTCGACTTAAGGCGGCGCAAGATAGACAAAAATCTTATGCCGATAAAGGTAGACGAACGATTGAATTTCAAGAAGGTGACATGGTGATGCTTAAGGTTTCGCCATGGAAGGGTGTTATTCGGTTTTGAAAGCGAGGAAAGTTAGCTCCTCGATTTATTGGTCCATTCAAGGTTTTGGCACGTATTGGTGAGGTTGCTTATAGACTAGAGTTGCCCGAAGAGCTTGCGGGGATCCATAGCACGTTTTATGTTTCCTATCTTCATAGGTGTCTTGTGGATGACTCGACTTGGGTGCCGTTAGATGAGATTGCGTTGAACAACAAATTAGAGTATGTTGAAGAGCCGATTGAAATCCTTGATGAGAAGGTTAAAATGTTGCGGAACAAAGAAGTTAAAACTTTCAAAGTGCAATGGCGACATCGAAAGGGTTCTGAGTTTACGTGAGAATCCGAAGAGTTTGTTTTGGTTTATCTTCCGGCTTGTCATGCGGCTTGGATCGCGAGGACGTGCTCCGATTCAAGTGGGGAAGAGTTGTAACATCCCGTTTTCTCCCTGCATGTCTTAAGGTATATACTTAACCGTTAGTACGTCTATATTTTCGTTGTTATGTGATTAATAAATTTAAATGGTAATTTGATGTGTCTGCATTATGTATATATATAAATATATGTAACGCATGAGAACGTATATGTGCATGAGTATATACGCGGTTAGGAGTGTAGTAAGTCTTGTAAGACTATTTGGTGAAGGCTAGGGAATATAGGAAGCGGGAATGGAATGTACAAGTCGAATAAATTGGTGATGGAGTTTAAGTTGTCGAAATGACCAGGCACAGGCCTTTGCCGCGCCGCAGAAGTCCATGTCGCGCCGCGACGTTGGACACAAAACAAAGTCAGGAGGCTCGATATTCAGATCAAAAATCACTTGCAATGTCGCGCCGCGGTAAAGGGAGTCGCGCCGCGACACTAGGCGCAAACCAATGTCAGGAGGAGATCAAAATAGCTCGAGAATTACGTGAAACGCCGCGCCGCGGCAAAACAGGGTCACGCCGCGACCATCTGTGCAGTCTGGTTCCGAATTTAGTTTTCAAAAGGTGTAGTTCGAGGGTAATTTGGTCTTTTCGCGTGTAGGTCTGATTGGAGCATTTAATCTCCACCACTTATCCATATTATTCATTTCTTTTCCATTTTTCTTCTCCATTTACTCTCAAAACATAAAACCCACTTAGATTCAAAGTGAGATTTGAGAGTGAAGAATTTAGAGTTGATATTTGGAGCAAGAATTAAAGTTGTTCTCCTCGTTCTTAGCTACGAGTGGATAGTGTTGGTAAGTCTTAACTCCATATTTTGAGTTTTAGTTAACTTATGGCTAGGGTTTGGCCATTTGGGACTTGTAAGACCCATTTGGGGATTTAATGGGTGGATTTAGGTTAATTTGATGTAAGAAAACCTAAATGGTGTTAACCTAGGGTTTGTTCATGTAATTGGGGTTTTGTAAGTGTTAAATTGAGTTGCTAGTCACTAACACACTTGTAAATGATGAAAGCATGTTAAGGGGTTAAGTTTGACCAAGTTTGTGGGTATAAGTGTTAAAATGGGTCAAATGAGTCATGGTTGACCTAATTGGGTGAAATGGGTATGAAATACCCTAAGTTTGTGTTAATTGGTGATAGTAGGCTCTAATCACTAGCTTTTAGTGATTTATGACGAGTCATGGCCATTAATGGGCGGTTTGGTGGGTGTGAGTCATTTAATGCGGTTAGGACATTAAATGCTCAAGAGTGAGTAAGGTGGTTAATTCCACTTGTTGTGTATTGAATGTGTACTTATGTATTAGGTACTTTTCTCGAAGCATACGGAAGCATTAAATCACCACCGAAGTGTTAAGGTGAGTGAAATAATTATATGCGTGCATATATGATGTATTTATTTGTGAAGTATGAGTTGTGAAGTGTCGATGTGTTAAGACATCACTTCTCACGTGGCGAGTGAAGTGTCGATGTGTTAAGACACCACTCGGGAGTGAAGCATCGATGTGTTAAGATGCCACTTCGAGAGATGTAGCGAGTGAAGTGTCGATGTGCTAAGACACCACTCGGGGTGAAGTGTCGAAGTGTTAAGGCACCACCCGGGGTGAAGTATCGATGTGTTAAGATGCCATCCGTGGGGTTAGTGTATGAGGTGTTAAGTGCACTAATGGTTGTTATGAACTCCGACGGTCCTTTAAATACCGTTCCCTCGTTCAATTGGTTAACCATGGTTGTGTGTGGATTGTAGCATATTATATTGTTTAAACTACATGCCATTGTTATGCTAGCTCGTATGGTGGAAGGTTTAGTATTATACTTGTGATGGTATGATCATTTATATTGCTAGCATGTATGCGGTAAGTGTGTAAGTGATTGCAAGTAAGTAGGTTGTATATGTAATCGTATAATTGTTGCACTCACTAAGCATTAGCTTACCCCTCTCGTTGTTTATCTTTTTAGATGCAGGTGCGGATAAGGGCAAAGGGGTTGTTGGGCACTAGGTGTCCTTTGATGATGTTTTGTTGGAGCTTCTGAAGTTGACCTAGCGTTTTGGGTAGTTTAGCCCCAAACCATGCTCGAAGTGTTGTTTGGATTAAAACTATCGTTTTTGGATAGGTCAAACTTGTATCACATTTATTAATGGTCCTCGTGCCTTTTGTTAACATTTAACTTGTGATGTTGTGTAATGGGTTATATGTAACCGTTCATTTTGGCGAAGATGATTTATTATAAAAAAAAAAAAATTTATCGTATGGATTACGGGTTGGGTTGTTTCAATTATGGCGTCCGGATCAGGTACGAATAGCAACGACCCTGGTTTAGATCGGGTTTGGGTCATACACTGGGTATGCCTCTTTTTGTTGTTTTAAATTTTAAATAGATAAGCTAGGTTCCTAATTTAGTCTAAGGTAATCTAATGAGTAATCTAAGGTAATCTAAGATAGTCTAAGGTATTCTAAGGTATTCTAATTATCCTAATTATAGATATGTTTTTGGTTCTTGCTACGGATTCCCTAGTATTTCGATAACAGAGCTTCGCACAAACTATTCAACAAACCAAGTGTCCAGGCCGAATACGGAGAGGAAGGATCCTTTTGGTTCCAATATAATTGGAGACTGTTCGGAAAATCCAACCACCAAGTCCGTGTATAATTGTCTTTCTTAGACACCACTTAAATGTTTGTGAATGAGTTTGATAGAGAGCAGTATTGTCTGATAACAGTTCCCCGGCAGCGGCGCCAAAAATTCTGATGTCATTACAATGATATGGCCAAAAACGGACGGTTTTATTTGTGCGATGTCGTCAGGTCGCAACGCGTCAGCTTTGACTATCAAAGGGGATATTAGTTTTAAATTTATATTTATCGGGGCCTAAATCTTACTACTCCTTATTATGAGTAAGGGAAGTATGACATAGATTCGTATTTTTGAGATATTAGTAGAATCGAACCTATATCTAAACTTAAGATAATTATAAGGTGCAGGAGTAGTGGATGATTACCTAATATTGGGTTTTCTAGATTAAATAAATAAAGTAAAGTGCGATAAAATTTGTAATTCAGATAAAGCTAAAACAAGTGCATGTTACGATTTCATCAGTTACTTTGCCGATATTATGGAATGCTGAATCATGGATAGGCAGTGACCTTGTGTTTACTATATTAGTCCTAAACGCCCCTATCATAAGACATGTCAATGGGTAATGCGATAGGCTTGAAGATTCTGAATAGATAGCAACGTCCCTTACCCCCGACGCCCGTGCAGTCTGACTACAGGCATACACGTTCAGACGGCTCATCCAATTGAGCGACTCGGTTGGGTGACGTATTAACATTCCGAAATGGTCTAAACTTTCTTAAGTATAATAGAATACATGGTTTTCCATATCCGAGAGACGAGATGTATCTTAATGCTTTCGTTAATGATTGGTTTAAAAGATAGTTAGGCCCTTAAAAAGAGTTTAACCTATAAAGAACACCATGGCCAAGTTAAGCTGACTTCCATGAATACGTTTGGTTATCCTAAAGGTCCAATCCTTTATGTGTTCGAACAAACAGTTCCTTAATTAACTAAGAATCCCTCAAGCGGGGTGCAATGCTTGAGACCGCGTTATGGAAAAGTGTACTAGTCAACACTAACCGTGTTCCATGGCCTTACTTAGCAGAGGTACAGCTTACAACAACCGTTGTGCTTCAGTATGCACGTACGAAGTTTATATGCTTGGTGACTACACTAACATGGTCTGGGACCGACAATGTACTAGGGGTCTAGTCAGATGTTTCACTACGAAAGAGTCCTCAGTCGGAATCCAAGGCTCGGTGGACTTACTACAACCGGTGTGCCTCAGTCAAACTCACATTGTATCAGATAGACTTCTCTTACCAAGGGGTGACACAGATAGTATATTCTGAATCGGGGTTCGCTACTTTCCAATAACAGAGCCAATAACTACGTTCTATTAGTTGGAAAAGCGATTAAGTTCAAAGCATAATCGGAAAGCATTTTGATAACATACACAAACCATAATATAGTTTCGGCATTATAACTGATTACGTCATAACATACACTAAAGATTACTACTCGCTAATCATGGCAACAGTATCACAAAGCATAATAATGAAAGACATTATATAAAGATAAGGGATAGAAGTACTAGTAGATTAAACGAGTTCCGAATACAAAAGTGACAACTTCAAGACTCAAAACCGCTCCTAATACAATCTTCAGCGTTCTTCTCCGGGTACTAGGTTTCCCGCACGGAGTCGAAGACCTTGAAAGTATGACTAATATTGTACAAGAGAGAGAAAGAAGTGAATTGAAGTGTGTGTTGGAATGAATGACAAATGCCCTTTAAATAAGCCAAAATTTTCCCTGCAAACGGCTGGCAGGCCGTTTGGCAGGCCGTTTGCAGAGGCCGTTTGCCAGTAAACTCGAGAAACTTTTCGCCGGTAAACTTTTTCAAGACCTTTGCCGTGATACTTGAGAGGTTCATAACATTGGGTTTACGGAAGGAATCTTATTTTCTGGATTTTTGGGTGATAGTAAAGATGACGTGGATGAGGTGGTGTGGTAGAAGTAGCGGAAGTGTGAGAGGATTTTGACAAATCCGAATCACATTTCGTTACTTGGAAATGCAGATCTAAAGCAAGTTCTGATTCCGAGCACAGACATCGGCACTCTCAACGGAAAATAGTGAAGCATTAAAGATGAATACTGGTCTTATTTGGGGTGCCTCGCCATAATCAATTTAGGTCGATAATGCCTAGTCATGCAATGCTCTTTTAGAGATTCGGTTCGTCCTAACAAGATTTCCACGTTATTTAAGCCTTATTTTTATTTACAAACGTTTCAGGTTTTCAAAAATACTTTTTCGAAAAGGCTTTCTTTTGTTATAAATTTGAAATTTGGCTTAAAAACTTGGAATCTTTGTAATGGGTTATTTTAATACAACATAAAAAGGATTATACCAACATCCCACACTTAAACGAACATTGTCCTCAATGTTCCTAGTGTATCCCACACTTAGAATTTTTAGTTGAAGATTTGAGATTATTCGTTTAGTGTTTATTTGGGTTGAGATCCCACACTTAGTGGTAAGCTTAGGATGTGGCATAAAAATTTGAGCTAGTAGCGGAAAGAAAGGGTACCCCCAGCAGACGTGGTTGCTTGTGAAGAGCTGGCTGGCTTGGAAGTTCTGTCCTTTATTCATCGGCTCACTTGTCATCCTTTATTCTTATACTCTACTTTATTGCACGGGTTGCCTCCCGAGAAGCGCTTTTGTTTAAGGTCGTTGGCTCGACCTTAGTGATGCTCAAAAAGTCATCATTCCCCTCTGGTAGTTGTGATCTTGGTCTTCTCGAGGGAATGTGAGTCTTGATGGATAAATCCTGAGAAAGTGTCGGACCAAAAGTGGTAACAGGTCCGGTAAGTGACGCCCCGTACAAAACCATCATGTATGGATCATCAACATCTGGTCCACTACACAGTATAATACTATATGCTGTTTTAAAACAAGTTTTGCATTCATGAAAAGATAACGTTTTTACCAACGTCAAATGTTTTACAAAAGATAACGTGCTTCTACGAATAGAAAGCATAGAAGTGAATTGAAGTGTGTGTTGGAATGAATGATAAATGCCCTTTAAATAAGCCAAAATTTTCCCTGCAAACGGCTGGCAGGCCGTTTGGCAGAAGCCGTTTGCCAGACCAGGCTGTTTGCTTAGGCCGTTTGGCAGGCCGTTTCTGAGCCAGGAAAGCCGTTTGGCTTGCCTGGTCAGCTGGTTTTCCTGGATCGCAACTTGATTTCTTGTCTTTTACCGTTTTCGCTCTAGAATCTTCGTTTTAGCTCCGATTCTCTTGATTCTTTTTGCACCATCTTCGTAATTACTTGTTCTTCAATTCTAACCGACGAAGTGGGTATTTTGTCGATAAAGTTCGAATCTTTCTTGTTTTTGGGCCTTAATACCGGGGTGAAAACATGACTTTTTAGCCGATATCATTGAGCTACATCGACCGATACACAAAGCTACCATTGTATATTGTGATAATGTGAGTGCTATATTCTTGTCTAACAACCCCATTCAACATCAGCGGACAAAACATATTGAGCTAGACATTCACTTTGTTCGAGAAAAGGTTGCACGTGGCCAGATCCGCGTTTTACACGTTCCCTCACGACATCAAGTTGCAGATATATTCACAAAAGGCTTGCCGCTTGTCCTCTTTGATGAATTTCGAGACAGCCTCAACGTCCGTTTACCTCCCGTTTCGACTGCGGGGGGGCTATTAGCTGTACATTAGTAGGCGAGATATATTATCCATATTTAGAATATGTCAACATATTAGATAGAATTATAAGAGATATGTAATCCCTGAATATCAGGGAGCTAGTTAGGCATATCACGTATAAACTCGTGTATATATACGGGGTCGATCAATTCAATAGAGTCACACAGAATTATAAATCTTATTAAACCTTAGAGCTTTCTTTCTTATGGCTGGTGAATAGATAAAAAATGGTGCAATGTGACTTTGAAGTTTGGAGGCTGAACCTGAACAATATCATCGTCTAATTATGCTTTTGGTGCATAGTTTTTTCCGACTTTGGTTGTTTTTTATGCTTTTCGGTTTGTTTCTTTTTGTCTTGGCTATGTATGTTCTATGATTGCTCTCATCTTGCGGGTTAGTAATTATATTTTAGCTTTCCAAAAAAAAATCCGACGCTGAAAACTCAGTGTCGTCGACTCCCCCTCAATGTTAAACCAATGTTAAATTTCGACATTTGGTCTCAACATTAGCTAGTTAACAGTGAACGAAGGCTAGAAATGTTTATTTTATTAATTTTCGTGTTATTGAAAAAATATTAAATAGTATAAAAAGTGATTTAGACGATGAACGAATTTCGCACTTTTGTCATCAGTGTTAAATTGAAAGACACTGAAATTAGACACTGTTTTCAGTATCATGTCTCTAGAACTCTAAGAGGGTTGATCATAATTTGTGAATAGAAGCAAAAAGACGGTAACAAGGATGATCATTAGAAAGAGTGATGAACAAGTAGCATTTCTTTCTCTCAAATCTAGCTTATACGGAGTTTACGTGTACAAGACTTATTAGTGTTGTCGGGAAATAATGTGACTTTAGTGTTTCTAAAGCGTAAAAGACAATTTAACAAAGTTCAAGGAAGAATGACTGGTTGTATAACTTGACGGAGTATTCTTTATATATGTGCATCTCTTTTATATTGTTAGCCCATTCTATAAGGGTCCGTGATTTTTTAATAGTCCACTAGGTTTACGTAGCCATGGTTATATATAGTGGCCAGTAGGCATTGTAAGTGGCAAGCAAAAGATATACTGTATCAAATAAGATCTATCATTCTGTATCATGCTTATAATTTACATGGACATCTAGATATTCAAAGGAATGATAGACTAAGGTTCTGAGAGGTAAATAAGGATCAAGGCTTTCTTTGTACAACAGGGAGTGACTACAATATTAAAGTATTTACCGGAAACTAATCTTGGAAGCAAAAGTAAAAATATTTAGTGTAGAGGGAATAGAAGTCATACACAAGTTAGGGAATAAAAAACTGGCAATTAAGTTTAGTTTAGAGATTTAAGTGTATTTGTATTTGTATGTTAAATAACATTAAGATTATAATTAAACTATGATCACTTTTTTTTTAACGGCGATTTTTTTGGCATCAGTAGATCATTTATTTCAACGACCCTCATCATTTGCACGTAACACACACGTTCGGGCGGAAAACCCGAACCCGATCGACGGTATCCGGGAACACATCCATTCGGGCAGTGGTTCCGGGTAGAGGCCCGTGAACGAATCCGGTAACACCTCCCTATAAGGTTAATATATACCACCATTATTGGTGTTTTTGCAAGAGAAAAAAGAATCTTGCGGCTCTACGATGCACATATAAAAATGCATAGAAGGGGAAGCTATTTACATATTTTTCTTGCTCACTCGTTATTCAATAAAGATTCAACATATAAGATTACTTGTACTTTATTTTAACTCTTTAATTTGTGCTAGTTATCAAACCAATTTTGACTTGTGAAACTTGTGGGAAGAATGGTCTATTTACATTACGAAAAACGTGACTAACTCATTAGACAATTCGGGGAAAGAGATGAGGTCTCTAGTTGACCTCTCTTATGTTGGAGATGAGAGGAAAAGAGGTTCTCTATTACTTCTCTTGGATGTTTTTCTAAGGCCTAGTCTTTATATAGGGAGGAGTGAGTCAAGCCAATTAAATGTGGTCCATTAAAAGGATTCAACTAAAGGTAGCCCACCAACTAAGTATATAGACATACATCAAAGGTAACCCATCAACAAAGCCCATTAACGATAACCCGAAGCGAAATAATAGCACATGATAATAAGCACGTCATCACCGGTATGTATTTTAAGTTTGGTGATTTTCTTATAACAAAGTAAGCTAATGTATTTTAAGGGTAATGTGTTGTTAACTTGTTTACGCCATAGTGGGATGATTAGTATACAAGCATAATTATTATTATACATAAATCACATTACATGAGTTGCATCACTCAGTGTTGTAAAAAACCCGATTACTCGCCAATTAATCTCCGATTAATCATTCTTAAGAGCAATCCGTTCCGATTTTTAAAAAACCGTTTAATTAAACGGTCAACGTCCATTGATGAGTCAAAATCGAATTTGGTAATTAAAGTCGGTCAAATTCAAAAATGATTAACATTTTAACATGAATTTACACTAGAACTTTATAATTTTTGAGCAAAATGAATAATTTTAGACAATTATGTTAAAGTTTATTTTTATATTTATGGTTTTTTTCAATATTTACACATATAATTTTTAAAATTTAATATTTAAATGTATACAGTACAATCCGATTAATCCCCGATTAATCTCCGAATTACCGATTAATCCTTTTAAAGTCCCGACCGATTAATCCCCGAATAGCGAATTTTGCAACCTTGGCATCACTTGTATGCGAAAAAACATTATTAGAGTACTCGGAGTTGACGCGTTTTTTCGCTGCCCTCCAAATCTGACGCCGAATCCTCGGCGTCGACAACACCTCCCTGACTTTAAGACGGCGTTACCCTTTGCCTTTTCCTAGCTTCCACCGTCGTATAATGAACGTTGAACATAGGTTAGAAAATTTGAAATATATCCGTTTTCCAAAGAACATATTTTAATAAATATTACTATTATTATTTTTAAATACTCGTTTTCATCTATATAAATCAACTCACACTTCTACATACAAATCAAATCATTCTTCAATATCTTTTGTCTAAAAATTTTCATACTAGTAAAAATAAAATGTCTTCGACATCTTCACCTAACGATGAATATGTGATGCAAGTGCTTGATACATTTGTCAATGATGAAATGGAAAGCGAAAATGGGGCAAAAAGTTCAAACACACGTCGTTACATTGAACGTCAACATGAACTTGCACATCTACGTCTTGCTACCGACTAGTTTGTTGAAAACACTGAAATTAGACACCGAACTATTTTTTCACTTTTGACTTCAGTGTTAAATTCAGTGTCTTAGAAAACACTGGAATTAGACATTGAGAAAACACTGAAATTAGACATTGAGACTAGTATCTCGACTCCTTATTAATCAACTCAAATTATGTTTCCATGTCTACAAATCCTCCTTTCTATTATTTTCTATTTGATGTATTTCTTAGGTAGTACGTAGTACTATTTGATACTTTCTCCGTCTAGATGTTCACTGTTGACTTTTTAAAGTATTTATTTGTCAATTTTCAGCGTAACAAATACGAAGTATTATATAGCAAAAAGAAAAAATTTGCGATAACGTTAATAAATAAAGACTTTAAAAAGTCAATACTGGATGGTTAAAGTGAGACGGATGGAGTATATAAACTCTATAATTTCAAAAACAAAATGACTATGAAAAAAAGAAAAAGAATGACACATACACAAACTGACTTTGACTAGTGTAATCTTTTGCACATCACAAATCCAATGGTAGACAAGTTATATTGATAAGAAAACTGTTGTAGGGACTCAAATATAAGGCTAAAATCACCCCAAAATCTATCAAAAAGATAAGACCACGAGAGAGATGATATTTCCAAATGCAATTTTGATAGATTCACAACTCTTTGAACATATCTTCCTAAAATACCCTCAAATAAATTCTAACATGAAACTTGTATAACACATTATTTAAGGGCATTGCAGGAAACTTAAGTGGATTTATCAAAAATGAATTTGGAAATATCAGTTCCCTTACAATAAACCCATTGGCTATCACTTCACACCTTCATTGTGTAACCTCAAAATTTCAATCTTTATCATCACGATCATCAACCACCACAAACCACCAATGGCAGGCACACTATCAACCACCATGGCCATGCTCAATGCCAAATGCATAACCACCACCACCACCAACAACAACAACAAACCATCAAAACCAATCACTACCACCATCTCCCTACCCAAACTCACCATCACAAAACCATCCACCATCTCCGTCACCGGAACCGCCATCGCCGGAGCAATTTTCTCCACATTATCCGCATCCGATCCGGCTTTCGCAGCCCAACAAATCGCTGTTATAGCAGAAGGAGACAACCGTGGTATCGCGCTTTTACTACCGTTAGTTCCAGCAATTGCATGGGTTTTGTTTAACATATTGCAGCCTGCACTTAACCAGATTAACAGAATGAGGACAAAAGGAGTGATTGTTGGACTTGGAATCGGCGGCGGTTTGGCGGCTGCTTCTGGATTGTTGAATACACCGGAGGCTGCGGCGGCGGCTGAGGCGGCTGCAGCTAATGATAACAGAGGCTCACTATTGTTGATTGTTATTGCACCTGCTATACTTTGGGTGCTTTACAATATATTACAGCCTGCACTTAACCAAATCAACAAAATGAGAAATTAAGTATCATTGTTAGTGATCATATATATAAATGAAATGGGGTACATTAGAACTAAGTAATGTTGTATTTGCATTCCATTGTTAATTGAATTTCTCTTGGAAAATATATATTTCTTCTTTTCCATATATTTAATATAATTATTATTTATCTTATTGTGCTTGTCTTTAGTATTACATTAGAAATTGATCATATGGTAGTTTATTTTCAACAATTCACATCTAACAGACTAACATTATGAAAAATTTCATGTTGCTAATCTGTATTGATTTTACTGTTGTCGATAAAAATCCTCAAAAATTAGAGCAAAACCATTCAAATATGTATACACTGTCTTCTTCGCGTGTTCTGTTTTCATCTTTGAAATTTTAAACGCCATTGCAAAACATGAAGAAAAAGAAGATATGGTAATCAAATAAACAACAATTACAAGTTCTGTTTAAAATACAACATATGAACTTCAAGCAGAATAATCATGATTCATGATTATCCGAAAAGGATGAATCGAACATCTATATTTTTTTCTTCTGAGAATCTTTAAATTGTCCCTTCTTTCGGATTTTGAGGCAAAAACTGAGGATCCATGGATCCACGGCACTTTCAGGCAACAAGTACAACAGACCCCAGATGAGCGAGTGAGGCCAATAAGGTGCGCAACATGGTTCATAACCCAACCATCGTAGCCCAGCTTTTGCATACCCGGTTGGGGATGGTACAAGGAATGAAGATCTTTTGATAGATGCCATCTTTGTTGCTACGTTTAATGGTGCCTGCAATTACGGAAACATTTTCCAAGTTTCAAACAGAAGGTCCTTTTGATAATTTATACTTTTGCTTGTTGACGTGATGTACTAAGGTGATGTACTAAGATCAGTGTCTATCATAACTAACATAACTGAACGTCTTAACTGCTACATTAGCGCTTCAAACTATAACTAACTCATAATTAGCCTATAACTAAACACTATTTATCGTTACTCAACCGGGGCGGATGTAAGTACGTTACCACTGGTAGCACGTGCTACCAGTGAAACAAGCCATCAAGTAGACAACTATTTGGGCTTTTAACTAGTGACATTATATTGCATAATGTAAATTGTTTTGAGTGACACCATCAGATAATGTAAATTTTCATGAGCTTTTTACTACGGACACCCGTGAATATGAAATCCGCCCCTAACTAAACGGCATACCCCACAAAACTTCAAATACCCCACACAAATTGCAAGATGAGATGCTCCCATATCGTTACAAGCATGGCGCTCGCCAAAAGATATAAACACCCATAATGCCATGGTGCCTATGACGCGCTTCTTATGGTTGATCATCACGGACCTATACTAAATGCGACAACCGGTCAAATAAAACCAAAACTATAACCTAGATTACATACAACATAAGACGAGTTTTTCCTCTGAACGGTAAAGCTACAATCTATCACAAGCATCTAAATATCATCGATAGTGAAACAATTGAACCCGGAACCTACTAAACGGATATACTATTCTCTGTTCAGGATAGGGCGAGTAAATTTGATAAGATGTATGCAATCTAAACTAGGTTATCTCGTGACGTGACCCTTTCACTGATCACGTCAAGATAACCACTAAGCCATCTTCTGATGGCTAACCTACCGATTAACGGAATCTTCAAATACAACTTTATAAACAAGAAAGTAATTTAAGTATTTTACCTGACACTGCACATCAATCCCACTATTCTTGTATTCAACATACAAACACTTCGAAAATTGCTCAACATACCTAAACAAACAAGAAGACAAACATTCGTCAACATGTATAATTTCAATTAAACCTCAATGTATAACCGAAAACTGCTTAAAACTTACGCTTTAGTCGCAGCATAAACAGCGTAAAGAGGATACGAAGGGATAATAGTAGAAGCACCAGAACCAATATTAACAATTGCACCTTTTTTTCTTTTCAACATACCAGATAACACTGCTTGTGTCACTTTACTAATTGCTTCAACATTAACTTTAATTAAATTATTCAACAATTCATTATCCACTTCATGAAAATACCTTGCATAAGGATATGAAACACCAGCATTATTAACCAAAATACCAACATCTAATTCCTCAGTTAGATCACTAATCTTCTTAATTCCCTCAGATAAATCACCATTAAGATCAAAAACAACATTCTTGATCTGGGTTTTGGGGAATTTTGTTTGAATCTCAGAGGAAACATCATTTAATTTATTAGGATTTCTACCCACTAATATCAAGTTTAGACCTTTTTTTGCTAATTCAAAGGCAAAAGCTTTACCAATGCCATCTGTGGAACCTGTAACAAGAGCCCAAGAACCATACTTTTTGATGTTTTTTGGGGGTCTTAAAAAATTAACGTAAACCCATCTGAGAATGGAAACTGAAATCTTCAAAAAGGATATGGAACCCAAGATAAAAAGAATAATGACCAATAAAGGTTGGGTTTTTAGGGTTTCCAAGAAATTGACTTCCATTGTTGAAGTGTGATTTTCAGGTGGATCTAAGATTTGGGGTTTGTAGAATTAAGGACTATAAATAAATAAAAGTTGGTTGATGAAGAAACGGTTGTTAGTTGGACCTATAAATGATTTTACCATTTGGACTGAGTTTACAAGAAAACACATACACAACTTTAAGTTTGGCAGGTGAGCGAAAAGGAACTCAACGGTTATATTTGCAATAATGGCCATGTTATTTGCTCTATTAATTTTTTTTTTTTTTAATGGCGAAATTGATATCGTATGCTCTCATTTGTCACACATATGCGTTAGGAGGATATCCAGTTCGTGATGATGTTGCCAGTAATATCGAAGGTTGGAAAAACCCCAGAGACCTTCGCAAATCGTACTGATGTTAGTAGTACCATCAAAGGTTGAAAACTCCCTGCTTGTAGTGAGAATTGAAGCTGGTTTGACAGTATTAGTATATTATACATTATTGTATTAAAAATTAAAATGGTTTTATAATCATGTTTGGTTTGGAGTCATAGTATGGTAGGTTTATGTCAAAACTAATTTTTGACTTGTAAGATGTGATGATGCATTTAAAATTTTGTATCAATAAAGTATAAATTTTTTATTGATCAACAAGCCATAACCGGAGTTTATCCAAAGATATAACATTAAAACATCCGGTCAAAAGATTTTATAAACATGTTTGTTCAGAATTTACTAGTGTAGGTTCAAGTCAAACTAGTTTTGGACCCGTAGGATGTGACGATCCATTTAAATTAGTGTACTATGGAAGAGATAGATTTTATATTTTTTGCATGACATATTTGACATCTACTGAAACACTAAACACTAATTATAAGTTCATAATCATAATTAAACATTAAAGCACGCTTTTCTTCGTTCCTATAAAACTAATAGCAGAAGAATAAAAGAACAATTGACTATTCATTTCTATTTCTATGGATATACATTTTTAAAATAAGTAACAAAAGAATGTTAAAAGCTATACATCTATGGACTTGCAACCTTTTCTTCTTCATAAGTTATCATCTTAATCTTATATTGGTCATAAAAGAGTTCCCAAAAGCCATAAATGCAAGACAACCCAATAAGCTATGAGCCCTAGCCTCGCCCGTGGCCGACTCATCAAACCCCGACCTCCAGACACCCTGAAATATCAAAAACTAGGTTAAGCTCTTTTTTTTTTAAAAAATACAAATATTTCACCCTTGTCTCCTTAAAAAAACTACTAGAATACTTGAACTAGCCCAGATTATTTATGTAGCAAGTAACCATGATTTTTATGTAGCCCCGCGTGAATTCAAAGTAAACCAAATGAATGAATGAGTTAAGTATTTACCATAACCCATCAAGCCGATCTGCGATGATCTTCCCTTGTACTGGCACAAGACCAGATGTATGCAGTGACTTGAATATATGACCTGGAAGTGTTTACTTTAAATACAAGTTCCACAAATGATGCGAGTTTATAGTAAAAACTGATACAGACTTGCAATTTAGAATCATACCTTTATCTTCTAATGTTTCTGGTTTATCGATCAAATATTCAGATTCTGGATCGATGTTCAGAGCAAGATGATCATTTGATCCTTTCCTTAAAGTTCTTACCAAAGGTGTGGCTCTTTTTCCAACTGGTCCCTGTACAAAGAGTCGTCTAATAACTAAAAAAAGTAAAATACGAAGGAAAAAATATCCATCTTGCTCCCGTCAATCATCATTTATATGCCGATTCAATTGTATATATATTTTCAGCTGCAGACTGAAGTCCCTATATGTATATTCCTTTTAATGTGCAGAGTTATGTATATGACAAAGACGAATAATAGAAGTCAAGTATATAATGAAGCTGGCAAAGGAAAAGTTCAATATAGGTGACAGGTAGTTACGGATTGGATGGGTCAAAACGGATCAGTTTTAGTACAGGTCGGGTTGGGTTGACCCACAAAGACTTCTGCAGTCCAATTTTTATGCTAAATTAACATATCACTCCATTATGGTTACAAAAACACGATGGCAATCTAATTTTTACGAAATATTAAGAAGGTTGTATAAATTGAGAATTTCAACCCGTTCAGCCCATTTAACTGGTTCCCCTTCTAGCTATTTTGTTTAACGGACTTGTTTAAGGCTAAAATACAGTCCAAATCAACCTATTTATTAGTAAAATGGGTCAAAATTACCACCGCTAAAAATCTTAAATGAAAGAGTACATACCGGATCATCAACTTCTGATATCTCCGGCCGTGGAGGCAAAGAAGATGATTCACTGCTGCCTCTTCCATGTATCGAGTCTGGTAAACCTGTTCGATTTTGATTGAAATCTTCAAGTAGTTTAACCTTGTTAGCTAATTCCTCAGCCGCCTTCTCGGTATCCGATAAGTTGACCCCCAATTCTCGAGATTTAGCTTTTTCCCTTTCACTATCCAAATATATATTGCGAATAAGGCTCTCTAGTACTGAGAGCATTCCTGCCACATCAGCAGATTTGTTGCCTACGTCAGACACGTCACCTCCAAATTCTCTGATGATGTGTTCAAATCCTATTGACAGCTTATATATTTCCTTCTTCATGTTCTCAAAGTCTTCAAGTTCTTCTTTGAAATTTTCGATTTCAAGAGCTTGCGTTGAAAGAGTTGATTGTAGCTCTTCTTTGGAATGAGACAGTGAGTTGATATGATCCAACAATTCGTTTAAATTATCGATTATATAAAAGAGCTTTTTAACAGGGTCTGAATTATGAACATCTATGTCTCCTGCTCCTATGTTTGGGAAAGGGATTGTGATCCCGTTTATCTTACTAAATATGGAATTTACTTCAGAAGCCGACAGAAGATCGTTTTCAGCCTCTGAAAAACAATAAAGATAGATGATAGTTAGTAATGCATAGAGAATCGGAGGTGGCAAGATGGGTGGGTTTGGTAATGGGTTAAAACAGGCAGGGATGGGTTGGGTTGACCTGAAATACTTTATTTACTTTTTTCGAATTTTATAAATAACTAATTATATGATAATAGTGACCTACATATCTGAATAAAAACTTTATAGGAGGTTGAATGCATTAAAAATGGTCTTTCTGCGGCATCCAAACTGCTTCACATGTTACTCTTTTAGTTAAAAATTTTCCATTTGACCCCCTTTAGAAGAAAAATAGAACCCAAATAGACACCTCTATTATAATGTAACCAATTCTACAGATATATATCATATATCCAAATAACATTATACCAGGATCTTTTACGCATGTGTTACTTTGCTTAAACAACTCTGCTTCTTTTTTATTCCACTCATCTTCTTTTGCTCTGTATTCTTCTAATTTAGTACTCATTTCATCATGTAGGTTTTGGGATGTTTCTATATCATTCTCCAACTTATTTACTCTGCTACGTAACATGTCGTTTTCTTCTTTGCCTTTGTCATACAACGACCTACGTTCTTCTAACTCGGCCTGTAATTCTTTAATTGTTGTGGACATCTTCTGTTTTAAATCAACAAAATGTTTGATTACACTTCTAACAATTCTAGCTGTAGACAACATCTCCTCAACAACCTTAATATCTGCCACTACCAAATCATCAACTGCTCCAACATTTGAGTATACACTATAATGGGAAGAGTCGATTTCCTTTATATTATCTTCAACTGTAATCTTAAGTTCTTTGCTGACATCAGCACACGCAGAACGTAGAACTCTAATATCATGTTCAAGTGTTGCAACTCTATCATGCTTATCTGCCAATTCTTGCCTACATGCACTCAAATCAACATTAAGGGTGGAAATCTCTTGTTTGGTTGTATTATTTCTTCCAACAAGATCCGAAATAGTGTTCTCGGCCTTCAAAAGTGCATCTTCTAACGTTTTCACAGTTGCAGAGGCATCCATAAACTTACGCTCGTTATATTCGGCTTCTTCTTTGAACTTTTTCATCTCATCTTCTAATATATTCCTATCATCTACTGCCTTCTTATTTACATTAGTAAACTGAGAAACATGTGTCTGTAACTTCTCTTCGGTATCCGTTTTTATAACTTTTAATTGTTTGTTTTCTTCAGTTAACAGATTAACTTGTTTCTCTGAAACAGACAATGCATCTTCGAGGGATTTAACGGTTGCCAAGGTATCTGTCAACTTGTTATTCAACATGCCCAGCTCCTGTTCTAATTTCGCCTTTGCGATTTGACATTCATTTGTATATGCAACAAACCATTTCACTTTTTCAACAGGATCTGTTAAACCAACTGGAAGAACAGTTGAATCAGTTGACTCAACTACACGTTGTAATACTGAATTGCTTTGAACCAAAAACTGTTCAATTTGATCCCTTTCTTCCTTTGAACTTAGAAGCTCAGATTCTAACTTCTCAATCTGCCCCACTTCTATTGAATATTTACTAATTTGGTCCCTGTAGTCATCTACCGTTGCTTCTTTCTGCTTTAACTCAATCTTTAATCCCTCAATCTGCGCCTTCATTTCAGCACACTCTTGAACCAAACTTTCAAACTTAATAATTTGATCCCTGTAGTCATTTACTGTTGCTTCTTGCTGAATCGTTTCAAGTTTTAATGCTTCAATCTGAGCATTCTTTTCAGCACACTCTTGAACCAAGCCTTCAAATTTACTAATTTGGTCCCTATAGTCATTCATCGTTGCTTCTTGCTCTTGAACCAAGCCTTCACATTTACTAATTTGGTCCCTACAGTCATGTATCGTTGCTTCTTGCTCTTGAACCAAACCTTCACACTTACTAATTTGGTCCCTATAGTCATTTATCGTTGCTTCTTGCTCTTGAACCAAACCTTCACACTTACTAATTTGGTCCCTATAAGCATTTATCATTGCTTCTTGCTCTTGAACCAAGCCTTCACATTTACTAATTTGGTCTCTATAGTCATTTATCGTCACTTCTTGCTCTTGAACCAATCCTTCACATTTACAAATTTGGTCCCTATAGTCATTTATCGTTGCTTCTTGCTCTTGAACCAAGCCTTCACATTTACTAATTTGGTCCCTATAGTCATTCATTGTTGCTTCTTTTTGCATTAATTCAAGCTTCAAAGCCTCAATCTGAGCATTCTTTTCAGCACGTTCTTGAACCAAGCCTTTGCCCTTCTTAACCGCCATAGATAACTTTTCCCTCAACAAAACCACTTTATCCTCGTATCGTTGAATAACAACTTGTAACGACCCATTCTTATCTTTCAAATTTGCAAACTCATCTTCAAGATAACACTTCTCCTGAGCCTCCACTAACAGTGCAATTGTTGCTCGGTCCACCTCAGCACGCGCAGCCTCTTTTGTTGCATTACATTCATCTTGTAGCTTAATAGATTCTTGCTTAACAGCATTTAATTCACTTGATTTCTCTTGCAATTCGATTAAACATTTATCTAATTCACTCGTCTTCTCAACAATCATTTGCTTTAACGAGTCACGATGTTGAACCAATGACTTCCCTTTAGTGACAGCCAAATTAAGCTTTTCTTTAGTACTATTAAACCTAGTCTTATGTACTTCAACTTCATCTTTAAGCTTTCCAATATCTGAATTCAACGTCTCGATGGTTTCTTTGCTTTTTTCAAGATGTTGCATTAGCTTCCCGTATTCGTTTTCCAAGTATCTACCTTTATGAACCAACTCAAATTCTTTCCTTTTTAGCAAGATTAATTCTTCTCGTGCAACGACTAAAACCTTCTCCATATCAACTTGACTATGGTAATCTGACTTAACCTGAGTTAAACACTGATTAAGCATCTCACCTTGATTAAGTAACCGATTATACTTCTGAATTATAACCAACATGTTCTTTTCAATATGCGATAGTTTACCACTAACAGACGTCTCTACAAATTCTTCCTCACCAAGAACAGTTGTCACCAAAGACGAAATTCGATCCGCAACCATTTCAACAGACGACAACTCAACAACTTTCGTATTAAGATCCTCGATCGTTCTCTCTTTCATATCCATACTGTCATAAAGGTCTCTAATTGAGCCCTCGGTTTGTGACTGCTCATTCAAAGCAAGCTCAATAAACCTAGAACAGTGGTTTATCATCACATGCAAAGGCAACGTTGAAGTGATGTCATCAGTAAACGACCCACCATTACTTACACCAACCAATTCATGTTTCTTAACTAGACTTTTCAGCTGATACCGTAAACTAGTCAGTTCTGTCATTAACTGCTGTCTTTCTTCCTGTGATAAAAAGATAGTCAACATAGGTCAACTTACTGATACTGCAAAAAGACTGGAACTTCAAAACACTAACCTGATAACGGTGTGACGAAAGTCCTGCATCGTTCCCAAACGTTGTTTGACCTTCGAGAACTAATTCGTCTTCTCTAATTTCATCCATGGTCCTACCATCATACGAAACCAAGTCATCTGGACAATCAACAAACTCTTCGTTTCCTCCATCATCCGTTAACTTTAGCTCACTCGGTTCGACGTCCACACTATCCACTCTTGCAACCACTACTCCATCATCCTACAATACGATCAAAACGCAGTTTTGATCACAAGCCATATGTTCAAATCATAAACACTTACACCAAATTACATTAAATAACCCAAACCTTAGAATCAGACACAAACAGTTTGACTTGTAAAGGTCACTAGTTTGACTTCTAAAGGTCAAACATCTCATAAAAAATATCAAAAATTAGTATTTTTGAAATTTCAACTTGTTAACATAACATTACACCAAATAGATCAGCTGATTAAACTAATCATCATTTATATTATCAAATCAAAACTCATGAATCGATCAGATAGGTCTAGTTTGACTTTTATGGTCAACTAATATACAGAGTAATACAATTAAAAATTAAATGACTAATATTTGTAACAATAGCAAATTACCTGATTGCTGGAGCTACTACTATTAACTGAAGGTGAATTAATAGATTCAACATGAACAAAACCACTCTCACCAGCTGTCGGACTTCCGGTAGCCTGATCACCATCATTATAATCCTCCATATCTGTCGGTCATCAAATAAAAATCGATGAGGATAGAAATTGATCAAATTTGCAAACGTAAATGCACTAAATGTAAAATTAAACGCTAATCGGTTGCTTTTGTTTACGTTCATTGATTTAATTTATGAATTACTGAAATACAGTAATTACGAAGTTATGAGCTTACCTCTTAGGGTTATATATAATAATTCAATTTAATAAATGTATCGATTTGGGGATTATACGGTGGAGTAGGCTACGTGTTGTTGATTTGGCGTGAGAGACTTTGCGTAACACACGATACTTGCACTGCTCAGGCGGAAGATGTCGAAATGACGTCGTAAGGCAGGCACAGTTGGCTGTTAGTCCCGCCTGTTGTTTTTATGATTTATGATTTATTTGTTGTACGTGTTGAGATACCAAGAAAAAACAATACATATCGAATGGGGAGTACGTGTTGCTACTTTTAGCAATTATTTTGTACGGAGTAATTATGCATAAATTAAAAATGAGTAAATGTTATAATTCAGTAGGCTTATAACTATCTTTAGTGGTCTAGTTCTTGACCGTAGACTACTAATAAGTATATAGAGAGAATATGAGAGAATATATTTAGTGTGTGTTTTATAAACTCATAACACACATATTTATACTCAAAAAATCTATTATACAATATCTATAATAATAATAAAATTAACATCCAATTTAACTTTTATAATACTCCCCATTGGATGACAATTTTATTAGAGAATAACTAGTACTGCCTCGTTAAAAACCTTGCTAAAGAAAACCCATTGGGATAAAACTTTAGCTAAGGGAAAAAGAGTGCAGCATAGAGTTGACTCCCACTCAAGTAGGCAACGCCTGAATTGTTACATCTTCTGAACATGCCTCATGCCAATATTATGAATGTGTGTTCTGAAAATAGCAGTTGGAAGTGCTTTGGTGAAAAGGTAAGCAGAGTTTTTACTGGACTGAACATATCTCATTTCAATCTGGTTGTCCTTAATGGGATTTTGAGTGTATGAGAAGAATCTAGGAGGTATGTGTTTTGTTCGGTCACTTTTGATATACCCTTCTTTCATCTGTGTTATGCAAGCTACATTATCTTCATAGATAGTTGTTGGACTTTTATCGCGTTCTAGTCCACAAGAATCAGTAATGAGTTGTGTCATTGATCTCAACCAAAAACATTCCCGAGTAGCTTCATGTAATGCAATCACTTCGGCATGATTTGATGATGTTGCAACAAGTGTTTGTTTTTGAAAACGCCATGATATTGCGGTACCTCCATTTAGGAATACATATCCATTTTGAGATTTAGCTTTATGTGGATCAGATAAATAACCTGCATCTGCATAACCAACCAAATCTTGTTTCGATTCGTTAGAATAAAATAATCCTAAATCAGTAGTTCCTCGAAGGTATCGAAATATGTGTTTGATCCCATTCCAGTGTCTTTTGGTAGGAGCTGAGCTGAACCTTGCCAACAAATTAACTGCAAAAGAAATGTCAGGTCTTGTACAATTTGTAAGATACATAAGAGCTCCAATTGCACTAAGATATGGTACTTCTGGTCCTAGGATATCTTCATGATCTTCACAGGGACGAAATGGATCAGTGTCAACATTAAGTGATCTAACAACCATAGGAGTACTTAATGGTTTTGCCTTGTCCATATTAAAACGTTTTAAAATCTTTTCAGTATATGTTGTTTGATGTACAAGTAAACCATTAGGCATATGTTCAATTTGTAAACCAAGGCAATACTTGGTTTTTCCGAGATCTTTCATTTCAAATTCTTTCTTTAGAAGTTGAATGGCTTCATGGATCTCTTTATTTGTACCTATGATATTAAGACCATTGACATAAATAACTACGATATATATCTGGTCATTGTTTTCATAATTAAAACACATGTGCAAATAAGTTTATATGTATACACTTTTCTTATCAAGTAATCACTTAATCCGTTATACTATTGTATCAACCCATATAAAAATCTTTGTGATTCAATGGAATACATTTCTTTAGGTTTTGCGTTAGATGTTTCTGATACCTTAAACCCTTCAGGTATATTCATATATATCACTATCAAGTGATCCATATAGATAAGTAGTAACAACATCCATGAGATGCATTTAAGTAACTACCAGATTGATTAAGTATCTAATAAGTAATTGTATCCATTACATAAGGATAAGTTTTCCTCATAATTCATTTCTGGTCTTTGTGGGAAACCTTGAGTTACATGTCTAGTTTTGCCTTGTATCTTCATTTGCACATTTCTTTTTCGGATAAAAATTCATTTATATCCCATACGTTTCACATCTTTAAAAGTGATAACGATTGATCCGAAAACTTTTCTTTTATTGAGTGATTCTAATTCAGCTCGTATTGCTCCTTTCTGTTGAGCTCAATCATGTCTATTTTGATATTCAATGACAGATTTTGGTTCCAGATCATCATCTTTATTCATGATGTCATTGTAACATTATATGAAAATATCTCATCAAGATTTTTCATTTCATTTCGGTTCCATAATATTGCATAATTTATTGCAATTTATGTATTTACATTTATCAATATCCTCTGCAGAAGGAATATTGATTTGTGGTTCTTCTTGAACACTTTTTTTTACCTCATTATCAGCTGATTTTTCTTTTCTAGAATTTTTATCTTTGGAACCAATTTGTCTTCCACGTTTCAGCCGTGGCGAAGACTCATGAGTGACATTATTGCCAGCTTTTGGAATTTCAATTCTAGCTTAAGCATTTACTGCTGGTATATATGATTTAGTCACTCTTTTTGTATCTTTAAATGCATAAAGTAATTAATTTGTAAGTTCTTGCATATGCATTATTTTTGAACTTTCGTTTCGCATTCTTTTGTGCGAGTTCTATATACCTTAATTGATGTTCACATAATGAAGCATCTTTTTATTTATTTTTCATTTCTCCCCCTAATATAGGGAACAATGTTTCATTAAAGTGACAATCAGCAAAATGTGCTGTAAAACATCACCCGTCATGGGTTCAATATATCTTATGATTGAAGATGTTTCATATCCAACATATATTTCCATCCTTCTTTGAGGAATCATTTATTGTGGTGGTGCAATTAAAAATACACTGCACAACCAAATGTTCTAAGATGGAAAATATTTGGCTCTCGACCAAAATTAAGTTGGTAATGGAGAATATTTATGACTTGCACTTGGTTTAATGCGAATTAATGTCGCATCATGTAATTTTACATGTCCCCATATAAATATTGAGAGTTTTGTACTCATTTTCAATTGTCTAGTTATTAGCTGCAAGCGTTTATCTATTGATTTAGCTAAACCAATTTTGTGTATGCACATGAGTAACTGGATGTTCAACAACAATCCCTGTAGACATATAATAATCATTCAATACTTGAGATGTTAACTCACCAGCATTATCAAGTCTCATCCTTTTAATGATGTAATCAGAATAATGTGTTCTCAATTTAATAATTTGTGCAAGAAACTTTGCAAATGCCATATTACGGCTTGATAACACACAAACATGAGACCATCCGCTAGATGCGTCTATTAGAATCATGAAATATCAAAATGGTCCACATGATGGATGAATTGGTCCATATATATTCCCTTGAATTCTTTCAAGAAATATTGGTGATTCTTTCTCAATGTGCTTTTTATTAATCACCATATGCACTTTTAATCATATGCGCTGCGCTTTTCATCATATGCGCTTTTCATCATATGCGCTTTTTATCATATGCGCTTTTAATCATATACGCTCCTTTTCATCATATGCGCTTTTCGGTGCTACATAGATATTTCTCATTATCTGTTATCATTTACTGATAATCATATCCATTATGATATATATATATATATATATATATATATATATATATATATATATATATATATATATATATATATATATATATATATATATATATATCAGAGAAACTCAATTAATTTCTCTTTGATTTTGAGAAAACAAGGCATTGTTTATCAGAAAATTTTTACCATTTGGTAATATGAATTTTTGCCTTTTCCGTTCCTTATATCAAGTTTGCAAGACCTGATATAGTATTTATAATTCCTTCATTTGATTTAAATCAATGAAATATTTCTTAGATTTGATCATAGTGTGTATGTTACCATTATCTGCAAACAAGTTACAATCTGAGAAAGAACCGCATTAGAAAGCGACTCAACAATCGCACTAGTAACATAGTAGCAATAGTCATGATAAGCCCAATTAATCATCATAAAACTGGACTCCACATAAATTTTTTTTTTTTTTTTTTTTTTTTTGCATAAAATAATATATATCAAATATAAGGTAACATTTCAAATATTAAATTACCATGTAAATCGATCTAATATATCAAAGGTCTGTGAATTATATTCACTTGAAAGATATGCATATTAAATATACAACTAATTTATGTACAGATCAAATATATTTCTAATCTTAAAAGATCATGATGATTATCAATTATGCATTAAATATTAAAATAATCCAACATGCAATTTATCGTGATTTAAAAAAAAATCAAATTGCATCAGTGTATAGCACATATAATCATGTATATGGCGAGAGTTTAAAAGAGTACACCGATCACAAAATAATATGCCAATCTAATCCACTAACTTATTAATCAATTAGATTAATAATAGCATAGGCCATGATATAACAAATTAATATAACCACTTTTTCCAAGTTTCATGTTAGACCAATTAAAAACTTACAAGGTAGCAACCATAACCATGTAGCATATATAATCACAATATATACATATATACATATATAAGTATAAAATTACTTGATGCATACATCAAATACACCAAGTATACTTTGTCTTAAAAAATCATGATTATGATTCATCAATATTCATTCCATAAATAGAATATTCCTAGTCAATACAAAACGTAAATCAATGATTATATTCATCATGCATAAGACTCAAAAATAGTTATTCTATCCGAAGATAACTAGACACAAATATGTTCTATAACATGCTCATATGTAGTCGGTTTATACAATCATACAAGTTAAAACAGTATACCACAATATGATAACATGAGAGTAGCAGATCATAGTATTGCAATAAATATATATATATATATATATATATATATATATATATATATATATATATATATATATATATATATATATATATATATGTATATATATATATTTCTTCTTTTTGGAATAAAATAATATTCACAACTATTTAATTACTTCATAGATCTAATGTGTTAATAACTCAAACGAGAAATATCCAGTTTACGACTACATATATATTATAATAATAAAATATATTCAACAACTTAGGTAGAGTTTTGGTATACACAACTTTTGATTACATAACCTGCTTCATATTATCAAATAAAATATAAATCATATTATACCAATTTTATAGGCTGACTAATCGTTTACATATCCAGTTAATAAAAAAAAAAGGAATATATTCGGAACTTATGTTCCTTTCTTATTTTAACTTTTAAGATTTACTTTTAATAAAAATACAAACTACTTTTTCTATTTTAACTTTTAAGATTTACTTTTAATAAAATACAAACTAATTTTTTTATTTTTTATTTTAACTTTTAAGATTTACTTTTAATAAAAATACAAACTACTTTTTCTTATTTTAACTTTTAAGATTTACTTTAAAAAAAAATACAAACTACTTTTTTTATTTTAACTTTTAAGATTTACTTTTAATAAAAATACAAACTACTTTTCTTATTTTAACTTTTAAGATTTACTTTTAATAAAAATACAAACTACTTTTTCTTATTTTAACTTTTAAGATTTACTTTTAATAAAAATACAAACTACCTTTTCTTATTTTAACTTTTAAGATTATAAATTTAAGAATAAATATTAGTATGCATGAAATAAATAATGATTAATTGCATAAGTAATCATAAATGTTAGATAACATATAAAGACCCCATCGTATTCGTATTGATCGGAATTAATCTCGACCCATGGTACCGTGTTGTCAAATGACGTGTTGCGTACATAAAGTACCGTGTTATTAACATAAATATAAATGTTAGTGAAGTTAATAAGAGTTAGATTACAAAAAATATAATTCAGGCGGTATAACCGACCATATATAACTTAAATAACATAAATATAAATGTTAGTGAAGTTAATAAAAGTTAGATTACAGAAATATAATCCAGGCGGTATAACCGACCATATATAACTTAAATAACATAAATATAAATGTTAGTGAAGTTAATAAAAGTTAGATTACAGAAATATAATTCAGGCGGTATAACCGACCATATATAACTTAAATAACATAAATATAAATGTTAGTGAAGTTAATAAAAGTTAGATAATTTCTTACCTTGATTAGTGACGTGTGCTTGCTTAGATAAACCTTGATTATACGGAGCACTTCGTGCTGATAACGTGTTATAATTCAGTAGGCTTATAACTACCTTTAGTGGCCTAGTTCTTGACTGTAGACTACTAATAAGTATATAGAGAGAATATGAGAGAATATGAGAGAATATATTTAGTGTGTGTTTTATAAACTCATAACACACATATTTATACTCAAAAAATCTACTATACAATATCTATAATAATAATAAAATTAACATCCAATTTAACTTTTATAACAGTAAATGTATTGTTAAATGAGCGTGCTCAACGAGCTCACTCACACGTGACTAGTTAATGATACGTGTTTTAACCACTGATAAGTTGACAGGTGTACACTTATTTAAGTAGTTATCAGTAACGTTGAGTTACTCTTCATAAGTAATTTTCTAGCATAAGATTCATGTGTCTAAAAAATTTCACATTTACAAAAAGAATTATTTATAGGTTACTTTGACTGATTGAGATAAAAGGTTTATGTATCTAAAAGTATATATATATATATATATATATATATATATATATATATATATATATATATATATATATATTATATATTTTAAAAAAAAAGGGTAAGAGTTGAACAAAAGAAAAAAATGTGTGTGAAAGAGAGTGTGAGAGGTGAGAGAGTGTGGAGAGAGAAAGTGAGGTATGACTGTGGCACGTTAGGGCATATAAATTGCGACATTGGAAGACTTCGGAATGGATTTATGGGGCTCTTCGGAAGCCGTTTAACATCCTTCATGTTCTTCAATTACCCCGAGAGCTGGAAGATGACGGATCTGTGGAAAGTTTTCAAGCCATATGGTGACTTGCGTGATATTTACATGGCCGGAAAAAGATTAAAGAGTGGCCAAAGATTCGCGTTTGCTAGGTTTCATGGTGTGAATGATGCGGACAGATTGCTAAAATCACTTGAAAATATTAAGTTTGAGGATTATTCAATCCACATATTCAGAGCTGTTGAGAGAGAACGTATGGCAAATAGAGAAAGGGCAGGTGCCCATGGGGGTACTACGCATGAATGGAAAAATCCTGTTCATGGTAATACTGCTCAGGCTAATCAATTCAAATACAAGAAAGGTATCTTTGCTACCCATGGGTGTGACTACAGGGAGAATCATAATAAGTCGAAGAAGGAGGATCTAAGGTACACCCTAAACAGCTTGAAACAAGATATGAGATTCCAACTCAAGAAGACAAAGGTTGTGACAAAAGATGATAATCCAATTGCAAGTGATTGTAAACGTGAGGTGTCGGTCATGAACGGCAATTATAACTACAATCTTTTTGGGTATTCCATCATCATGGAACTCAAACATATAGACATACTCAATCAACTGGATGAGCTATGTCGTCTGGAAGGAATGGGTAATTTTTCGTTAAAATATCTTGGGGGGCTCAATGTTCTTATGATATGTGAAGACAAAAAAGCTGCTGAACAATTAATCAACTATAACAATCATGTCATTCGTAATTAGTGCAATGAGGTATATGCCTTAGATAAATACTACTGGAGTCCTGGCCGATTAGTCTGGATCAAGGTGATGGGTGTCCCTGTCACATGTTGGAATGAGGAGGTGTTCTCTGAAGTTGGTAGAAAGTGGGGTGAAGTCTTGGCTCTATAAAATTGTAAAATCAATCCTGGAACACAGAACTTGCTTTTTGGAAACATGTTAATAAAAACAAAAGATCTTTTCCATATTGATGGAACTGTTAGTTTGTGTTGTGATAATAGTCTTATTCATGTTAATGTTAAGGAAGATCCAAATAGGGAAATCAAATTTGAAACATTCAAGAGTACTGAAGATGTCCAGGTAGATGATCATGATCCAGCATCCATCCATGATGATGATGAAGATAATAATCATGAAAATATGGAAGAGAAGAATAATGAAAAATCTGAACCAGATGATGATGACGATGAGTTTAATGACGATACATTTGATTTCTCAGAGGAAGAAGAGGTAGATGAAGAGTGTGACGATCGCTCCAAATCCATATGGACGAACACGTCATTCATTGATTTCATTGCGAGGTATTTGACCTCTATATGATACGTTTTGTAAACATTGCATTCTTTTCAAAAGGTACACAATAAATGAATATCAATTTCTAAGGTTTTCAACGTTTGATGATTTCTACATATAGACAATCACCATAAATAATAGTTTAACATAATACATCCGTTGACAATGAAGTCAAAATAAGATACACGGTGATGATTTTGTGAATGCAAAGTTTTCTTGAATAAAGCATGTATGACTCCATGCACATAGCTTGTATCACATATAAGTAAACAGCGGAAGACTTCTAGAAACCTAAGAATAAACATGCTTAAAAGTGTCAACACAAAGGTTGGTGAGTTCATAGTTTTAATGTTGCGCATAATCTGTATATAAAGGTGAATCACAAGTTTTCAGTTGTTTCATCCAGAAACGTTTATCAAAATATTCTACGAAATTGAGCACCCTGGTAACTAAACTTAACGTATATATATTTTATACTCTTTGTATAATCATCTTAATAATACACGCAAACCAACGTATACGCTTCTCAAATAGCATATGTCCTTTAAAAGGCTAGCGCTCTAGCTCGGACGGGGATATCAAGCCTTATGGATCCATATACTAATACTCGCGCCCACCAGTTCTTATAACTGGCAGTTACTAGTTACCAAAGCTAAGGGATTTTCGGTTCAAACTCAGTGTAGAATTAAGTATGTACTTGTATCCATTGCGTTTAAAATAAATTGCATGTATTCTCAGCCCAAAATATTTAAAGCATTTAAAAAGGGATCTATAAACTCACCTTAGCAGCACATAAGGTCATTCATCAAAAAGTGATCGTAACTCGGAATGCAAGATTAACCGTAGATCTCAACCTAGAGAACATATGTTGGTCAATACATGTCTAATAAACTAGGTTGGGTTATAGTGTATCACAATCCTAATGCTCGAGATCGACATACAAAAGTTATCAAAAGTCATTTCAAAAAGTCAATTTTGACAATTATTCAACAAAACGAGACGTGCCTTATATAAGGATTCATTTACTTGGCTAGTAGTATTTTATCAATCTCATAAACAGGTTGTTTAAATATTAATTGCAGATTTAAAAGCAATTCCAATTAACGTCAATTATAATTCAGTTGACCATATCTTTTGATTCGTTCATCGAAATTACGCGATTTCTAAATGAAAAGTTATTGATTGTTCGCCAGCTTTCCGAAAACATGTATATCATATACCTTTTACCAGTAATATATGTATTTAATTCGTGATTCATTATAAACTGTTTAACGACGAAATTTAGCATACAAGCATGTATAAATATATACTCGAGCACTAGACATGTATACACTATTAATATATAAAAGATAAGATATGAACGCTCACGTATCAATATTGAGATTCAATATTGCAGGAAAGTACGTAGACGCAACAGAGATGATAAATACTAGGTTTGACTTACGAACAATACCCATGAACATTACCCATAACCTCCATAGCTATAACCCATAATTTCCTTAGTTCTATCCCGTTTGAAGCTTGTTTTGAAAGTGACACGCTCATGACCTCGTCGTAATATTTTATGTATAATATTACTAAAAATATTAAGATTAATAATAATAATAATCTTAATCTTAATAATATAATAATAATAATAATAATAATAATAATAATAATAATAATAATAATAATAAATAAATAAATAAATACTTAGGGAGTAATATAAGTGTAAAAAAAACTCGAGCAGAAACCTGATATTTATAGCCATAATTCCTGATTCTGATGCCCATGCGATCGCATGGGTTTTATGCCTATTTCTCATGCGATCGCATGGCCGTCAGATCCAGCTCACATATTTTTTGTTTTCTTGTTTGTCGACATAATTAAATATAATATATATAATATATATAATTTAAATAATTAATTATATATTATATTAAATTCATGTGCATAGTTGACTTGTAATTTTCGTTCCGATGACTCGTTCGTTGTCACTCGACTTATGTCCCGGTTCCGGTTTCTCGAACGCATTTTCTTACGCTTAGAAAACTCGCAATTTACGTTTTGTGACTCGTACCTTTGTCAAAATATAGTCTTAAATTATCAATAAACTATATCATTCTAAGTGTATCTTAAACTTTCGAGTGTTTTGGTCATTTACTTCTATAAATCATTGTCTCGCTATTTGTTAATATATATATAATAACAAATCGTTTTATGACCAAGTTAATATATATTTTCAACATTCATAAACACGTTTTAAATATACATCGCAAGTTATTCATACAATTAATATTCCAACTTTTCATATATATTCAAATAAATATTTAAACCAATAAGTTTAATGTACGGTATCAAACAATTAATACATTGTTACGTTTTCAAGTTATAGTATATATATATGTATCTATATACATATAATTGTTCGTGAATCGTCAAGAACAACCGAAAGGTATTTGAATATATGAAAGTAGTTCAAAAATTTTGAGATTCAGTTTTACAGACTTTGCTTATCATGTCAGAAATGTTAATCATACAAAGATTAAGTTTAAATTTGGTCAGAAATTTCCGGGTCATCACAAAGAGTTAGTTTTAGAAACCCTTCCTAAGAATGTGGTTGAAGTAATGGTGATTCCGGCGATGGTGAGTCAGGTGACGGTACCGGAAATACTGTCAGGAAGGAAGTTAATCTACAAGACGAAGAATCAGAATGCATTGGAATTGGGACAACGTTTGAAAAAGGTAATGATGATTCTGCTTTGAAAGATGATAATGAGGATGGTCCCAATAAAGTGATTGATTGCTTTGTAACGAATTTGTCTGCTAAATTGGGGAATGCTTTGACTTCATACGATGAAGGGTTTAAAAATTGTGTATTGAATGACTCACTTGAGGCAAATCAGGATGGTAGTGGCAGACCAATAAATGTTAATTCTACCCCTAATCAGATCAAATGTAATCTGGGCCAGGAAATAAATAAATACCACAGTACATCACAAGCCCAATTAAATGTTGGATCAGAATTTTCTCATGCTGACTCCATGGTTGGGCCTGAATTGGATTTACTCAATTCGAATCAGAACAGTGATATACAAGGTAAAAGGCAGAACTCAAAACAACTAAAGATAAAATCGAATAATGGGAATAAAAGGGGACGAAAGATTAGGGTTGATCGAAAAAAGAAGGGGACGAAAGATTGCTGTTTTTTCGAAGATTAGAAGATGGAAAACCTCATCGAGAATCTTACACGCAAAGAATGTTGCCAGAGATCGTGAAAAATCGAATTTAAAATCAAAGTATTCATCATGCGATGAAGGGAACAACAGGAGGAATTCGTCGAGTTCTAGTTCTGTTGGCACTCACACGCAAAGTAATCTCGAAAATAGAATCAGTAACATAAAATCAAAATCAGTTGGTGATGGGAGTAACAGGAAGATTTCAAGAAAAACATCCAATAAGGACTCAGTATCGACTGATTATGCCATCTCATCAAGTACTAGTGAATGTCCTAATGTACATGAAATTGGATGTAGGCTCGGCCTGAAATGGAAGGCCAACCAGCCCTTGTAAGTAATCCCTCTGGCCTATCGTTAATTTCTGTTTATTTATGAAGATTGTGTCTCTCAATATTAGAACGTTCGGGGTGGGTAGAGATAGTAAATTTCGGGAGGTTAAAAACCTTTGTCGTGACATACAACCTAATATCATTGCTTTTCAAGAAACAAAACTTCATCGTGTTGTAGACAGTTGGGTCGCTTCTTTATGGGGGTCTGTTGATTGTAACTATTGTCAAAAGGAAATGATAGGAAAATCGGGGGGTCAATTGGTTATTTGGGATACAAATCATATTGATGTGGCCAATACTTTTAACTGTGAATTCTTTATTGGCATACGAGGGACGTGGAAAAGCTCGGGAAATAATTTCACGTTTATCAATGTTTATGGGCCTCATAACGACATTGATAAACAAAGGATGTGGGATAGTCTTTCGGGTATGCTAACTAGAGACGAAAATGGCGCAATTGTGTTATGTGCTGATTTTAATGAAGTTCGGGATCAAAGTGAAAGATTGAATTGTGAATTCATTGCAAGTAGAGCTAATAAATTTAATGACTTTATCAACAACAATGAACTTATTGACCTTCCCTTGGAAGGCCGTAAGTTCACCCGTGTTAGTGATGATGGGGTTAAACATAGCAAATTGGATCGTTTCTTGATAACTGAAGAATTCTACCTTATGTGGAAGAATCTGTCAGTTGTAGCTTTAGAAAGAAATTTATCAGACCATGTTCCTATCCTACTCAAAGATGATGAGAAAAACTATGGCCCAAAACCAATTAAAATCTTTGATGACTGGCTAAAGGTTGAAGGCATTGATAAAATTGTTTCGGAGTCATGGAATGAAGAAATTACCTGTGGTTCTAGATTAGATTGTCACTTTCGCAATAAATTAAAAAGGTTGAAGCTGCTTTTAAAAGAAAAATGCTCACATGAATTCTCACAGTTAGATGGTGAAATTGAAAGTTCGAAACAAATTGCACTAAGCTTAGAAGCCAAAGCTGAGGATCAAGTTTTATCAGAGAATGAAAGAGAACTTTGGAAAGTATCGAGAAAAAATTGGTTAGATAAAGAAAAAATTAAGACAAGCATGCTCAAACAAAAAGCAAGAGTTCGATGGATCCTCAAAGGCGATGAAAACTCCAAATATTTTCATTCTCTGATTCGGAAAAAATATAGTAGGAACAACATTAGAGGTCTATCGATAAACGGCATTTGGAATGAGGAGCCACAGGATATTAAAGAAGCGGCATTTCAACACTTCTCTCATATCTTTAATTGCAACAATGGGGTGAGACCAAGCATGGAAGATTTTATTTACCCAACTTTGACTCAAGAAAATGTCACTGATCTTGAAAGTCCTATCAAAGAAAAAGAAATTTTCGAAGCCATTAATGATTGTGGAAGTTCGAAGGCACCGGGTCCGGATGGTTTTAACCTACATTTTTTCAAGAAGTTTTGGGATATAATTAAATCGGACCTTATTGCGGCCATCTCTTGGTTTTGGGAAACCGGGGAAATTTCGCGGGGTTGTAATGCATCTTTCATCACGCTAGTTCCTAAAAAAGCGGATCCCTTGGGTTTAGGAGATTTTCGACCTATTAGCTTAATAAATAGCTATTACAAAATCATCGCGAAGATCCTCTCCAATAGACTAAAAAAGGTTATCCCTTATCTCGTGGGTGTGGAACAATCGGCCTTTTTGAAAGGTAGATACATATTAGATGGTGCTTTAATTGCAAATGAAACGCTCGAGTTCTTAAAATCTTCAAAAAAGAAAGGTCTAATCTTCAAGGTAGATTTTGAAAAGGCGTTCGATAGCCTAAATTGGGAATTTTTGATGGAAATAATGAGATGTATGGGGTTTGGGGAAAAATGGAGGAATTAGATTTTGGCTTGTCTCAAATCGGCTTCTATATCGGTGCTTATTAATGGTTCTCCGACTCAAGAATTCTCATTGGGAAAAGGGGTCCGTCAAGGCGACCCCTTATCCCCCTTTCTCTTCATTCTCGCCGCGGAAGGTCTAAATATTTTAACAAAAGTTGCGGTTGAAAAGGGTATTTTCAAAGGTGTTGAAGTGGGAAATGACAAGGTTCTTATTTCACATCTTCAATATGCGGACGACACCATATTTTTTGGGGAGTGGAACAAAGCTAATGCTCTTAATCTAATCGGTATCCTCAAATGTTTTGAACTAACTTCCGGGCTTAAAGTTAATCTTGAAAAAAGTTGTTTATATGGTGTTGGTACAAATGCGGTTGAAGTAGAATCTTTTGCTACAATGATGGGATGTAAAGCCGGGAAATTTCCGTTTACATATCTTGGTCTTCCAATTGGTATTAAAATGAGTAGCTTAAATGTGTGGCAACCAATAATAGAAAAGTTTAAAAATAGGCTCTCTAATTGGAGAATGCGTTCGATGTCATTTGGTGGAAGATTGGTTCTCATAAAATCGGTTCTTAATAGTCTTCCTTTGTACTATTTCTCGCTTTTTCGTGCCCCGTCGAGTGTGATCAAAACTCTTGAGAGTTTGAGACGTTCTTTCTTTTGGGGCGGGGGTGAGTCGGGTTCCAAAATGTCTTGGGTCAAATGGGATCATACCATTTCTCCTTATTGGGCGGGGGGTCTTAATATTGGGAGTCTTAATTCCAAAAATCTTGCTTTATTGGGTAAATGGTGGTGGAGGTTTAAAACCGAAACCGAGTCGTTGTGGGTAAAACTAATTAAAAGCATTTATGGAATTGACGGTGGCCTAAGGTTGGGCAGTGAGTATTCTCATTTCCCGACACTAGGTGTGTGGAATAATATCGTTCGTGCAGGAAAAGTTATTGAAGACCTTCATGTCCCATTCAAAGATTCATTTGTGAAGGTTGTGGGTGAGGGCAATTATACATCGTTTTGAAAGGAGTGTTGGCTAGGAGATCGCGGTTTCAAATCAAAGTTTCCAAGATTATTTAGGCTTGAGGCAAACCCTGATGCATTGGTCAAAGATCGTGTGCTGGGGGGTGTTTCTGTCACAATAAATGCTGTTACAGGTCATGCTGCGGATGCTGCTCAAGATGCTGTTAATGTTGCTGCTGCAGGTGCTTTTATCGGTTCAGATTATGCAAATGTGGATGCTGTTACAGGTGATGCTGCAGTTACTGCCCAAGAAGCTGTTAATGTTACTGCTGCAGGTGATGTTCTCGGCTCAATGTCTGCAGCTGCTGCTTCGGCCTTCAAATGGGAGTGGACAAGGACTCCCACAGGACGTACAGATTCTGAATTGCAGGTTCTTTCAGGCCTGCTACGTTCGGTTATTTTAGTTCGCGGACGTCCAGATTCTTGGAGGTGGTCTCTTGCAAATAACGGTAAATTCTCGGTCAAGAAATTAACGGGTTTTATAAATGAAAAAATCTTCGCAGATACCAACGTTGGTAGAGATCAAACAATGCATAATTCTTTGGTTCCAAAAAAGATACATGTTTTTACTTGGCGTGCTATGCAAAAACGACTTCCGACTAGGATCTAGTTAGATAAACGTGGAATTGACTTGCATAGTGTTCGATGTCCTTTGTGTGATGACGACGTTGAATCGGTTGATCATGTCTTTATATTTTGCTCTAAAGTTCAAGAGATTTGGTCTCGTATTTTCAAATGGTGGAATTTAGGGAACTTCTCATCTTTCAACATTCGTGAGCTTCTTCGGGACAATTTGTCTCAAATTCAATCAAGTGTTGGTGCAATGATTTGGCAAGCGGTTACTTGGATTAGTACATATTATATTTGGAAAAATCGGAATCACAAGGTGTTTCGGAATAAAAGTTGGAACGCCCCGGTTGCCCTAAGTGAAATCCAAGTTGCTTCTTTTGATTGGATTTCGAGAAGAGTAAAGGGGCCAAAAATCGATTGGAATATTTGGTTGTCGAACCCAAATGTATATTTAGTTTAAGTTGTGTTTAGTTGCAATCTTTGCATCTTTCTCGTGTATTTTTCGGGTACTTGCTAGCTTGAGTCTTTATGGCTGCCTAGCCTCTTTGTTACGTTTTTTGTCTCTAATATATTTTTGCTTTTCGAAAAAAAATATATTATATATTTAAAGTATGTTTAAAGATTAATTTAGTCCTTAGAGTTTGTATTGAATTTGGGTATGGACATGTGTTTTTTTTTACATGATGATTCTTAAGATTGTTTTTTATGTGATGATTCAATGTAAATTTCACTTGTTACGCGGATAATCTTAATTTTCTGTTTTATTTTTGACTCGGTCAATGTAATAGACACATAAGAATAAATTTGTTTAGAGAAAAGCTAGCTTGTGCTGTAAGAACACATATTAAGAATAATTAGTGATGTTAATGTTTTCATGAATATTATATTATAAAAGTGTAATTAATAAATATGTAAATTTGAAAATTTAGGAGTTTAGTGAATTAACATTGTAGTAATATATTCAGAAATTTTGAGTGAAATTAGTGAAGCTTAACTCATGACTTTAGGGCATTAGTTAGCTAATTCTGCTTGTTTATTATTCATCTTCTCTTTTACTCATGCCTATTTCAAACAATCCTATTGACACCAATAATCAAACTCCACCACCGTACCATAAACGTATAAACTTCGAAACAAATCGATCAGAGTCATGGAGTCGTGGGTTAGATGTCGAAATTGCAACAAGGTCCCCCACCGCCATCGAAACTAGCTTTATTTGTACAAGTACTCTTAGATCTATGGTACATATTTAAGTGTGTATAAGGCTACAGCTTACACGGGTGTTTCGGTTTTCGATTTTCTAAATTTATTAAATTTAGTTTGTTCGGTTTTGAAATTCTTAGGAGCAAAACTAAAACCGAATTCAAATTCAAATCCGAAACCGAATAAAATTTGGTTGTTTCGGTTAAAACCGGAAAATTTGCAATTTTAACTAGCGGATAATCGGTTTGTGGCCTATATGAATATTTTTATATATTATAAATTGAATTTGCTTTTTGGTTTGACCGAACTGAACAAGGTAAAATTGAATTTCAAATTTGAAAGCCTGTACCGAAATCTAACCGACAATCAACTTGAAATTCAATTCGATTTTATTTGTTTTCATTGTGCTCAGTTTTCAACTTAAAACTATTTGAAACTATACTGAACACTCCCAGTATCATTCTTAATAAATTTCAACAATTAGAAATTAGAAAGCTTAACTTTTGTAAACTTTCGTAGTTTAGCTTTAAAGTAACTTGATGTATATTTATTTGTGTTTTGGACTCTTTGAATCTCTGCTACTAGTATTGATGAGTCAAAAGTGACTTGACTGCGATTTGTGAAGAGAATCGTCTCTTTATAATCTGGATGAACGTGTTAACCTATCGAAATAGTTTTCACCGGGGATGCTAAAGAGACGACTCGGGGGGCCATCTAAGGAGATTGGGTCTTGGTGAAGAAAAGAGGTCTTTAATCGACCTCTCCCTAGTCCCTTGTGTTTGTGAGAGGAATATTCTAGTCACATATCTCTTGTGTTTTGACTTGTCCAAGGTTACTATGGTATGGGCCAAGCCTATTAAAGCCGGTCCATTAAGAGTAGTTCACTTGCTAAGTATTACCACAGTTAGCATGAGAAGGTGGATCAAGCCTAACAAGCAGGGGCGTACCTAGTGTGTTGAGTGTGGTGTCACGGGACACCACTGAAATACGCGATGTAGTGGAAAATTTTTGGTGTTTTTAACTAGTGAAACTAGTGGATAGTGTAAATTTTGTATGAGTGACACCATTGAAATAAAACATCTAGTAGAAATTTTTTTAGATTTTAACCGGTGACTGCAAATCCTGGATCCGCCTCTGCTAACAAGAGCGACCCAATAATGAGTAATCTACCAAAAAGGGCCCACTAGGGGTAGTTGAAGATCTAAGAGCGACATGATAATTTAATAGGTACGTCTTCAAGAATTTTTAACATTTTTATGGCTTCTGGTTTGATTCATCGAAATTTTTGTTTTGTTGTATTCAAATAATTATTATTTGACGTTTGTAACTAAACTAGATGAATTTATTTAGAAAATGACCTTAAGTATTATTGTTTCAATAATCGATACCCCTTGAACTCGTGTTGCTTCGTGGGTTAGTCATCATAATTCTGACGTTGATACTGAGATGAGAAAGTATACAAGTTAAATGAGAAAGAGATTTGGTTACATGACACAAACACCCTCATATGTCTGGCATGTGATAAGATTTAACGATACTTTTTAACTAGCGTTGACATGAACTATCGACGTAACAAGTGAAAACAACGTGGACCATCCACTTAAAAAAAAATCACATGAATCGTACTAATCAGATACAAACCACATGGTCCATTTGCGATTTTTTATTTTTCTTTATTGTTGTATGAAACGAAACTGTTCGTATTTTTGTAACCTAGTAAGTTCTAATCACTCAAATCACTTAGAATGTTGTTTGTAATACTAACAATGTTAGTAGATAGGTTCAATACAGTTATTGGAGATCCTGCTCCATAGTACATTCTTTACAAAACTAACAGTTAATAACATGTTAGCAGCTAAACCCATTGTTTGTAGCAGAAGACGTCTTAGTCGGGTATGATACCCGACGTGTGATTCTTCAACATATGATAAATAAAAGATACAAAATCATTGACATGTTACATCAAATGTAAACTCTGAAAATTTTGATATACATAAGTTGTTTTTCTTACAAACAAAAAAAAAAAAGAAGAAAACATGGTATCAGTTTCTTCATAGTCAATAAGATAAGAGTATACACCACACCAAGTATCATCTAGCAGAAGGTATTAGGCAATCATTAGAAAGATCTGGGCTATCAATATCAAGAAAGGTAGTTAATAACGTTTTGCGCGAAGATTGTGCTCTTGAACTATCAGACGTTATCTTCCCATCATTCCCATTTTCGATTTTGATTGCATCTTGTATCGCCAATATGATTTCTTGCATCCTTGGCCTACAAGATCCGTTTTGGTCCACACACTGAATTGCTACTTCCGCTATTCTCCAGACAGACTCGATCTTCACATCTTGTGCTAATGTCGGATCTATGATGCTTACCACATCTCCTTTACGTATCAGAGACCTCGCCTACACAAATAATTAAAAAAAAAAAGTTTAAATATATAAATACTCACAAGTCAGCCTTTGGCTGTACCGGTGAAGAAGTGCTGACGTGGCGCTGATGTGGCGATCTGTATACTTACCCAGTGAACAATGCTCCAATCAGCTCCGTACTCTTCAGGAGAAACAGGCTTTCTTCCCGAGATCAGTTCTAACAGAACAACTCCAAAACTATAGACGTCACTTTTTTCAGTTAGTTGTTGGTTAGCGTAATACCTGGTTATTGGAAAAACTTGGTTAAGTAACAATATCTATAACTTAAGATCAATGGTTTATATGAAATTTGTGTTAATTAGTTGTCTAACTTACTCGGGGTCAAGGTATCCTACGGTCCCTCGTGCTACACTTGATATATGTGTCAGGTCTTCTTCGGTCTGCCTCGAAAGACCAAAATCTGACACTTTAGCTCTCATATTAATGTCTAGAAGAATATTGCTAGTTTTAATGTCCCGATGAATGATACTCGGGTGGCATCCGTTGTGCAAATACTCAAGACCTGAAACAAGTTCAACTATCTGTCAAATGTTCTTTGTAAATGTTTTTAAGGATATCAGAAAACAGAAGTTTGAATTGACCTTTAGCTGAATCTTCTGCAACGCGTAGACGCGCTCGCCAGTCTAAATGCTTCTTGTTGACCTTATCTGTTTATGTGTTTGACTAATATAACTTATGTGATCACATACGAAAAGCGGAGATAGATAGTTAGTTGCATACCATGTATATGATCTCGCAAGGTTCCATTGTGCATGTACTCGTAAACCAACATTCGATGATGTTCTTCTTCGCAGTATCCTATTAAAGGTACTAGATTTCGATGATGAATTCTTGACAAAAGTGCAACCTGTAAGTAATACTTCATGTTACTTCCTTCTTGTAATAAGTATTTGTACAAGACTAAAAACGATGTTACAACTATTGTTTTAAGGATTTTTCTAACGACAGCCTTAAAGGTTGTCGTCAACGTGCATAAAAGGGTTGTACAATTCATAAAGGTCACTTGAAAGTCAACCTATAACCGCTATGTATAACCCTTTTATGCACGTTAAAAGCAAGCTGTGGTTAAAAAAATCCTTTTTTTAAATAACTACCTCGGTGACAAATTGTTGGGCGCCATGGCTAGACGAATCAGCCATCATTTTAACGGCCAACTCCTTTCCGTCTTTCGTTTTACCATAATAAACAGGTCCGAAACTTCCTTTACCAATCTTCTTTGAGAACCCACTGGTAGCTTCTTCTATCTCAGCAAGCGAAAAATAGTACGATGTTCCTTCTTCCATTAAACTTCCACCTCGTGCAGCTGAGTACGCGGTCGAACCGATCATGCTTCTTCGTGATGAAATTGCTCCTGGAGTAACGATTAGTTCATAATTTTCCAATCAATAAATTTGCATGTAATGATATGTTGTTATGCATCCATATTTATGTTAACATAATTTATGATGGGTGATATCGATACACTACCAAAATTATTTATACACCACTAAACATGCATTATAATGTTGTACTGTACTTTACATCAACTCAACCTTTTAATGCATTATACATGCATTATAATGTTGTACTGTACAACCTTTTAAAGCTGTATGGATACAACTTGGTGGTGTACGGATCACTGCTCATTAACGATTGATGATTTTCAAGAAAAAGTAAACTGCACCCAGACGTGATCAAGCAATGTTATGTATGGTTGTATGAACAAATAAAGTACCTTTTTCTTCAATTCTTTGAGTAGGTGCTTTTTTTCTAAAATGACGTAGTAGTAACAAGCTTCCGATGAACAAAATAAATAGAACTGCAAGTATTCCAACTGAAATTCCAAATATTACTTTGAAATGTGACTTTTTCTTCTCGTGTTTGTGTAGACCATGGTTACCACCAGCATAGCTGCAATCGAAAAACGTTATTGGATCTTCAAAGATGTAGCAAGGAATTAATTACAAGGCCAAAAAGGTATTGCATTGGTAGTATAGGTGACAATCTCAACCCATTAACTCAACAATCAAAGGATTTGGTTTATGTATTACCTAGAGGTGACAATGTCAGACCCATTCACTCAAGAATCAAAGGATATAGTTTAAGTATTATCCAGAGGTGACAATTTCGACCCATTAACTCAACAATCAAGTGATTTGGTTTATGTATTATCATAATGGGTCAAATGAGCCAGGTAATCTTTTTTTGTTAAAAGAGGGAAACGGGTCAAACAGGTTGAATACGTTTATGATTGCATCAGACTGATTTACTCTCATAATTTAGAAAGAAGCATACTTACAAAAAATTCACTTTTCCAGTTAATAGTCCAGGAGGGATGTCCCCAGAAAGAGAGTTGTTTTGTATATACCTGGACAATAATTAATTAAATTTAACATATAATTATATTATCAATCAAAATGCCTATATTAAAATTCGATGAACATATGAGAAATTAAGATCTGAAAAATCGCCACGTACAGTTCTTTTAAATTTGGCAAAGTACCAAAGTAAGAAGGTAAAGAACCAGTCAACTTGTTGTTCTCTAGATGTCTGAAATTTGCTCCAATAAAACACGACAGTAAGCGACTATAAAACATGACAGTTAGCGACTATAAAACACGACAGTTAGCGACTACTAACGTATTTTTAGAGCATAAACTGAAAAGACGAAAACTTACACAATAGTCAATTTTTCAAGATTACTCATATCAGGGATAGATCCACTGAGTGAGTTTTCATTTAACCACCTGATAAATATAAACCAGTAGTCAGGGACCAAAACAGTAATTATACTATATACTATTTACTACTCTGTCCGTTCCAATTTAATAGTCTCATTTTGACCTTTCAAGTCTTTCTTCACTAACTTTGACTTAAAATGTTTTGATTTCTGTTATATACGGAGTAATATTTAATGTAATCTATATAAATGAAAACACGTTTGAAGCCTAGTACATTCATATAAATTTCATCATATAATATAATACATAACACAAAAAAAAGTATTTTAAGTCTAAGTTAGTAAAGATAGAATTGAAAAGTCAAACTCGGACTATTAGTATTTACTATAATCTCTCATTGTAGTTCACTGAAACTTACAATTCTGTCAAATCTTGCAAGTCTTTTATCCCTGATGGAATTTCACCTTCCAAATTCGAACCTGACAATGCGCTGTTCAAGCATATTAGTATAAATTTAAATTCACATTAAAAAAAATAAATTATTTTTATTCTTATGATGATGATATCTGGACCCACATTTTGGAGATTCTAGGAGGAACATTTGAGCTGCAACTCACCCATTCCCATTGAGCAGGAACACATGGATCACCTTCTTCAATCAAATCGCTAATGTCAAGCATTGAACGAAACGCATCAAGAACATTCACTTCGGTGGAAAAAGTTAAAAAAAAAAAAAAAACAAAAAAAATTGTTAGTATACAATTTCGGATAACGCTCTGATATAACTGAAAAGTGCATAAAGTTACCATCTTTTCTATCCGTCTTAGGAGATATCGGTACATATTTACTGATCTCAAGTGCATTCAAGAGCGGTCCTTGCGTAGAATCTTGTGTCTTTTTAAACGAAAATGACAAAACAAAAGACAACGATATGTTCATATAACTAGGTTCGTATAACGTGTAGGTCCCATTAGCATTCTCTTCAATATTCACTACTGCATTGCTGTAATCAGGTATGTATGGTTCCATCATTGTGAACTTTCGAGTTTCGTTTTCAGGCAAGTTTTCAATTTCTGCAAAATAGGCGTACGCTCGAGCGTTTGCGGGAAAATCTTCTAAGTTTAATCTGTAGCTAAGTGTCCCTTGAGTGCCTACAACTGCAGTTTGCATGACTTTGACAGGCGGATATTCTCTCGTGTTCGTGTTTATATCTTTTGTTGTGTTGATTCGTATTGTACCCGGTGCCACTCCTACCAAAAAGTTCTGCCTTTTTGCAAGATCCGAATCCCATATTCGGTCATATGGATCATCTGGGTACCTGTTAAGCATTGTTGAAATGATTCAAACGGGTCAATTAAAAAAATTAGCTCCTTAGGGAACGCGTCTAATGGGATAGATCAAACAGATTGGAAGTTAACATGCAAAAAATATGTGTACACTTTAATAACCGCCACTAAAAAGTTAACAGTAACCGCTACGTACAATATATTAATGCATGTTAATGACAACCCAGGGTTGTCGTTAGAAAAATCCAACTGTTAGGGTTTTTTCTAACGATAGCCCTAACAATATATTAATGCACATTAATGACAGCCCAGGGTTGTCGTTAGAAAAATCCAGTTGTTACGTTTTTTCTAACGTCAGCCCTGAGTTAACATGCAAAAAGACTTGTACACATAACTAACCATCATTAAAAAGTCAACAGTAATCACTACGTACGACATATTAATGCACGTTAACGAAAACTCTAAGAGCTGTTCTAAGAAAAATCTTTTAAATAACTATTTAACGGAACATAATGTTTATGGGTCAACCAAATCAGACACAACATGTACTAATTAGTAAACTCATTTCTTGATCCGAATCCGGTTTGATCCGTTACTCAACCTTCATGACCTGCCCATTTTGACACTTGTAATAAGATCAGAGCGTACCTTAATGCTTCTGTGCTTGCAGCACCAAAATTAACTCGGGCTGCTACCTTTAAGTAGAAGTTATCCTCGAAATCCGTAGCATACATAGAAAGATTCAATGGCCGTTGTTCGAGTGTTGATATAAAAGGTGAACCCGTTGTAGCACAACACAAACACACATCAATTGAACTCGAAGGTGCCCTAATGATCATTTCCTTAATATAAACCGTTGATGCTTCCATCACACTAATTGTTGCCCATCTAGTTGCATCCAAATATAACTGAAATTTCGGGTATGTATTTTCATTCTGTGAACTACCATACAAAAAGGTGGCACGAATTATATATCGTCTTCTTTCGGTTGTGTTTAAAGTATAGCAGTACTTCTTGTTGTCTATGGGAAAGTCTCTTCGATTTTGATATTGAATCGAATTCCCATTCGGGTTTTCAATCTCCACTGATGTCCCATAACCAATGAGACCCGAATCCGAAACCCATGGTAAAGTGGTTTTTGGGTCAGTATGATTACTTGTTCCTCCACAGTCTACACTTACAAATTCTGCAAAGAATTCAAATAAACATTTGCATCATATGAAATTTATGCAACTCAATAAGCACAAATTATTATTTTTTTTGGCGAAAAAACGAGAACTGTAATAAGCACAAAATCATAGTTAAAATATGTTCTGCAGTTTAAATATTAGCAGAATCTAGCTACTCTAATAGCTTCAAATCATATACAAACGTAAACGGGTAAACATATAAGGTTTTCAATGTTCGAGCTATCCGGAAAGGGAAGTATTTTCTACCATTACGTTAAAGAAGTTTTCACTGTTCAGGCTACTCAGAAAAATAGAGTTTTTTCTACTCCCACGTACGGGGGCTAACCAAGTTATCTCGTGACCGTTTTCAGACCCTCAAATTATTATTAACTAAGGGATCAAAATTCATATAAGGGATCAAAATTTTTGATCTTTTCGTACGGAACAAGTGGTTACATTATCAAACAGAAAATTCTTGAAATTTGTTATACCTGAAACTTGACAGAGAAGAGATGGAATTGAGCAGCCAAGAATTAATAAAATTAAATGAAGAATTAAACCCATGAAGGTTGAGATGAACAAGTTGAAAAAGGTTGGAACTTTAGTGCAAATACCAGCAGCAGCATCTTAGTGAATTACTTCATAGTTAAGTTTACAATCACCTTTTTTGATTGATGAGATTTTGAGCATTTAATGTTTATTATTCAAATTTGTCTGTTTTCTTGATTATTTCAAATCTTACTTTTTTGTTATGGACAGAATCTCATGGTCACCTTTTTCTTGCTTTGGACAAGAATATGAGGATATGACACCAGCTCCTTCAAATAAAGGTGATATACACTTCTCTCTGCTGTGATCTATTTTAATTACTTTTTGTTTAAAATATCAAATTTATAAACTTTATACTTTTAAAGATTTTACTGGATCTTTTTTTACTGTTTCTGTTTTCAAGCTCTGAAGTTTATATGCTCTAAATCTAATGTAACTTATTTACAAAAAGTACATAATTGTTTTTTTTTTTTTTTTTTTTTTTAAAAGGAAAGTCATATTTACAACCAAATATAAAACTACTACAACCAATCACATTATTTCATCTTGTTTTATTTGATTTACCCGCATAAATAGTCAAAATAGGAAAAGATTATAAGACAAAGACCAATTTGACCAAAAGATCTGTTTAATATTTCTTACCATTCTTACCATATTATTTATTTCTGTTTCAAAACCCTACCTGCAAAAAATAACCATAACCAATATATATTATTACTCCGTATTAAACTTTCTAATTTACCTTCCTTTGTTATTTTCAATTATTATTATTATTTATCAAATAATATTATCAATCTTACCTAGAATATAAAATCAAAACTTACACTATCAAATATATCTTAAATCGAACAAATATTCTTCAAAATACATTCCTTTTGGAAATGTAATTGGTAAAAAAGTTTATTTATCAAAGGACATTAAAAATAAAATCACGTTTGATTTGTTATTACTCACGTTAATTGCCGTTACAAACTTGGGGATTTGCAGAAAAGCATGATTATAGTAGTGATGCATAATTTATGGTGGTTGGTGGAATTTGTGAGTGACCTGTGTACGGTTTCTATTGATATCTTTGACCAATTTCAACATGCACAAATTGTGATTTTGGGCTTGTTTTGGCATACGTCGGATAAAAGTTTAATGTTTTTCAAACAAACTCCTGCTGTTAAAATGGTTTTGATTGATTAAATAAGTTGTTGAAAAATAAGTCCCTAAAAAATATTGAGTTATAGAAAGACAAAATTAGTAAGATCGTCCTTAAATTTGTATTCAAATTACGCTCGTCATTTTTATTCTTATTTTTTTGCTTGGCTCGTCACTGAACTTTCACAAAATAACGCTCGTCTTCCTTACGTATAGTCGCCAACTCGCTGTCTCTTTTTTCAACCTGAAACATGAAACATGTGCTCCTTCTGTATAGTTGTCGTCTCTTTTGCCGTATTTATTTCCACCGTTTTAAAAAAAAAATTATAAAAAGTTAAGGTCATGTATTATAGCGAAATCGAGAAAGTAAATTGGCTCGAAATTTTCATTATTATTTGTGTCTAACTTAACATTTATTAAATAACCCGCCAAGAAAGTGATTTATACATAAAAATCTTTCTCAAATCATATTTATCTCTCCTAAATCTATAAATTACATATTTTCTCAAAATACAACTTTTTAATACATAAAGTACAATGATATAAATGCATATTTGGGGATATATATAATTTACAAGTTTATGAGTGGAAATATGCAATTGCCTCAAAATCTTTTATTTGTAATGTTTTCGTCATATTTTAAAAGACTTGTAGAGAATTAAAATGCCAAAATGTCATTTTCTAGACTTTAGGCTTTTTATCTTTACCTTTTTAACCAATCCATCTATACTATGTACCTTTGTTAGTTGTGTTATGCGTACTTCTTAACTTTACTTGTTCCATTCTGAATTAATAACACAGCCATGTTTTGGTCTCTTTGCAAAATAAATAAATAAGAGCACGTGTTGTTTTTATATTCGCCATCCATGTTCAATTATATGTTGATAACTAGTTGTGGAGCCCTCGCTTCGCGCCGGGGGCTCCGTTTTGAATGCGAGTTAAAAAAAAGTCTTGATCTATTTTGTAAAAAAGATTTTTTTTCGACATATAACATTGAAAGGTTGTTCCTTTTGTGAAAGTTGCTTCTTTTAGTGTTCGGGTTTTATTTAAAAAAAAAGTTAGTAAAGTGGGGTTTCGATTTGTATTTTAATAAAAGTTAGGGGGATAAGTTTGTGAAATTTGAAAAAAAAATACGTATAAAGTGGAAGTTTGATTTGTATTTTAATAAAAGTTAGGGGGTTAAGTTTGTGAAAATTGAGTATTAGTAAAAAAAAAATTTAGTAAAGTGGGGGTTCGATTTGTATTTTAATAAAAGGTAGGGGGTTAAGTTTTGTATTATAATAAGAGTATAAAGTGGGGGTCGATTTGTATTTTAATAGAAGTTGGGGGTTAAGTCTGTGGAAAGTGGAAAAAGGAATAGGACTATTCATTTTATTTTGTGTTTTAGATATAGGTATATAATTTGTTCAATGCATAGCTTCAAACACAATTGATAGTTTACTAGTGGGTAGTGGTGAGACATATAACATAAATGCCGATGTCATAATTTCAATTCTCATCTCCAAATTCATAGATGAAATCATGAAAGCTGCCAAAGAGTCGGTTACTCATTTCACAATGATAAATGTACACATTCAACTTCGATGTAACGTTAACAATAGAATGTAGTCACTACGTAATTAGATCAAAGCTTAAGTTCTGTAATGATTATTTTTGTTTCAAGTAGTAAGAATTGATTATAGTATTTTAACCGGGCAAATTGTCACAAACCAACAAGTTTGTGGCCCAACCCACTAAGATTATGACTCAATTAAGAGTTTTAACCCAAGAACTTCATGGAAGGCCCAAGAACATCATGGAAGCTCCCTAGAACTTTTTCATGAGTTTTTCCATGGAATGGTATGGAATGTTCATGGAAATATCTATCTCCATGTATATACTTGAAGTTTCTAGTACTTAGATCCTAACCATTGATTTAGATTAATCTTAGCCATCCATTTTGTGTTAGGAGTAGTATAAATAGGGGTGGTCTCATTTGGCACACCACACCTCAAATCTCAAACATTCTCTCTTGAAAAGCATTCTCAAGCAATATAAGTATTTTCTTCAATTCCACTTGTTCTATAATATTTTCTCTTTTGGTTACTTGAATCGTTATAAGGTCCGAGTAAGGCTGACTTAGTAGAGACTAAGTGTCGCACGTGAGCTTATCGAGATAAGTCTGTGACAGTTGGTATCAGAGCAAGGTCGATTCAAGGAGATGGCAACCGAGACCGAGAAGAATGTGAGCGCAACAAGTGGTGTGATGGGTGATGAGACTCGTGGCCAGGTAGAGACTCGCCAAGGAGCCAAGAAGAACCGAGGTACGTCCAAAGACTTTGTCGCAAACTTGGACAAGAGAATCATGGATGTAGAGACATCCATGGACGATGTGAAAGCAAAGGTCGAAGACGTCCACCAACGTTTGGATGGTTTGGACGGGGACTTTGACGAATTGAAAGATGATTGCAAGAGTGCAATCAACGTGCTAGAGTTTGACGTGAGACGTGAGATCCATGACTTAAGTGGTATGCTCATGGGTGAGATTACGAAGATGCGAGGCGAAATGGAGGGGAGGTCTCCACTATTCACCAACGCCTCGTGGATTTACAAACCAACATGAACTCTTGTTTGAGATTCATGGCTAGTGGGGGTGGCAACACTGGATGCAATGCTCTGAAGGTGGACGTTCCCAAGCCGTCACCGTTCGTGGGGAAGCGGGAAGCCCGAGCGGTTGATGATTTTATATGGGAGATGGAACAATACTTGGAGGGAGTCAACATAGTGGATGATGCAATGAAGATCAAGACGGCAACCCGTTACCTGAAGGATACCGCAGCATTATGGTGGCGTCGTCGATATGGAGATATCGAGAAAGGTACGGTTACTATGGATACTTGGGATGATTTCTGTAACAACCCAACCCATACGCAATCGAAATATGCAAAAGAAAAAAAAATATTTTTGTACAGCATAGTGGCGCGGCGCGCCAAAACGGCCTGTCCAACATTTTCCTTTTTGCGAAAAAGATCGCCCACTTCCCGACATATTTAGACGAAACGCTTTTAACAACAAGTTCCAATATGTAAAACTAACACGATTCAAACATAAAATAAGTTTTACAAAGCGGGGCCCACAACGGCCCGAATTACGAGTTTAATACATAACGTGAGTTTCGACCGCAAAAAGTTTAAATACCAAACGACACTACGAGCATGGTGTTTGGGGTTAAACTACCCAAGTCTCGGTCAAACTCCAAAAGCTAACACATCCAAAAAGCGTCCCCCAACAACAAAGCGGGAAATCTCTAATCCAAAATAACGCCCTTACCCTTATCCACGCTGGAGCCTATAAAAAGATAAACAACGAGAGGGTAAGCAAAGCTTAGTGAATGCAATAATTATACACATACATATATAATATATCTATTTGCAAACACTTACACGCATACCGCATACATGCTAGCAAACACAATTAGCTTATCGTCATAAATACAAGCTATAACCTCCAATAACCAAGCTAGCATAACAATAGCATATTTAACTTGAACAAATATAATATGCTTACACTACAACACAATAACCATGGTTAACCAATCGAACGAGGGAACGGTGTTTAAAGACCGTCGGAGTTCATAACAACCATTAGTGCACTTAACACTTCGTACACTAACCCCACGGGTGGCATCTTAACACGTCGATACTTCACCCTGGGTGGCGTCTTAACACGTCGACACTTCACCTCGAGTGGTGTCTTAACACTTCGACACTTCACTCTTCATTTTACTTGAGGTGGCATCTTAACACGTCGATACTTCACCTCGAGTGGCGCCTTAACACGTCTGCACTTCACCCGTTAATCTCTTGGAGTGGCATCTTAGCACATCCATACTTCACTCCGGGTGGTGTCTTAACACATCGACACTTCACCCCGGGTGGCGTCTTAACACTTTGACACTTCACCCGTCACATTACTTTGAGTGGTGTCTTAGCACATCGACACTTCACTCGTCACGTGAAATGTGGTGTCTTAGCACATCGACACTTCACATCTCACGCTACAACAAATAAATACATTATATACCTACGCATATAATTATTCCACTCACCTTACGCCTTCGGTGAATCAATAAACCAATCTTGAAACTTCAAGGTAACGCACCTATTACAAAGCATAAATAATCAATCATTCGTTCAAGTTGGTCAAACTCACAACACTCACCATTACTAGGTCATTTTAACCCATTTGGACACTTAACCCTAAAATTGGGTCAACTCACACCAAAACCCTAACATTAGCCAAGATAGGTTTAAAACACATTTCAACACAAGGTTTATGCATTAATCACAAATATTGACTAACCTAGGTCCATTTTGACCCGTTTGACCAATTTAAGGTCAACACACCCATTCGGGTCATCCACTAACCCACAACAACGCCCACTTACATATATATAGGTGTGCTAGCAATTTACTAACTAATTAAGGCTCATAAACAACAATTAATACTTGAAAAATCTTAGTTAGTCATCTTTGAGTCTACATGACCCAAATTCACCCAATTCACCCACAAATGGGTTTTAAGTTCATCATTTACCCCAAACCCTAACCCTTAATCAAATTAAACAAGGAAATTAAGATTAAAGAATACCACTACACTCAAAGTATAGCTAGGAAGTAGATGAACAACTTTATAACTTGAGCTTAAGCAAGATTCCTTCTTCTTCTTCTCCAAAATGAGTTTTCTCACACTAGGATCTTACTCTCTCTAGATATTAAATGGAGGTGATAAGGGTTGTTGAAGATGGAGTAAATGAAGCTCCAAGACTGATCTAGGGCCTTTAATTCGGGCCCCCATGTGTAATTACCAAAAAGCCCTCAAAATATCTAATTTAAAAAAAGGAAGAAGTGAACTGTCAGCATTTGGCGCGGCGCGCCATTACCCTGCGCGGCGTGCGGATGGCCTGGGCAGAATCCTTCTTCATTTTAAAATGTACAACGAAAGCCCCACTTCAAGTATCTTATTTACACTTAAGTACACTACAAATATTCGGGTCTTACAACTCTCCCCCACTTGAATCGGAGCGCGTCCTCGCGATCCAAGCCGTATGACAAGAGGGAAGATAAACCAACACGAATTCTTCGGGCTCCCAAGTAAACTCGGAACCTTTACTACGACGCCATTGAACTTTAAAAGTCCTAACCTCTTTATGTCTCAACCTTTTGACCTTCTCATCGAGTATAGCAATCGGCTCCTCAATATACTCTAACTTATTGTTTAGCTCAATCTCGTCTAATGGCACCCAAGATGAATCATCCGCAAGACACTTACGGAGATGGAAAACATGAAATGTATTATGAATCCCCGCAAGCTCTTCGGGTAATTCCAAACGATACGCGACTTCACCAACACGGGCTAAAACCTTAAATGGCCCAATAAACCGAGGAGCTAACTTTTCCCGTTTTCGAAATCGAATAATACCTTTCCATGGCGAAACCTTAAGCATCACCATGTCACCTTCTTGAAATTTGATCATTCGTCTACGTTTATCGGCATACGACTTCTGTCTATCTTGAGCCTTTTTCAAATGATCCCGAATAATATCAATCTTGTTATTTGTCTCCAAAACCAAATCGGTACTCCCGATTTCTCTTTGACCTACTTCACCCCAACAAATTGGAGTTCGACATCTTCGACCATATAGCATCTCATAAGGTGGCATCCCGATACTAGTGTGATAACTATTATTGTACGAGAATTCCACCAAAGGCAAGTGCTCATCCCAACTACCACCGAAATCAATAATACATGCACGTAACATATCCTCCAAAGTTTGATTCGTACGTTCGGTTTGACCGTCCGTTTGAGGATGATATGCCGTACTTAATTTTAATTACGTACCCATATCTTCATGAAAATTTTCCCAAAACCGAGATGTAAAACGAGTATCTCGATCTGAAACAATAGATATAGGAACCCCGTGTCTCGACACCACTTCCTTGATGAACAACTTAGCCAAGGCCTCCGATGATATTGCTTCCTTAATGGGAAGAAACAAAGCACTTTTCGTCAATCTATCAACTATCACCCAAATCGAATCAAATTGGGTTCTCGCCGTTTTAGGCAACTTTGTAATGAAATCCATGGTAATGTGCTCCCATTTCCACTTCGGAATTTCTAACGGTTGCAACTTACCATACGGCTTTTGGTGCTCGGCTTTAACTTGCAAACACATGACGCATTGCTCAATATACTTTACAACATCACGTTTCATGCCCGGCCACCAATACTCTTTTCTTAAATCGAGATACATTTTCGTCGCGCCCGGATGAATGGAATACTTTGACTTATGTGCTTCATCAAGTAGCACTTGTCGATAATTACCCACTTTAGGCACCCACACCCTTCCTTGAAAAGACAACAAACCACGCGATCCCATAGTAATGAATTCCGATTGTCTCACAATTCGTTCCGCATGCTTGTTGTGAACGTAAGCCTCTATTTGGATCACACCAAGTTTTTCAAGAAAATCGTTAGTAATAATCATACGTAACAATCCCAATCGTAAAGCCGGGTGATGACTCTTTCGACTTAACGCATCCGCGACCACATTCGCCTTGCCCGGATGATAAAGTATTTCACAATCATAGTCTTTTACCACATCCATCCACCTACGTTGACGATAATTCAAATCTCGTTGGTTAAAGAGATGTTTCAAACTCTTATGATCCGAATAAATCGTACTCTTGACACCATACAAGTAGTGGCGCCAAATTTTCAACGCGTGTACCACCGCCTCCAACTCAAGATCATGAGTCGGATATCTCGTTTCGTGTTCCATTAATTGTCGAGAGACGTAAGCAATGACTTTACCTCTTTGCATTAGAACACACCCAAGCCCATTTAACGAAGCATCACAATAAACCGTCATGTCTTCCACTCCTTCCGGCAACACTAACACCGGAGCTTGACACAACTTCTCTTTTAACAATTGAAAAGCAATTTCTTGTTCGTTCTCTCAATTAAATCCCGCGTTCTTCCTCGTCAATTTCGTCAATGAAGAAGCGATCTTAGAAAAGTCTTGGATAAACCGACGATAATAACCGGCCAATCCGAGAAAACTTCGGACCTCCGTAGGCGTATTCGGTTGTCTCCAACTCTTTACCGTATCTATCTTCCCCGGATCTACTTGAATACCGTCTTTTTTCACAATGTGGCCAAGGAATTGAACCTCCCTTAGCCAAAATTCACATTTGGAGAACTTAGCATACAACTTCTCCTTTCGTAACGTCTTCAATACTTCACGCAAATGACGTTCATGTTCGTTCATACTTTTCGAGTAGACTAATATGTCGTCAATGAACACAATCACCGACTTGTCCAACATAGGTTGGCACACTCGGTTCATAAGGTCCATGAATGCCGCCGGTGCATTCGTAAGACCAAAAGGCATAACTACGAATTCAAAATGCCCATAACGCGTTCGAAAAGCCGTTTTCTCGATATCTTCCTCACGGACCCGCATTTGGTGATAGTCGGACCGTAGGTCAATCTTTGAGAAATACGTCGCACCTTGGAGTTGGTCAAACAAATCATCAATCCGAGGTAATGGATAACGATTCTTGATCGTCACTTTATTCAACTCCCGATAATCGATGCACATCTGCATGCTACCATCCTTCTTCTTTACAAATAAAAGCGGAGCGCCCCATGGCGAAGCACTCGGTCGAATAAAACCCTTTTCAAGTAACTCTTGGGTTTGATTTAACAACTCTTGCATTTCCGTTGGCGCTAAACGATAAGGAGTTTTAGCAATGGGAGTAGCTCCCGGAACCAAGTCAATGCGAAATTCAACTTGTCTTTCCGCCGGAACACCCGGTAACTCGTCTGGAAAAACGTCTTCGAATTCATTAACCACCGGAATTTTACAGATGGGTGGTGGCTCATCACGAGTATCAACAACATGGGCAAGAAAAGCCATGCCACCACTAACAAGGAAATGATGTGCCAGTGCAAAAGAACATATCGGCACGAGTCTTCTTCGCTTATCGCCATGAATAATCAACTCTCCCCCACTTGGGGTCTTCACACGAATAAATTTTTTGTGGCATGCAATATCGGCTCTATTATGATCGAGCCAATCCATACCAACAACGATATCAAAATCACCTAAAGTCATTGGGATGAGATCAATTTTAAAGTTTTCGGCACCAAACACAACATTACAATTTTTACACACATCCACCACTAGCACCGTCTTGCCATCCGCTATTTCAACTTCTACCGGACGACTCAACTTAGCTAACGGTTTATTAAGTTTCGGAACAAATTTTGGTGACACGAACGACAAGTTAGCACCACTATCAAAGAGTATCCTTGCCGGATTAGAATTAACCATGAAAGTACCTGAGACGACTTCGTTAGATTGCTTGGCTTCCTCATTGGTCATCAAATAATTGCGACCCCTAGCCGTACCCGCCGCCCTCTCTAGCCGCTTAACATTATCATTGCGCAAATCGGGACATTCCGGCCTTTTGTGCCCCTCTTTACCACAATTAAAACAAGTGATTTTGTCTGTGGAGGATAGACTCGGACATTCACGAGCCATGTGGCCCTTTTGTCCATAATTATAGCACAAATAAGAAAAATCCCCGGAAGCACCCTTCTTCCCTCCACCAACATTACCGGAACCCTTTTTGTTCTTTTTGTTCGAAAAGTTCGAATGGTTCGAACCTTCACTCTTTCTCTTGCCAAAAGTAAAGCCGCTCTTCCTCAACACGAGCGCCTCAAAACCCTTGGCCATATCAAATAACTCATCAAAAGTTTTCACTACCGTTACACTAATCTTATCTTGATAACAATCATTCAACGTTCGGTAAAAGTCTTCCTTCAACATCTTATCATTCCCGACATACTCCGGGCAAAATTGGGTCTTGGACAAAAACACGGATTTGAGAGTGTTCAAATCAATCAACCCTTGCCTCAAGGAACGTAACTCGTCCTTAAGCCTAGTAAGATCGGCCGAAGTTCAGTATTCCTTGAAAAATTCGGACTTGAATTCATCCCACGTGAATTCCATGCATTGCTCTTCACCATAAACTTGGAGTTTTGCGTCCCACCACAACTTAGCATCACCCCTCAGCATACCACACCCGTACCTTGTCTTCTTATCGGGAGGACATTCACAAGTACGGAAGGCCCCCTCCATATCGGAGATCGAACGGGCACTCTTTAGAGGGTCTCGTTTACCTTCAAAGGTGGGAGGTTGAGAATCCTTGAAGTTCTTATAGAGAAAGTCCCGTCTTTCCACATTATCTTCGTGAAGAAGGACCTTCACTTGTGTGACACCCCCAAATAGGGCCTAGGGTATTTGTGACTAATTATATCAAATCACAGTTGTATAAACGAGAACGACTCTATATGAGACGTTATATTGAGTTTTGCAGCGGAAGATAAATAGGTTATATTGTATATAATGAACAACACATTAAATGTCTTTAATTGATATGATATGTAATGAAGACTCCAAGCATAGCAAGCAATCATCATCAATTTAGCAAGTGTAAGTCTTTCAAATTATCCATGAATGACTTGTTGAAATGTTGCTTTCAATTAGCGAATACACAGCGAAAGAATTATGTAAGGCCTGAGAATAAACATGCTAAATAGTGTCAACCAAAAAGTTGGTGAGTTCATAGGTTTATCATAAATAATGATTTCAATAATAGTGTTAGACCACAAGATTTAATAAAGTTGATATAGAAATATCAATATAAAGTGTTGATTGATATAGAAATATCAATCTAAAAGTAATACTGAGTTTGTAATATCGCGACTAAACAAAAGTTACCCCGTGACACTTGTTATTCGTGTCGTTGAATCATTATTATGTAGTCAAAGACCAACGGTCAACTGACTAGAGACGTCACTCTCAGTAGCGCTACTCACAATAACTAAGTTTGCATCTTATACTTCAGCAATTAACGATATTACGGCAGGGATTTAGCATGACAAAGCATGTATATAGCATAAAGTTTGAGTACTTGTGTCTAAATGTAAAACAGTTATAAAAGTTGCGCATGTATTCTCAGCCCAAAAATATATAAAAAGGGAGCTATGAAAACTCACAATACTGTATTTCATATTTTACGAGTATGATGGCACTGAACAAGTGCAGAGTTGTCCTCGGATTCACGAACCTATATCAATTATTTATATATTAACACGTATATTGAACATATAATATTAATCAAACTAGTTTGTGTACAATATATTACTTATATATATATATATATATATATATATATATATATATATATATATATATATATATATATATATATATATATGTATGTATGTTCTATGTATAAGTATTTGTTTGATAAAACGATTTTAATAATGATAACAAATAAAGAGTAGTATTATTTTGTAATAACAATAATAATACTAGTAGTAAAAATGATAATAATCATAATAAGGTTTTAAAAATAATAATAATAATATAGTTTTGATGATAGCAAAAATGTTAATTTTTGTATAAACGATAATAACGAAAATAATTTTAATAATAACAATACTATTGTTAATTATAATAATAATAATGGTAATATTATATTAATTTTCATAATAGCAATGATAATAATAAATTTTAGGATGATAATAATATTATTGATAGTAATAATAATTAATACTAGTAAAAATGATAGTAATAATGATAATAATAATGAAAATGATACTTTTAGTAATAAAAATAATAATTTTATTAGTAATGATGAAACTAATAACTTTAATGATAATACCAACAATATTATTAGTAATGATAATAATAATCATATTAATGATAATGATAATTATAATATGGAGTTTAGTATTAGCATAATAAATAATAATAATAATAACTAATACTTATGTTAATAATTATATTAATAATAAATGAATGATAATAATAATAACACAACAACAACAACAACAATAAAAGAAAGTGAGACTACCTTAGAAGAAGCTTTAAAAAAATAAATGACCAAGCCTAGAATCGAACCCGAGACCTCCCGCTCACACACAACACCCCATAACCTTTGAACCATTGCTGTTTTTCTGTTTTTAATATATACTTATATATTTATAAACCGAATACTTGTGTCTTCTTCTTCATCATCATTAAAATCGACCAGAGCCCAAATAATTATAATAGCAAGTTTGTAAGTTGAATTAGAAGGCGTAATTGAAACAAAAACAATAAGTGGCTGATTAAAACAGAAGAAAAAGAAAAGAAAGCAGTAGCAGAAGCTCGAAGAAAAAAATAAAATAAAAAGGATGAACTCAATCATTGATTTTAAATTTGAGATCGTTTTAGACCATAAGTTCTACATGAAGTAAGTAGTAGATCACTCCTAGAAACTTTTGTAATCGTCAATTGCTCCAGAAACTTTCAAACAAGTTCGAATTTTATGAAGAACACGTTGTTTGACTTTTTATTTTGAAACTTTGACCTCGAAATTAAAACTTGATAAAAGGAATTGGACCCTAAGATTTTGCAGACAGTTTAAGTACAAGATTCTTAACAAGGCTGCAATTATAAATTTTGAAATTCAATAATAAATCGAGCTTTTGGAAAAATGGAATAAAAATAGATATAACGAGCTGTAACAAAAAATATCAACGATTCACTATTGCTATATGTATATATATATATTTGATATTGAAGATGAGTAATCGAATGAACTTATTTAACAACTGTATTGATTGATTTATAGCAAAATGGTTCGACAATTACAAATTTCTGGCCAGTAGAGGAAACAAAAATATCAAGAAAATAAATAAACAAATAAAAAGCTGCTCGTGATTTAAAAAAAAAGTAGATCTGAATCTATAAAAAAAATAAAGAAAGCAGATAAAAAAATATATAAATCGTGGTCTGATTTTGACTTCTATATTTATTTATTTATTTATTTTATTAATAATTAATAGATATATTAATAATTAATAGATATATTAATAATAATAATACTATTAATAATAATAATAATATTAATAATAAGTTGTATTTATATTAATCTTATCACTTTTAGTGAAAGTGTTAATATTAATGTTATTAATAATTAATAATTATTAATAATAATAACATTAATAATATTTGTAGTAATAATACTTGTAACTAATGATTAGTGATATATTAAAAAGTGATATTAATAATAATATCAATATAAGGAATTAATATTAATGAATAATGGTTCGTGAATCGTCGAAATTAGTCGAGGTTAGGTTTAAATTTAGTCGCAAATTTTCGAGTTGTCACAGTATCCCCATGTTAATAGAAATTTCGTCCCGAAATTTAGTTGTTGCCATCAATCGGCGTTGTTTGTAAACAGGTGAGGATATTTTCGTTTTATTTGGTCTTCACGTTCCCTGGTATGCTTGGGGCCTTGCGTGAATTCCAACGGATTGTATATAATTTTGTTTCAAGCGTTTAAATCATATGAACCATGATTTCTATAGGTTCTTCTATAAAGTGCATTTTATTATTAATGCAGAGGTAATTCAAAGGAATAACAAGAGTGTCATTTGACTAGGTTATCCTCAAAGGGATGATGGTGCTATACAAGCATTTCAGTCAACTGAACACATGAAATGTGTTATGAATAATATTGAGCTCATTTAAAACTTTGAGCGTTTATGCCGCAATATTAGGGCATACAAATAGATAGGAGTTCATTAATATCACAATCATGAAATTTGATAGAGATCGTCGTTGTTTACAACAAGAATATTGTAATGATGAATATAAGTTGAAAAATAAAGTTTTATCACTATTTAATAATATGGATAAAACGATTCGATTATAGGAAGCGTATAAACGAAGCTATCGTAAAAGAGTGAATGAGAAAATTAAATGTTCGCCTTAACTTTTGACGTGGTCACGATTGATTTCCGGAATTCAAGGGATTAAAGGAAATCTTCGTAATCTATAAGATTTGATTCTCCGGTATTTACGGAATTTTGAGATTTCTTTGATTAAATGCGGTGAATTGCCTCGATTGATGTGTTTGGAAATTTTGCTATAAATTAGCTTCTTTCGTTTCATTATCTTCACCACTTCTATACTTTCTTCCTCAATTCACACTTCTAAAAGATTTGTTAATATGCTCAATCCCGTATTGATACTTGTTATTATATTGACCATATATGCAGTCATTCTTCTTTTTCTTTTACCACCAGAGGAATATGTTTACTTCTACTATGCTCTTGGGGTTATAGTGTTTTTAATTCTCCCTTGTCTTTATGTTGCTATACGCATTGATATACACGGTTTGTAATTTCCGTGTTATTATCGGGCTTTATATTTTTCCTTATATGTCGGAGCTCTTTGCCTTTTTATTCTCCTCTCGACTCTAAATAAAGCGAGTAATGGTCCAGAATTCATAGGTATGAAGTTTCGAATGGACTTACTGTTCTAAGCGTAATATCACGATTTGATTTGGTAAATTACCAGAATTACTGAGGGTAGAACTATCAAGAATATATTTTCTTGATATGTTCAAAGATTAAATAGAATGTAAGAGTCGTGTAACATGGCAAATGATGATTATAAAGTCTATGAATCATCATCTTCCATTAAAAATTTAGCATGACTTACTGTAATATAATCACGTTGGCCTGACGTCATTATATTATACTAACTCATGCTTCAATTTCCAACACTTCTTCAAAACATTTATAATTTAAACTTGAATTTTACAGAATATAGAAACTAATACAGTTTCCTTTATGATGTATTAAAGATATCGCAAAGAGATAATTAATTGCGAACAAAAATCGTTATGAAAATATCTTCAGAAATATAGAGGATATTTATAACGACATTTTGGAATTTCTAAGTTCGAAAGTTGATGAAGAAAAATTTTCCGCAAGCTTTTAACATAACTTCGGAGCAAGATATTCTCTAAAGATTTCATCGGATCCAGAATTACCTGGATTCTTTGAATATAGGGTTTGGTCCTTGTATTTGTCCTTGGTCTCCTCCATGGTTAGCTCAATCCGTTTTTCAGTTCCAAATTTTCTTTTGAGCTTTTCCAACATACCATTCTTTATTATCAAACTGTTGGCCTTTAAGACCATCTACAATTTTTTTGTTTCCTCTGCATTTAATGCAGCCATATTTGAATCATCGGTTATCAATCCGAGATGGTTTCAAGAAATTTGGTTTTTAGATGATTAAACGCTGATTGTGATCGTCAAGATTCAAAGGATGTTTTCAAGAATTTTGAATTTGAGTGTTGAGCGTAGGATGTAAGCGTCAACATACATATAATGTTCTAGAATTTTGAACTTGAAGTGTTTAAGCGTAAGATGTATCCATCAATGGATCTAACGGTTAACGAAGAAATGTTGTGATTTTCAAAAGTAAGGAATGGTAAGTTTGGTGGTTTGATGTGATAATTCATCATAGAATACGAATGAATATAATTCATGAATGTAGTGATCTTTAGGAAGATAACACTTGCTAAAGCTTTACTTAAATTCCGATATGTCAAAATCAGAATATGTAATTTAATTTGTATGAAAATGGTTGTTCCTTAGTGAACGTATACATAGGTGGATGTAAGTAGTATAGTTATTGATTATTGAATCAGAACTGGAGAATGTATAATGTAACATAATAATGTGAGATATAAATATTTCTCGGATATTACCTACCCGTTAAAATATTTTCACAATTAACAGTTGTATAAAAGGATTATCATCTTTATGAAAATATACGTTCATATATGTATTCTTCAGGTATAATATAGATTTAATGAGTTAATATAATATTAAACTCATTTGATTTGTGGTTGAAGCGAGAATAAATAATCTCCAAAACCTCAGAGATTTCATAATTGCCGCGAAATATTTCGCTAATGAAGTTATGAATCAATGCTTAATTGTTCATTGTTATTGATATACCTTGGTATATGATGTTGGTGCTTGTGAAATCCTTGTGAATTTCACAAGACACGAATAATGTTTTCTAGAAAGTTTCGAGTACATCAAAAATGAAAGTATATAATCAAACATGTGTTTGAATAATACACTTGGTTTATTATGAAATGGAGTTTATTGTGTTGAAGCAGTGATTTACGATTGTTAAGTTATTAACAAAAGATGTACATCATAGCATATTAGTGATATGAATTAACCAAGTAGTACATACTAGTTATTCACACGTAATAGCTTAGTACGAAAAGATTTATTAGTGTTCCAAACCATATATATAAAGTATACATATATAATTCTTCAGGAAGAATGAGTCAATACATCTTAACTCATTATTACTAATATTCCTTGATATCTATGGGGCGTATGATGTTGATATCCGAGGTACTGAGTGTGATGTTGAGGCGTGGGATGCGGATGTTGTTGGTGGTGAAGCTGATGTTGTTGGTGGTGATGATGATGGTACTGGTTATGCTGCTGGTGCTGCTGCTGGTGTTCGTAGGTTTCGCACCCTATTCTCCAGAGTCACCACTCGAGCGCGAAGCTCGTTGACTTCTTCTATTATTCCGGGATGATTGACGGTTCGGACAAGTGGATGAATAAGATCTAGAATTTTAGATATTATATATTCATGACTGGATATCCTGGAAATGAGGGTGAAAATAGTGTTCCGAACGGGTTCACCGGTAAGTGCTTCAGGTACTTCACCAAGAGGTGAATTCGGTTGGTGGAAGGGATTACCTTCTTCTTGTCTCAATTGATTAAGTTTACTACGAACCCATCCCTAATTTATCCAAAATAGATGATGGCTGATTGGTTCGTTTGTTCCGGTTACGCTGCCATTGGAGCTTGAGGAATCAGTTGAGAAATCCATATTATGTGATTTGAATTAGGGTTTGATATGAGGTTAGTGTTGAATACTGGATGATATATTCATCTCCTTGAATATATATATATGTAGCAAAAAGATTTTCGTAATTTACGGAGGAAATTTAGGAAAAGTGTTAGACAAAGATTATTGGGATAGATACGATAAGATATAATAAGATATGATGTGTCTATACTCTAATAATGGTAGTATGACGTGTCTAGATGATAAGTATGTAATCTGATAATCTTTTGATTAAAGATTTTCAATTCGTAATGACCTATTCATGAAAGGACCCGTCCTAATCCATCCGGACGAAGTCCATACCGATTATAAACGATTCACAACAGTTGATTACATCGCGAGGTACTTGACCTCTATATGATACATTTTACAAACATTGCATTCGTTTTGAAAAGACAATCTTTCATTACATCTGAAGTTGTCAGACATGCATACCATTTCATAATATATCCAACTATAATTGACTTAATAATGATCTTGATAAACTCAACGACTCGAATGCAACGTCTTTTGAAATATGTCATGAATGACTCCAAGTAATATCCTGAAAATTAGCAAATACACAGCGGAAGATTTCTTTCATACCTGAGAATAAACATGCTTTCAAGTGTCAACCAAAAGGTTGGTGAGTTCATTAGTTTATCATAAATAATCATTTCATAATTTTAATAGACCACAAGATTTCATATTTTCAGATGTCATAAACGTACGTCCCATGCATAGAGACAAAAATATCATTCATATGGATTGAACACCTGGTAACCGACATTCACAATATACATATAAGAATATCCCCATCATTCCGGGATCCTCCTTCGGACATGATATAAATTTCGAAGTACTAAAGCATCCGGTACTTTGGATGGGGCTTGTTGGGCCCGATAGATCTATCTTTAGAGTTCGTGTCAATTAGGGTGTCTGTTCCCTAATTCTTAGATTACCAGACTTAATAAAAAGGGCATATTCGATTTCGATAATTCAACCATAGAATGTAGTTTCGAGTACTTGTGTCTATTTCGTCAAACATTTATAAAAGCAGCGCATGTATTCTCAGTCCCAAAAATATATATAAAAAGGGAGTATTGAAACTCACGCATATAAATATTGTAAAACAGTTAATAAAATATTTGCATGTATTCTCAGCCCAAAAACATAAAGAGTAAAAGGGAGCAAATGGAACTCACTTAATGTATTTTGTAGTAAAAATACATATGACGACATTAAACCAGTGTAGGGTTGGCCTCGGATTCACGAACCTATATCATTCATATATATATATATATATATATATATATATATATATTAAAATATATACTCGTAACCGTACAAATATTTTTATTATATTTTAAATTGTATAGTTAATTTGTGTATATATTCAAAATGATTAATATTTATATAGTTATATTAATATGTCCATATTTATATACCTAATTGTTTAGTGTTACATTTAAAAAAAATCGATAGTTGTCATTTGTAAGTAATTATATAAATAATCTTAATAGGTTTGATATATATGGTTATGTGAAATTTAATTATAATTATAGTACATGTAATAAGTATATTTAATGTTCAAAATATTTATTTACTAAAATGATATTTTTGATAATAATGATTTATTAATAATAATAATAAAGATAACTTTATTAATAGTGATATTACTAATAATAAGAATGATAATGATAATCTTTAATAATAATAATAATGATAAGTTATTTTATTTTTACAACAATATTGATAATAATATCTAATATTAATAACGAGCAGTGATAATACCAAGGACGATAATAATAATGTTATTACTAATAATGATACTAACAATAATAATACAATGATAATATTGCTAATAATAATAATAATAGTTATGTTGATACTATTGGTAATAATAATGATATCATAGTTTATATTAATAATCATTTTGCTAATAATAACAACTAACATAACAATAATAATAATAATAATAATGATAATAATAATAATAATAATAATAATAATAATAAAATAATAATAATAAATATAATAATAATAATAATAATAATAATAATAATAATAATAATAATAATAATAATAATAATAATAATAATAATAATAATAATAAGATTGGAGAAACTACCTCAAATGTAATGAATTCCAAAAAGAAAACAGTCCACACCCGGGCTCGAACCCGAGACCTCTAGCTAAACAACCCAACACCCTGACCATTGGAACCAAGCTGTTTTTCTGATTTAATGTACCTTTCCTAGATATTTATTCCGTATTATTAACAGTTTATTTTTCTCTTCTTCTTCCTTGAGTCGACAGTGCACTCAACCACTATCCCAACTAATTAACTTCCGATTTTTCTTTTCCTTCTAAATTAATTTAAAGATTGTTTGTACAATTATTAGGAACAAACAACCACAAAAGAAAATAAAATTTTTTTTTAAAAAAACCCTGCTGCTGTCGCAGCGAAAAGAAAAAAAAATAAAAAAAAAATTGATATCGAGATTGAGGAAGTTTTGAACAATGTTTATAACATGAAAAGGTTTGCAAATCACCATTAGAAACTTTACAAATCCTCAATTGATCCTAAAACATCGGATTGGATTTGAATTTCGCTATGAACAATTGGTTGACTTTTTTATTTAAAATCTTTGACTCACAAATTCAGATCTAATACAAGGAATTAGATGTTCAAACTTTGAAGATTATTTTATCAAAAGATTACTAACAATACTGCATTTCAAATTTTTTGAAATTCGTTGATGAATTGACCTGTTTGAAAATCAAATCAAGAACTGGCAACCGGCCTTCGTTCTTTTTTTTTTTTTACTGAACTTCATTAAATTAAAACTAAAAAAATAATTGCAAGTTGTATTTGATAAATTATATCGACTGGTATCCTTCAATGACTGAATTTGATTGTTTTAAATAGCAACTTGGGTTGACAGGTTGTATCATTCAGGTACCAATATAATTAAAAAAAAATAGAAGGAGAAAGGTATTACTAACAACTTCGTACCAATTATCTGACACACTTTTGTTGTGATTCAATGAGTGGATTGACAAATGGGATCAGGAAAGGAAATTTGGAAAGAAAAAAAAAAAAGTAGACAAAGACCCTTAACAGCTTTTGCATAATTCATTGAAATTTTTAATTAATATTAATAATAGTTATTAATAAGTATATTAATAATTAATAATAATATTGCTAATATTATTAATGATAACAAATATTAATAATTAATAGTAATAATAATAATAATAAATATATAACTAATAATAATACCAATAATAATATAAATGATGTTATAAAGATACTAATAATAATAATAAAACTAATAATAGAAACATCAAATAACACTAATAATAATTAATGATAAAAGTAATGATAATAATAATAATATGATAATATTGATAATAACAATTTTAAATAACATGGTAATTTTAGTAATCAAGTTAATAATAATACATTCAATAATCCTAATTAAATTTATACTTTTACTAATACGATGATACTAGTAAGTATAATAATAATGTTATTATTAACATTTTTCTTTAGTCATCATAATAATAATTATGTTAATAACTATATTTTTAACTTGTAATTACTTATACAATTTATTAATTGTATCATATTTACTTATTACATAATGTTTTGAATCTTTAATATTTATTAATTATTTTATGTATAGCATTCATACATATGTATATATATATATATATATATATATATATATATATATATATATATTTTAATAGTAACTTAATTATTCTGTATATGATTTCACATTTTCAATTTAAATGATTTAACTGTATTCTATCATTTCAAATTAGTGTATACATTTATATTTATATTTACAATTATATATATATATATATATATATATATATATATATATATATATATATATATATATATATATATATATACATACATACATATATATTCACATATTTGTTTACACAAAATTGTTCGTGAATCGTCGGAATAGCTAAAGGTCAATTGAATATATGAACCTAGTTTTCAAAGTTTTCGAGACTCAACATTACAGGCTTTGCTTATCGTGTCAGAAACATATAAAGATTAAGTTTAAATTTGGTCGAAAATTCTCGGGTCATCACAGTACCTACCCGTTAAAGAAATTTCGTCCCGAAATTTGAGTGAGGTCGTCATAGCTAACAATAAAAATGTTTTCATGATGAATATGAGTTGATAAATAGAGTTTTATCATCATTACAGAATAATACAGATAAAATAATTCGATTATTCGAAGAGCACGAATGAAACTATCATGAGAGAGGTCCCAACGGACATCGTCCACCTTCGCCCAAAAACTTGCCCAAATTTTTAGCCGTTAGTAAAATAAAAATAAAAATAAAAAATTTCCAACGGCTATCCCAACGGTCACTTTTACACTATAAACACACCAACCATATGCTTCATTTTATACACTCAAACATATATTTCTTCTATATTTCCACCTTTCTCAAAAATCAAAATCAAACACTCCCAAACTGCAAAATGCTAACCCTTCCCCCAATGATTGTTTCATTCGATGTTCATTACGGAGGTGATTTCCGTAATCAAATGAAGGAATATAAGTGGGGCGACAGTTTTTCGTTTGAAGATATCGACATTCGTGATGTTGATTTACAAGACTTGCTATCCTTTTTGAAGGAAAAAGTTCCGTGTGAATTCACGTCTATGTTCTTTTATAAAGACGATTATGATGCGGATTGTAGGGCAAGTTTTCTGTGTACCGATGATCAATGGTACTTTATAAAAGATACTATTGAAGATCGTGGTAAACGCATTTCTTTGTATGCGGTTCTTGAAGATGAAGAGATGTTGGGTTATCGTTACCTCGATGAATCAGCTGAAGCAGCAGTTGAGGCATCAAGAGAAACACCGATGTTTCCAGAGTACCTCACGGATGGTGAAATGACTGGTGAATGCTACTTTGCAGATGAAAATTAACGACGACGAGTAGTTTGATTGTAATCTTTTAATTTTTAATTGTCGTGATGTTTTAATTTTTAATTATTGTAATTTCAGTGTTGTTGTCGAGTTTTATATCTTCCTTTATGTTTCGGAGCTCTTCATTTTTTTAATCTCCTCTCCATCTCTAGTAAAACGAGTAATGGTCTAGAATTTGTAAGTATGTAGTTTCGAGTGAATTTAATGTTATAATCAAGAAAGAACGTAATAGCACGATTTGATTCATTATATTACCAGAATCATTGAGAATAGAGCTATCAAGAATATACTTTCTTGATATGTTCAGAAGTTAATTAGAATGAAAGAGTTATGTAACATGACACATGATGATGGTATGATCTACTGTGAACCATCATGTCCCATTAGAACTCAGCATGACTTACTGTAATATAATCACGTTGATCAAGTGTCATTATATTATACTAACTCATGCATCAGTTCCCAACATTACTTCAATAACATTCATATTTTAAGCTCGAAAGTTTATAGAATATAGAAACTAACAGTTTTCTATATGATGTAACACTGATAGCACGAAGAGATTAATGATTTCAGATAAGAATAGTTATAAAAATATCTTCAAAAATATGGAGGATATTTATAATGAAAGATGCGATGATATCTTAGAATATCTATGATCGGAGGATGATGAAGAATATCGTCCATAAGGGTTTAGAGTAAGGAGCAAGACATTTGCTAAAGGCTTCAGCAGTCATTGAATCATTTGAATTCTTTGAAGTCAAACTTATTCTTCGTGATTTGTCCACGACTTTCTTCCTAGTTTCGTAAAATCTGCTTTTCGGTACCAAATTTTCTATTGAATGTTTCCAATATAATGATACACAGGAAGCACGAGGAGGTATATAATTTCGAATGAGAATATTTATGAAAATATCCTCAGAAATATCGAAGATATTGATGATGATATTTTTGGAATTTCTAAGTTCGATGGGTGATGGAGAAAAATTTTCCGCAGGATTTTAACATGACTTCGGAGCAAGATATTCTCTAAAGATTTCAACGGATCCAGAATTACCTGAATCTTTTGAATATAGAGTTTGGTCCTTGTATTTGTCCTTGGTCTCCTTCGTGGTTAGCTCAATCCGTTTTCCAGTTCCAACTTTTCTGAGCTTTTCCAACATTCTATTCTTTATCATCAAACTTCTGATGATTAGGGTCGTTTACAGTTTTTTTTGTTACTTCATTCAACTTTTCAAAATTCAGAGTATTGGTTCGCAGACTGGGTGCTTTTCAGAATTTCAGAATGGAAGATCATTATTCTAAGAGATAAATGTTATACATATAACTGTTGATATAGATATGCTGTGAGTTTTCAAAGTACTGCTTTCCGATTCTTCTACATTTACTGCTACCATATCTAAATAATTGGTTATCGATCTGAGGTGATTTCAAGAGAATTGTGTTTTTAGATGATTAAACGCTGACGGTAATATGGTGGAATATAAAAGGTTCCCCGGTAACAATAAAAGAGCACACATATAAATCAAGGTGATAATAAGGTTGTTTCGAACGAAAAGTCGAAGTTGATTTGCTGGAGCTGTGACAAAATTTACTACTTTGAAAGGAATTACCAAGTTATTTTGGGTAATAATAACACTAAAGGAATTAGCACAACTATGTGTTAAACGTTTACTCAGTTTCCGAGAGTTTTTCAGATGCATAACTAAATGCATCAATCTTTTCTCCCGTAGATGAAGTGTGGTTGATTCATCCTATCGATTGAGGTGTTTTCAAGAATCATGAAAGGTTTGAACGCAGATTGTAATTGTGATGATACGAATGGGGTTTAAAATGAAATCAAGTGGCAAACTTGAAGAATTGTTTAGTTTCATATGTTATAATCAATATTTTAATTCATTTTAATTGTCCAGTGTTGGTAGTCCACAGTTGATAGTCCACAGTAACAGTCCAGTAATTCATATATAGTTTAATATATAATATTCGAATTAATTAATACGTATCGTGACCCGCATACGTCTCAGACTCGATCACAACTCGAACTATATATATAGATGGGCCGATATGATATGTCAAAACATTGTATACGTGTCCTGATATTTAAAATGCGTAAATAACAGAATGACGATAAATAAAGTGTGTAAAATAAATAACAGAAATTAAATGACGATACATAAAATTGCGAGAATGTAAATTGCGATAATTAAATTGTGATAACTAAAATGTAACCAGTTAGCTAGGAACAGTTAGCTAGGATCTTGTTAGCGTGGTTTCTCAACAAAACTTCGTATTGTTAATTAGTCTGTTTCTAATCAATTTTTATTGTGTCCATTATTTCTTCATTATGCCACTTGTTGGATTCTGATAGGTCAAAATCCAAATTTAAAATTGAATGAAAATGGTTATTCTGCGGTGACGGATACGGATACCGGTGGATGTAAGTAGGATAGTGAATGACTGTTGAATCAGATTCGAAGAACGTACAATGTAACTTGTTAATGTGCAATTTAAATACTCCTCGGGTATTACCTACCCGTTAAAATATTTTCACCATTAACAGTTTGTACAAGAGAATTTTTAATTACAATCTTTATGAAAACATATAGACATATATATTTTCTTCAGATGTATTCATGGATTTAATGAGTTAATATGATATTAAGCTCATTTGTTTTCGGTTGGAACTAGAATAAATAATCTCTAAAACTTTAGAGATTACATATTCGTCATATCGAACGAAGATAAATGAGGTAGAACTGATAATGCTAAAAACGAACATATATTTCATAGCATTATTCCTCAAGAAAGACAAGCTTTTAGTTGCAATTGTTCTATTTACAAGTGATATTCGTTTAAAAAATAAAAGGTGAAGACAAAAGACAGATTCGACGAATTGAAGACGCAAACGACCAAAAAGCTCAAAAGAACAAAAGACAATCAAAGAGGTTCCAATTATTGATAAGAAACGTCTCGAAATTACAAGAGTACAAGATTCAAAACGCAAAGTACAAGATATTAAATTGTACGCAAGGACGTTCGAAAATCCGGAACCGGGACCAGAGTCAACTCTTAACGCTCGACGCAACGGACTAAAAATTACAAGTTAACTATGTATATAAATATAATATAATATATAATTAATTATATTAATTATATATATATTATATTTATAAATAAAAACCGTCGGCAGAGAAAGACTCCAAGGGACTGAGCTGTAATTTCATTCTCCGCGACTCGCGGAGTTTGAAGGCCAAAAAGGCCGCGAGTCGCGGAGCCCCCAGTTTTGAAACTCCCTATAAAGCAAACCGAATTCTGATCATTTTCATCATCTTTTTCTTCTTCTTCTCATACGTAAAATATATATATATATATATTTATAATTTATATTTTAATTTTAATTATAATTCTAATAATAAGGGTATGTTAGCAAATGTTGTAAGGGTGTAAGTCGAAATTCTGTCCGTGTAACGCTACGCTATTTTTAATCATTGTAAGTTATGTTCAACCTTTTTATATTAATGTCTCGTAGCTAAGTTATTATTATGCTTATTTAAAACGAAGTAATCATGATGTTGGGCTAATTACTAAAATTGGGTAATTGGGCTTTGTACCATAATTGGGGTTTGGACAAAAGAACGACACTTGTGGAAATTAGACTATGAGCTATTAATGGGCTTTATATTTGTTTAACTAAATGATAGTTTGTTAATGTTAATATAAAGATTTACAATTGGGCGTCCCTATAAATTACCATATACACTCAATCGGACACGATGGGTGGGGTATTTATATGTACGAATAATCGTTCATTTTACCGGACACGGGAATGGATTAATAGCCACTAGAATAATTAAAACAGGGGTGAAATTATGTACAAAGGACACTTGGTATAATTGATAACAAAATATTAAAACCTTGGGTTACACCCAGTCGACATCCTGGTGTAATTATTAAACAAATTATTAAAATCTTGTTACAGTTTAAGTCCCCAATTAGTTGGAATATTTAACTTCAGGTATAAGGATAATTTGACGAGGACACTCGCACTTTATATTTATGACTGATGGACTGTTATGGACAAAAACCAGACGGACATATTAAATAATCCAGGACAAAGGACAATTAACCCATGGGCATAAAACTAAAATCAACACGTCAAACATCATGATTACGGAAGTTTAAATAAGCATAATTCTTTTATTTCATATTTAATTTTCTTTATTTTATATTTAATTGCACTTCTAATTATCGCATTTTTATTGTTATTGTATTTAATTGCACTTTTAATTATCGTACTTTTTAATTATCGCAAGTTTATTTTATCGCACTTTTATTATTCGCAATTTCATTTATCGTTATTTACTTCATGCTTTAATTTAAGTCTTGTATTTATTTTTAATATTTTACATTTGGTTTTAACTGTGACTAAAGTTTTAAAATCGACAAACCGGTCATTAAACGGTAAAAACCCCCCTTTATAATAATAATATTACTTATATATATATTTGTATTTTTATAAAAGTAAACTAATATAGCGTTGAGCTTTGTTTAAAAAAGATTCCCTGTGGAACGAACCGGACTTACTAAAAACTACACTACTGTACGATTAGGTACACTGCCTATAAGTGTTGTAGTAAGGTTTAAGTATATCCATTCTATAAATAAATAAATATCTTGTGTAAAATTGTATCGTATTTAATAGTATTTTCGCACTAAAATAATACTATTTTGTATACACCCCCTACGACATCAAGTATTTTTGGCGTCGCTGCCGGGGAACTCTCTTAAAAGCCGGAAGCGCAACGCTAATATATAATAAAAAAAAAGATTTTTAGTTTACTTTTATTAAAATTCGTTTTTGTAAAAAAAAAAAAAAACGTTTTAAATATTCGAAAATATAAAAAGAAAAACAAAAATATAAATATTTTTAGGAGTTTGATAAATATTTAAGTTTTATAAAGTTTCTTTGTTTTTATAAAAACATAAGTTTTATTTAAGTATTTTGTTTTTATTTAAAAACATATAAATATAAAAAAAAAATTATATATAAATCTAGTTTTAAGATTTTTATTTATAAAATTATAAAGTGATTCTATTTTTATTTAAGTTTTAAATATAAGTTTTATTTATACACATATATTTTTTTTTTATAAACAGAAAATAAAATTAAAAACAGAAAATAAAATAAATAAATAAAGAAAAACGCGTTGAAGATTAAACCTGTCAGTTGAAATTCTGAACCCCGCGACTCGCGGGGTTTGATGTTTTAAATACCGCAACTCGCGGAGTGACTCTGACACGCGACAGAACCCTAATTCAGCATTAATTATGGGGTATTTAATAATTATTATTATTATTAACCCTAATTATTATTATTATTATAATTAATTTTATTTTAACTTTTACTTTTTATTTAATTTATGTATTTAGTATTAATTAGTTTTATTAAATTGTAAAATTAATAGTTTTAATAAATAAATAATATAAAAATAATATTTTTATAAAAATTGTAATTTTTACAACTTTTTGTATATTTTTATATTTTGTCCCTTTTTAATTGTTTTAGCGTAATATTTGTATTTTTAGCTCATATTTAGTTTTAAACTTAGTTTTTGCCATAGTTATTTTTACTCCTAGATTTTTAGGCTTTGCCGTAGAATTCCTTAAATGCTTTTTCTTTAGACTAAGATTTAGGTGCTTTAGAATTTTGCGACGCCTTTTTAAGTTTTAGTTTCTTTTTAAGTTATTTCCATTTGGGATTTAGTTTTTCTTGTAAGCTTTAATATTTTTAGACGACTTTTACCTATGTATCAATTATCATTCCAATTAGTAATTTCAATTTGCGATTATAATTTTAAGTTAGTTGTAGTAATAAGGTTAGGTTAGTCAAGTATTTTTAAGTTTTATAAGTTTCTTTTATTTTTCCGTCACCTTTTATTTTTCAACCATTTTTCTTTTTCGACCTTTTTCGACGAACTCTTTTTCTTTCTTATTTCTCGCTATTCTAGTTTTAGGACATAGATTTTTATTCTACTTCTTATCTAAATTTCTTAAAATTACGAAAATTTATTTTAAGTGGTTAAATTAATAGACATCAAAATTTTCTGGTTCGTAGTAATAGTTGGATTTGTACGTGGACCGGGTTATTGGAGCCAAACAGTCCTCAATTATATTGAGACCAAACGAATCCTGCCCCTCTGCTGCATCTTTTGGCTATTCGAAACGTGGGCAAAATCAGAAAAGTCTATTGATTGGATAACTTATTATAATTTTTCTTTCCTTTTTAAAACTAATAGGATATTCAGTGAATGCACCGAGCAAGACGTTCACCACCTTTTGTACGTTCACCACCTGTAACTAGATCAAGACATTTAGCAAATATAACCGCCGTTGATTTTTCTTTAGAATCGTCATCCAGTCGACCAAGTACTTCAGTTTAAATTTCCGATAATCCATTTTTTGAACCCGACCTCACAATTGAGAATCCGGAGAATATTTAGGAACGATTCGTAGATCCCGAACCATTAAACTTTCCTCCGGAACCACCAATCATTCAAACAGAGATTGTTGAGGAACGAACCATTAAATCAGAATCATCTAGTGATACCGATTCAACAAATTCAATTATGGAGAATCTGGAACCTTTAAGTATGGAAGACCGAATGAGAGCTAAACGCACTGGCCAAGGTCACGCAATTACTCATCCAGATATTAATGCGCCAGATTATGAAATCAAAGGACAAATTCTACACATGGTAACTAATCAATGCCAATTTAGTGGTGCGCCGAAGGAAGATCCAAATGAACATCTACGTACCTTTAATAGGATCTGCACACTATTTAAAATCCGAGAAGTGGAGGATGAACAGATATATCTCATGTTATTTCCCTGGACTTTAAAGGGAGAAGCCAAAGATTGGTTGGAATCGTTACCTGAAGGGGCGATCGATACATGGGATGTTTTAGTTGACAAATTTCTTAAACAATTCTTTCCTGCATCTAAAGCCGTAAGACTTCAAGCAGAAATTGTTACGTTCACACAGAAACCGAATGAAACTCTATATGAGGCATGGACAATATATGGAAAGTTGTTAAGAGGATGTCCGCAACATGGTTTAGACACCTGTCAAATAGTACAAATATTCTACCAAGGATGCGACATCACTACAAGGAAAGACATAGATATAGCAGCTGGTGGTTCTATTATGAAGAAAACCGAAACTGATGCTTACAAAATTATTGATAACACTGCTTCCCACTCACATGAGTGGCACCAAGAAAAAGATATCGTTAGATCATCTAAAGCAGCTAGAGCCGATTCTAGCCATGACTTAGATTCCATTTCTGCAAAGATAGATGCTGTGGAGAGACGAATGGAAAAGATGACTAAGGATATTCACTCAATACGAATTAGTTGTGAGCAGTGTGGAGGACCACATTTGACAAAAGATTGTCTCAGTATTGAATTAACAATGGAACAAAGAGAGAATATTTCATACATAAACCAAAGGCCTGGAAATAATTATCAGAATAATTATCAACCGCCAAGACCGATTTACAATCAAAACCAGAATTATAACCGAAATATTCCATACAACAACCAACAAGGTCCTAGCAATCAACAAGTATCCAATAATACTTACAATCAGTAAAGACCTAATTTTCAAAACAAACCACCACAACAAACCGATGATAAAAAGCCAAATTTAGAAGATATGATGACGAAGCTAGTTGAAACTCAAACGCAGTTTTTCACATCTCAAAAACAAACCAATGAACAAAATGCTCAAGCATTTAGAAATCAACAAGCTTCTATTCAAAATCTGGAACAAGAAGTAAGTAACCTAGCAAGGTTAATAGGTGAAAGAAAACCGGAAAGTCTACCTAGTGATACAAATGCTAACCCCCGGAATGAAACAGCTAAAGCCATTATCACAAGAAGTGGTACAACACTTAAACCACCTGAAATACCTGTAACTTCTGATGAAGCCATTCCTACTCCACAAGAACCACAACCTGATCAAGATAAGGAAAAAGAACCGGTAGTTGAAAAGGTTAATGAAGATAACACAACTAAGGCTAAACCTTATGTTAAACCATATCAACCACCACTTCCTTATCCGAGTAAAATGAAGAAAGAAAAACTTGAAGCCGAGCAATCCAAATTCTTGGATATGTTTAAACAGATAAATGTAAATCTTCCTTTCATTGATGTGATTTCAGGAATACCTAGATATGCTAAATTATTGAAAGATCTAATCTCAAATAGAAAGAAAATGGAAGAACTCTCGGCTGTTACTATGAATGCTAATTGTTCAGCAGTGCTGTTGAATAAGATACCAGAAAAATTATCTGATCCAGGAAGTTTCACAATTCCATGTTTTCTGGGTAGTCTTAGTTCAATAGAAGCATTGGCAGACTTAGGTGCTAGTATAAATCTAATGCCGTATTCACTATACGCTAAACTAGACCTTGGAGAATTGAAACCAACCAGAATAAGCATACAACTAGCCGATAGATCAATAAAATATCCTAGAGGGATAATGGAAAACATGCTAGTTAAAGTTGGTACTTTAGTATTTCCAGTAGATTTTGTTGTTCTGGACATGGAAGAAGATTCTCAAGTTCCTCTCATATTAGGAAGACCATTCTTAAACACGGCTAAAGCAATGATAGACGTGTTCGGTAAGAAACTGACCCTAAGTATAGAGGATGAGAGTGTTACCTTTTCAGTTGATAGAGCAATGCAACAACCACAATCTGCAGATGATACATGTTATTATATTCAAACTATAGATGCACATGCAGAATTATTAGAAGAATTTCCAGAATTACAAGGAACAGGAGAATGTTCTTTAGGAGAAGGTAATGAACCAATTGATGAAGCTGAAATGTTAGCTACACTTATAGCTAATGGATATGAACCAACAACAGAAGAAATTCAAATGCTAAAAGAAGAAGACAGATATCGATATAAATCATCGATAGAAGAACCTCCGAAATTAGAGTTAAAACCACTTCCAAACCATTTGGAATACGCTTATTTACATGGTGAATCTGAATTACCTGTAATAATATCGTCTTCTCTTACTGAAAATGAGATATCACAACTCATTTCTGTGTTGAAAGCTCATAAACCCGCTATTGCATGGAAGATTCATGATATTAAAGGCATAAGTCCTTTGTATTGCACTCATAAAATCCTTATGGAAGAAGGTCATAAAACGTATGTGCAACGCCAACGAAGACTAAATCCTAATATGCAAGATGTAGTTAAGAAAGAGATTATTAAACTGTTAGATGCAGGTTTAATTTATCCAATTTCTGATAGTCCATGGGTAAGCCCAGTTCAATGCGTGCCAAAGAAGGGTGGCATGACTGTCATTACAAATGAGAAAAATGAGCTTATTCCTACTAGGACTGTAACAGGATGGCGTGTGTGTATTGATTATAGAAAATTAAATGACGCCACCAGAAAAGATCACTTTCCCTTACCTTTCATAGATCAAATGTTGGAAAGATTAGCCGGAAATAGTTACTATTGTTTTCTAGATGGATTTTCCGGATATTTTCAAATTCCAATAGCACCCGAGGACCAAGAGAAAACCACATTAACGTGCCCTTATGGTACTTTTGCTTACAAACGCATGCCATTTGGACTTTGCAACGCCCCTGCAACCTTTCAAAGGTGCATGATGGCGATTTTTCACGACATGATAGAAGAATGCATGGAAGTTTTCATGGATGACTTTTCAGTCTTCGGTGATACATTTGAATCATGTCTAGCTAATCTTGAACGAATGCTTCTTAGATGCGAACAATCAAATCTAGTACTTAATTGGGAGAAATGCCATTTCATGGTTAAAGAAGGCATCGTTCTTGGTCATAAAATTTTAAAAGAAGGAATTGAAGTGGATAGAGCTAAAGTAGATGTAATTGCTAAACTTCCACATCCCACCAATGTTAGAGGAGTTAGGAGTTTTCTAGGGCATGCCAGTTTTTACCGACGTTTCATAAAAGATTTTTCTAAAATTGCCACTCCTATGAATAAACTCCTAGAAAAGGATGCTCCATTCATCTTTTCAGATGAGTGTATCAAATCTTTTAATATTCTTAAAGAGAAACTCACTAATGCACCGATCATGATAACACCAAATTGGAATCTACCATTTGAACTAATGTGCGATGCAAGTGATTTTGCAATGGGAGCCGTTTTAGGACAAAGGATTGAAAAACGATTTCAACCTATATATTATGCTAGTAAGACGTTACAAGGAGCACAAACGAACTATACAACTACTGAAAAAGAAATCCTTGTTATTGTCTTTGCTTTTGACAAATTTCGATCATATCTCGTTCTAGCAAAAACGGTGGTCTATACCGACCATTCTGCTCTTAGATACTTATTTTCAAAACAAGATGCTAAACCAAGATTAATCCGTTGGATCTTACTCTTACAAGAGTTTGATATTGAAATCCGAGATAAAAGAGGAGCAGAAAATCTCGCCGCTGATCATCTTTCTCGTCTTGAAAATCCCATGAATCAGCCATACAAGACAACTTTCCTGATGAATATCTATTGAAGATAGATTATAAAGAAATCCCATGGTTTGCAGACTATGCAAACTACTTGGTTTGTGGATTCCTTGAAAAAGGATTATCGTACCAAAGACGAAAGAAATTCTTCAGTGATATAAAACACTATTTCTGGGAAGATCCACATCTGTTTAAAAGTTGTCCCGATGGAATAATACGCCGATGTGTATTTGGAGATGAAGCTAGTAAAATATTAAACCATTGTCACACAGGACCAACAGGAGGGCATTATGGGCCTCAACTAACAGCAAGAAAAGTTTATGAAGCTGGATTCTATTGGCCTACAATTTACAAAGACGCACACCTTCTTTGCAAATCCTGTGATGCATGTCAAAGGGCCGGAAAAATAAGTCAACGTGATGAAATGCCACAAAATGTCATCCAAGTATGTGAAGTATTTGACATTTGGGGTATTGACTTTATGGGTCCATTTCCAAAATCTCATAACAATCTATATATACTCGTAGCCATTGATTATGTATCTAAATGGGCGGAAGCACAAGCTCTCCTAACTAACGATGCACGAGTTGTAGTCAACATTTTAAAACGTCTTTTTGCAAGGTTTGGAACACCGAAAGCTTTAATAAGTGATCGGGGTACTCATTTCTGTAATAATCAACTTGAGAAAGTTCTTAAAAGATATGGAGTAACTCATAAAATCTCCACCGCATATCATCCACAAACAAGTGGACAAGTTGAAAATACCAACCGAGCATTAAAACGTATTCTAGAGAAAACCGTAGGATCAAATCCGAAGGAATGGTCCATTAAATTGGAGGATGCACTATGGGCTTTTAGAACAGCCTACAAAACTCCAATTGGAACCACACCTTTTAGACTTGTTTATGGAAAAGCATGTCATCTTCCAGTAGAAATTGAACACAAAGCATTTTGGGCTTTGAAGACATGTAATCTTGATTTACATGAAGCCGGACGTCTACGATTAAGTCAACTAAACGAATTAGAAGAATTAAGACATGAAGCATACGATAATTCGTTAATCTATAAAGAAAGAACGAAGAAATGGCATGATAAAAGAATCAGAAGTTCAAAAGAATTTAAAGAAGGAGACAGAGTTCTTCTTTTCAATTCACGATTCAAGCTATTTCCTGGAAAATTGAAATCAAGATGGTCTGGACCATTCATAGTCAAAAGAGTTTTCCCATACGGAACGATAGAATTGATAAATTCAAATGGGATTGAATTTAAAGTTAATGGTCACAGAGTTAAACATTACATACATGGTCCGATGGAAGTCGACAACGAAGTTAATCACAATTTCGACACCACAGCTAACTAAGTGTGGGGAGAATCAAGTCTTTAAAAGATAATATGTATTTCTGTTAGAGTTAGATTGTCTGTTTTCGTGTAGTTCTCGAAAATGGAACCCGAATGGTCTTTCCCTAGCAGACCCTAAAGAACTAGTCTTCTCCCCCCATTCTGAATTTTTATTTTTTTTTAGGAAATGAAGACTGCCTGTGAACTAAACCATGGTCTAATGCTACACGCTTTGATCACTAAACGTAATAATGACATACTACCGAGTGAATTAGTATCAGTAATCAGAGAAAGAATGGACGGAGTTAGAAAAGAATCCAGATGCGAAGATAATAAGTTACAATTTGGTAAAGGAAAATCAAAATCCGCAGCGAAAAGAAGAGCACGACACCTAGAAAGATGTCACAAATGCGGAAAATGGTCACATGGAGGTAAATGTTCAAATAATCAAACCTTTTCAAATACCGAATTTGTTACTTTATGCAGAGACGGACCGTTCATATGTTTAGAAGAAAAGACACTGAATGCTCGAGGTTACGCCTATGTAGCCATGGAAAACCAATTAAACCGACTATCTTATGAATGGGATAGATCATATAACTAAGAAATCTATTTCACAGGTATGTCTGTACAGTTTTTATTTTTATTTTTATTTTTAACCTTTTGATAATAAACGCTAATTTGTTCGCTAAAAAGTATTAAATTGGTATTGAATAAAATTAGGTTTGGCGACCGAAATTATTGATATCATTCAAAAATTTATTACATCACTGCGAAATTTAACGTTTATTCTTAAGGTATAAATATCTTTAAACAATCAACCCAAAATATTTCAAAAATTCGTCATGAGTTAAATTAGGTTTTGGAACCGAAATTACTTTACCGAAAAGAGGGGCGCATATTTTTGATAATATTTGATTGATTAAAGTGGGATAAAAAGACAAAAAGATTTTTAATTTTATTTTTACCATGTTTTTAAAATTAATATTTGAACCCTTTATAAATATTGTAAACTTTGTAAAATCAATATTTTTAAAATTGTAAATATTTGAAAAAATTAATATAAGTTTGGTATGAATTTATAATATAAATTTTTAAATTAAGTTTGGTGTAAATTTTTAATATTAATTTTGAATTTTATATTTAAGTTGTGTGAATTTAAAAACAAAAATTTACTTTATCTCATTAAGTTAAAAATATGATTTTTAAAATTCGTCGTAAGTTGAAGACTAGGTCTTTGAACCGAAATTGCTTTACCCAAGGGAGGGACGAGAACTTTTATTATCATTATTTTTAATCTTATTGAATTAAAGTATGCCAAAAACATTAAAAAACCAAAAATCTTAGCTTTTAAAACAATCGCTACAAAAAGACAAATTTTAAAATTTTGTCGAGGGACAGACTAGGACATCGATCCGAAACGACCTCGTCCTCAATAATAAGGAAAACAAAATTTTAAAAATTATTTACTTAATTGTTTAATAAGTTGAAGATTATAAAAAAAAAAAAAAAAAAAAATACCAAACTCCGCGACTCGCGGAGTTTGGAGCTTTGGGTCGAAAAATCAGAAAAAAAATATAAACACCTTAACTGATCAGTCCCAAAACAGAAAAAAAAAACACTGCGAAAACCTGCGCGAAAAACCCGAAAAATACACCCCAAAATCACAATTTTTAACCATTAATCACCAAATCTTTTACTAAAATCATGTTGAGAAGGATGCTATCTAGGAATTACTCAAGAAAAACGGTAAATTTCTACACCTAAACACCATTTAATCCGAAATTTGGTGTTCTTGAGCAATTTTTTCCCCAATTTGATTTTGATGCTTTTTAGTGTAATTAGGCTTAAATTGTTTATGTATTATGCTTGTATAACCTAGATTGATGCTGTTTAACATGATTAGAAGCCTTAAACTTCAAATTTTGAGTAATCTAGGGTTTGTGTTCTTGAGCAAATTTGGGGCTTTTTGATATAAACAGGTTATGGCCGATTTTTGTCATGAATTGTTGCTAAATTAAGTAGTGTAACATGTCTAGGTAGTTAAATGATTCAAACTTTGAGCCTAAACATGATTTTGAGAATTAAAGTGGACTTTTTCAAGTCTAAAATTCATGAACTTGATTTTTAAAAGACAATGCCATTTGAAACTTGTTTAATTACTAGTAATGATTATTTTGACATGTTATTTGAGTTGAATGCTTATGAACTTGGCGAACATTTTCGTATATGCTTATTTGAAAAAGTGTAGATTTGATGAAAATATGAAAATAAGCTTAAGTTTGATATAAATTGATCATGTCATTGTAATTATTTTGATTGATGATTTTGCTGACACTAATGCATATTTGGATGCACAAAAATTGTGTTTGATGTGTTTTGCAGACTGAAAGGGGTGAATCTTCATCCCAAGCCCGCAATGCTTCTGCTGAGAATGCGGAACAACAGGAGGTGGATAACTACTACAAGCAGGATATACCTCATCCAGTCATGACCTTTTCTGATATGCACTTGGAAGAGTTGCACCTGAACCTGAGATTTGACAGACTTTGGATAGATTATCCAAAATATCAAAGGGGTTTGCATACTCTTTATTCTAAGGTTGTTGAGGTACCGAGGGTCATAGAATGAGGACCCTTAGAAGCTGTAGAATTGGCCGGGCCAATTAGGGAATTACTTGTACAGAGGTATGGTAATTCTACTTTTAATGACTGGGTACGTTTATTCACCATGCGTAGACCTGTATATAAAGTATGGTGTGAAGAATTTTTGTGTAGTATAGAGTTGAATGATCGGGTAGCTAGTTTAACCGATCGTTCTTTTATTAGATTTTTGTTAGGCGGTTCGATGCGCCACATGTCTTTACTAGACATGGCTCAGGCTTTACGTATATATACGCCTGAGGAGTTAGCATCTGCCGATTGTAGAGGGTTGATACTAAACGGTAGAAAGATAGATGAAAATTTTGATACACACGGTGTGTGGAGTCAAATGACAAGCCATCACCGTTTCAAAGGGGGAAATTACTCTTATTTGGATATAGATAGAGCCGAATTAAGAGTGATACATAGGTTTTTAGCTAATTCGATTACACAAAGGGGTAAGAACAAGGAAAAAGTAAATGAACAAGATTTGTTTTACCATATGTGTATTCGAGACCCACAAAGCGCTGTAAGTATACCATATTGTGTGGGTTATTATTTATCAGCTATGGTTCGGGGGATGCGACCGCATAGCATAATAGGAGGTGGTATTTTTATTACTTTGATTGGTGAATATCTCGGTGTGGATATAAGTCGGGGGGGATTATTAGTAGAAGAACCAGAACCCCGCGATACTATAGGTTTAAATGTATACCATGGTGCGAAAGTTTTGAAGAGGCGAAATAACGCAGCAGTACGATACCATGGTAGACATCCACAGGTGGAGAGAAACCAACAGCAAGGTAATGTAGGAGGGGGGAATGAGATGCAAGAAATGCAAAGGTTTATAGCTTCTCAGGAATACGAAAATGCTAGACAGAGAGCATTTGAAGATTGGCAAGTTCATCAGAACCAAATCATAGCTCATTGCCAACATATAGGTAGAAACTATATTCCTACACCGAAACCCATCTTCCCTCCCTGGTCTATAGAGATGCAGCCACCGTATCCTATGTATGACCCTGCCGAAGCATTCTATAGCACCTATGGTTATGCCTGGAACCCCTATTGGTACCAGTATTATCCCTAGTATACTTAGTTTTTTTTTTTTTTTTTTTTTTTTGTAATTTGTAATTATTGATACATTTAATGCTTTTGTTAATATTGTAATCATTTTTATAATTATCTAACTTTTATTCTTAGATTTTAATAATTTTTGAATGTGGGGTAATATACCAAACTTCAAAAATATGTATATATGTTTGCAGTTTATCTTATGTACAAAACATGGTAAAACAACGCATTTTCAAAGACTGGCATTAAGTTCAGCAAAAGCAACTAATTTTGACGACAGGATGCAAAATATATGTGAAATAACAACAAGACGGAATGAACAAATGATGTGCAACATTTATCATTCAGCAAACAAACGGCAATATATTTGGAAACTTTGGTAAAAATTTAATCATTTTCACACAAATCACCCTCAATAATTTAAATTATTACTGATTTCTTGCAAATGAGGGCATTGCAAGATCTTAAGTGTGGGAAGGGGTTAAATTCTTTCGGATTTTAAAATTTTTTACTTTATACACTTGGTTACCATTAAAAATACTAGTAAAGCAGTAGTTGTATTAGAATCTAGTGCTCTCTGATAATAAAGAACAGCCCTAGTCTTATATACTGACTACCCAATTCTAGTAAAATTTTTCAAAATTTTTAATTAAATGAACTCAAAATCATGTTTATACATATTTATGAACGATAAAACTAGGTTTTAACACCGAAATTATTGTTACCTCGGGAAGGACATAAATTGAGAAACAAACCAAAATGTTAAAATTCATTTAAAATGGAATAGAGGACGATAAAAAGGAAAATAAAAGCCAAGTGTGGGAAAATTTACCAAGTTATCTTAAACATATGTCACATATATCTGTAACAAATAACTGAAAATACTTTTGCTTTGGACTAAACTAAACTGTTTTACCAAATGAAAGAAAAGAAAAGATGGATCTACACGATGAATCAATTCCATCATTAAAAGGAAGTAAAGTCTTCCGAAAAAGAAACGCGCTTCTTGATTTAGGTCATGAAGTTGTCGTCCAGACCAGCTGTAGGTTGACGAAAAATCTAGAAAAGTCATCACTAAAATCAGCAGGAAATCCACGGACCTCAGCATTAAACAGGGTCGCCAAGTGGTCAGATTTATCCTAACCATGAGAAGGATTTATCTCGTACAATGGGGGGGCACCATGCAAATTAGCTGGATAAGACTAATGAATCAGATCCCCAGAAAGGATAATCTCCTTAAAGATTAAAAATCAGCTTTTAAGACTGATATTACTCAATCCTAGAGATTGACCTTAAAGATTGAGAATTCAAACTCATGGAATTCAATGATATCTAAACTCGAGCTTGAACGAGAAAATATTTTGATCAAAATTATAAACCGATTTGTTTTCTGAAAACCCTATTTTCAATGCGTTCATTACCATTGAACGTAAAATCCTAGGAATTCACCTGGAATTCATTAGGTCACCTGAACCAAATCGGGTGTCAACCGTAAGAACGGTGGTTGCATAGCATGGTCAAAGACAGGACCTTGTGCCATACCGAAAAATTATAAGGGTGAGCTTTACTATTGCTCCTACCAAGGATAGTAATTGCGTCCGACACGTTATAGACCATAATTAAAAGCATGTCAGGGGACATTGCCTTAACAGTTGCTTGTTCAACGCTTTCCTTTACAACCGGACGGTAGTTTACCGAAAGGTAATATACGGGACAAGTAAACTGGACGTGTTGCTTTCCAAATACAAGGTTAGCAAGTGGGTGACACAAAACCGCAAGTTTTGAGCTAAAATTTTCAAATCTGAAACCCACCAAACCCACAAAAATATTTTGCAAACACCGGTAAAGGGTTATTCCGGAAAACTTATCTAGGGTAAAAACTAGATTTAATTTTCAAAAGATCAAATGTTTTCATAAAGATCCAATTTCCTTAATGGATCTAAATTTTTATAGTCATGTGGGACTGTAAACCATATCGTTACTACCATTGTTTATACCGCCGTATAGAAATCACTGATGTACAAAGTGTGAAGAATAAAGAAGTGATTCTAGTATTTCAAGACGATATTGCTTGAGGACAAGCAACGCTCAAGTGTGGGAATATTTGATAATGCTAAAAACGAACATATATTTCATAGCATTATTCCTCAAGAAAGACAAGCTTTTAGTTGCAATTGTTCTATTTACAAGTGATATTCGTTTAAAAAATAAAAGGTGAAGACAAAAGACAGATTCGACGAATTGAAGACGCAAACGACCAAAAAGCTCAAAAGAACAAAAGACAATCAAAGAGGTTCCAATTATTGATAAGAAACGTCTCGAAATTACAAGAGTACAAGATTCAAAACGCAAAGTACAAGATATTAAATTGTACGCAAGGACGTTCGAAAATCCGGAACCGGGACCAGAGTCAACTCTTAACGCTCGACGCAACGGACTAAAAATTACAAGTTAACTATGTATATAAATATAATATAATATATAATTAATTATATTAATTATATATATATATTATATTTATAAATAAAAACCGTCGGCAGAGAAAGACTCCAAGGGACTGAGCTGTAATTTCATTCTCCGCGACTCGCGGAGTTTGAAGGCCAAAAAGGCCGCGATTCGCGGAGCCCCCAGTTTTGAAACTCCCTATAAAGCAAACCGAATTCTGATCATTTTCATCATCTTTTTCTTCTTCTTCTCATACGTAAAATATATATATATATATATTTATAATTTATATTTTAATTTTAATTATAATTCTAATAATAAGGGTATGTTAGCAAATGTTGTAAGGGTGTAAGTCGAAATTCTGTCCGTGTAACGCTACGCTATTTTTAATCATTGTAAGTTATGTTCAACCTTTTTATATTAATGTCTCGTAGCTAAGTTATTATTATGCTTATTTAAAACGAAGTAATCATGATGTTGGGCTAATTACTAAAATTGGGTAATTGGGCTTTGTACCATAATTGGGGTTTGGACAAAAGAACGACACTTGTGGAAATTAGACTATGAGCTATTAATGGGCTTTATATTTGTTTAACTAAATGATAGTTTGTTAATGTTAATATAAAGATTTACAATTGGGCGTCCCTATAAATTACCATATACACTCAATCGGACACGATGGGCGGGGTATTTATATGTACGAATAATCGTTCATTTAACCGGACACGGGAATGGATTAATAGCCACTAGAATAATTAAAACAGGGGTGAAATTATGTACAAAGGACACTTGGTATAATTGATAACAAAATATTAAAACCTTGGGTTACACCCAGTCGACATCCTGGTGTAATTATTAAACAAAGTATTAAAATCTTGTTACAGTTTAAGTCCCCAATTAGTTGGAATATTTAACTTCAGGTATAAGGATAATTTGACGAGGACACTCGCACTTTATATTTATGACTGATGGACTGTTATGGACAAAAACCAGACGGACATATTAAATAATCCAGGACAAAGGACAATTAACCCATGGGCATAAAACTAAAATCAACACGTCAAACATCATGATTACGGAAGTTTAAATAAGCATAATTCTTTTATTTCATATTTAATTTTCTTTATTTTATATTTAATTGCACTTCTAATTATCGCATTTTTATTGTTATTGTATTTAATTGCACTTTTAATTATCGTACTTTTTAATTATCGCAAGTTTATTTTATCGCACTTTTATTATTCACAATTTCATTTATCGTTATTTACTTCATGCTTTAATTTAAGTCTTGTATTTATTTTTAATATTTTACATTTGGTTTTAACTGCGACTAAAGTTTTAAAATCGACAAACCGATCATTAAACGGTAAAAACCCCCCTTTATAATAATAATATTACTTATATATATATTTGTATTTTTATAAAAGTAAACTAATATAGCGTTGAGCTTTGTTTAAAAAAGATTCCCTGTGGAACGAACCGGACTTACTAAAAACTACACTACTGTACGATTAGGTACACTGCCTATAAGTGTTGTAGTAAGGTTTAAGTATATCCATTCTATAAATAAATAAATATCTTGTGTAAAATTGTATCGTATTTAATAGTATTTTCGCACTAAAAATAATACTATTTTGTATACACCCCCTACGACATCAAGAACGATACGTAGAACGAAGATCATACTCAAAGTACAGATGATGATATTGAAGCATGGATTGTTGATGGTACTGGTGCTGTTATTGATGATACTGTTGGTGCCGGTGATGTTGCTGAAGCTGGTACATTTTGCACCATATTCTCCGAATTCATTATTCGAGCGCGAAGTTCGTTGACTTATTACTTCAGGATGAGCGTCGGTCGGAACGAGCGGATGAATAAGGTTCAGAATTGTGGATAGAATATAATCTTATCGAGTTACCCTAGAAATGAGACTGAAAATGGTGTCTCGAACAGGTTCGCCGGTAAACGCTTCAGGTTCAGTGTCAAGAGGTGAATTTGGTTGGTGGAAGGGATTGCCTTCTGCGCGTTTCCATTAATTAAGTTGACTACGAACCCATCAGATGAATTGATAATGGCTGATTGGTTGATTCATGCCAATGACGCTATTTTCGGAGCTTAGGTGAACATCTATGTCGGAATAGCTGTTGGAATAACTATCGGAATAGCTATTGGAATCTGAGGGACTCGAACTGGTTGCAGGATTCATCTCGTACGATCAGATGAAGGATTTTCGATAAGAAATAGATTATAGGATATAGATTAGTACCCTGCAATACATAATTTACATATGCATATATAATACTAAAATCCCATAAGTTACGGAGGAATCTACCAAAGTTGTCAGGCAAAGTTACGGTAACAGATACGCTAAGATATGAAGTAGCAGATACGCTAAGATATGAATTTTTGTCTATACACTATTCATGCCGTCAATGCAGTAAAACATGTCTAGACTAAGAATGATAAGCAAGTGATTCCCTAAGAATGATAAGCAGGAAATTTTCGACTCGAAATGATAAGCAAAACTTATGACATGCAGACACGGTCGAAGTCCAGACTCACTAATGCATCCTAAAGACTTATCAGTTAGACACACTAATGCAGACCCGGTTCACTAAGACCTCCGCTCTGATACCAACTGAAAGGATCCGTCCTAATCCATCCGGACGAAGTCCATATCGATTATAAACGATTCACAACAGTTGATTACATCGCGAGGTACTTGACCTCTATATGATACATATTACAAACATTGCATTCGTTTTGAAAAGACAATCTTTCATTACATCTGAAATTGTCAGACATGCATACCATTTCATAATATATCTAACTATAATTGACTTAATAATGATCTTGATAAACTCAACGACTCGAATGCAACGTCTTTTGAAATATGTCATGAATGACTCCAAGTAATATCCTGAAAATTAGCAAATACACAGCGGAAGATTTCTTTCATACCTGAGAATAAACATGCTTTCAAGTGTCAACCAAAAGGTTGGTGAGTTCATTAGTTTATCATAAATAATCATTTCATAATTTTAATAGACCACAAGATTTCATATTTTCAGATGTCATAAACGTACGTCCCATGCATAGAGACAAAAATATCATTCATGTGGATTGAACACCTGGTAACCGGCATTCACAATATACATATAAGAATATCCCCATCATTCCGGGATCCTCCTTCGGACATGATATAAATTTCGAAGTACTAAAGCATCCGGTACTTTGGATGGGGCTTGTTGGGCCCGATAGATCTATCTTTAGAGTTTGCGTCTGTTCCCTAATTCTTAGATTACCAGACTTAATAAAAAGGGCATATTCGATTTCGATAATTCAACCATAGAATGTAGTTTCGATTACTTGTGTCTATTTCGTCAAACATTTATAAAAGCAGCGCATGTATTCTCAGTCCCAAAAATATATATAAAAAGGGAGTATTGAAACTCACACATATAAATATTGTAAAACAGTTAATAAAATATTTGCATGTATTTTCAGCCCAAAAACATAAAGAGTAAAAGGGAGCAAATGGAACTCACTTAATGTATTTTGTAGTAAAAATACATATGACGACATTAAACCAGTGTAGGGTTGGCCTCGGATTCACGAACCTATATCATTCATCTATATATATATATATATATATATATATATATATATATATATATATATATATATATATATATATATATATATATATATATATATATATATATATATATTAAAATATATACTCGTAACCGTACAAATATTTTTATTATATTTTAAATTGTATAGTTAATTTGTGTATATATTCAAAATGATTAATATTTATATAGTTATATTAATATGTCCATATTTATATACCTAATTGTTTAGTGTTACATTTAAAAAAAAAATCGATAGTTGTCATTTGTAAGTAATTATATAAATAATCTTAATAGGTTTGATATATATGGTTATGTGAAATTTAATTATAATTATAGTACATGTAATAAGTATATTTAATGTTCAAAATATTTATTTACTAAAATGATATTTTTGATAATAATGATTTATTAATAATAATAATAAAGATAACTTTATTAATAGTGATATTACTAATAATAAGAATGATAATGATAATCTTTAATAATAATAATAATGATAAGTTATTTTATTTTTACAACAATATTGATAATAATATCTAATATTAATAACGAGCAGTGATAATACCAAGGACGATAATAATAATGTTATTACTAATAATGATACTAACAATAATAATACAATGATAATATTGCTAATAATAATAATAATAGTTATGTTGATACTATTGGTAATAATAATGATATCATAGTTTATATTAATAATCATTTTGCTAATAATAACAACTAACATAACAATAATAATAATAATAATGATAATAATAATAATAATAATAATAATAATAATAATAATAATAAAAATAATAATAATAATAAATATAATAATAATAATAATAATAATAATAATAATAATAATAATAATAATAATAATGATAATAATGATAATAATAATAATAATAATAATAATCATAATAATAATAATAATAATAATAAGATTGGAGAAACTACCTCAAATGTAATGAATTCCAAAAAGAAAACAGTCCACACCCGGGCTCGAACCCGAGACCTCTAGCTAAACAACCCAACACCCTGACTGTAACACCCTAGGCAAATCCCCCATCGCCCACGAACATGAGTGATCATGGGATTATAAGGTAATACTCACGCTTAAATGACACAACGCGTTTTGGGATCACAGGCTGAGTAGAAGTGCGAGTACGTTGTGGTTAAGCGTGCTCGGGCGAGAGCACTACCAGGATGGGTGACCTCCTGGGAAAGTGCTTCTCGTGTGTGGTATCCAAGAAAAAGATGTGCGCCTGCGGGCAAAACGGACAATATTTTGGTCATGTTAAGCTGGGGTGTTACAGAATGGTATCAGAGCCACTCATGTGCCGTTGGGGGTGGTGGGGCAAACCTCATCGAGGACGATGAGTCCCTAAGGGGGGGTGAATGTAACACCCTAGGCAAATCCCCCATCGCCCACGAACATGAGTGATCATGGGATTATAAGGTAATACTCACGCTTAAATGACACAACGCGTTTTGGGATCACAGGCTGAGTAGAAGTGCGAGTACGTTGTGGTTAAGCGTGCTCAGACGAGAGCACTACCAGGATGGGTGACCTCCTGAGAAAGTGCTTCTCGTGTGTGGTCTCCAAGAAAAAGCCGTGCGCCTGCGGGCAAAGCGGACAATATTGTGGTCATGTTAAGCTGGGGTGTTACACTGACCATTGGAACCAAGCTGTTTTTCTGATTTAATGTACCTTTCCTAGATATTTATTCTGTATTATTAACAGTTTGTTTTTCTCTTCTTCTTCCTTGAGTCGACAGTGCACTCAACCACTATCCCAACTAATTAACTTCCGATTTTTCTTTTCCTTCTAAATTAATTTAAAGATTGTTTGTACAATTATTAGGAACAAACAACCACAAAAGAAAATAAAATTTTTTTTTTTAAAAACCCTGCTGCTGTCGCAGCGAAAAGAAAAAAAAAATAAAAAAAAATTGATATCGAGATTGAGGAAGTTTTGAACAATGTTTATAACATGAAAAGGTTTGCAAATCACCATTAGAAACTTTACAAATCCTCAATTGATCCTGAAACATCGGATTGGATTCGAATTTCGCTATGAACAATTGGTTGACTTTTTTATTTAAAATCTTTGACTCACAAATTCAGATCTAATACAAGGAATTAGATGTTCAAACTTTGAAGATTATTTTATCAAAAGATTACTAACAATACTGCATTTCAAATTTTTTGAAATTCGTTGATGAATTGACCTGTTTGAAAATCAAATCAAGAACTGGCAACCGGCCTTCGTTCTTTTTTTTTTTTACTGAACTTCATTAAATTAAAACTAAAAAAAATAATTGCAAGCTGTATTTGATAAATTATATCGACTGGTATCCTTCAACGACTGAATTTGATTGTTTTAAATAGCAACTTGGGTTGACAGGTTGTATCATTCAGGTACCAATATAATTAAAAAAAAATAGAAGGAGAAAGGTATTGCTAACAACTTCGTACCAATTATCTGACACACTTTTGTTGTGAATCAATGAGTGGATTGACAAATGGGATCAGGAAAGGAAATTTGGAAAGAAAAAAAAAAGTAGACAAAGACCCTTAACAGCTTTTGCATAATTCATTGAAATTTTTAATTAATATTAATAATAGTTATTAATAAGTATATTAATAATTAATAATAATATTGCTAATATTATTAATGATAACAAATATTAATAATTAATAGTAATAATAATAATAAATATATAACTAATAATAATACCAATAATAATATAAATGATGTTATAAAGATACTAATAATAATAATAAAACTAATAATAGAAACATCAAATAACACTAATAATAATTAATGATAAAAGTAATGATAATAATAATAATAATAATATGATAATATTGATAATAACAATTTTAAATAACATGGTAATTTTAGTAATCAAGTTAATAATAATACATTCAATAATCCTAATTAAATTTATACTTTTACTAATACGATGATACTAGTAAGTATAATAATAATGTTATTATTAATATTTTTCTTTAGTCATCATAATAATAATTATGTTAATAACTATATTTTTAACTTGTAATTACTTATACAATTTATTAATTGTATCATATTTACTTATTACATAATGTTTTGAATCTTTAATATTTATTAATTATTTTATGTATAGCATTCATACATGTATATATATATATATATATATATATATATATATATATATATATATATATATATATATATATATATTTTAATAGTAACTTTATTATTCTGTATATGATTTCACATTTTCAATTTAAATGATTTAACTGTATTCTGTCATTTTAAATTAGTGTATACATTTATATTTATATTTATAATTATATATATATATATATATATATATATATATATATATATATATATATATATATATATATATATATATATATATATATATATATATATATATATATATATACACACAGATATACATACATATATATTCACATATTTGTTTACACAAAATTGTTCATGAATCGTCGGAATAGCTAAAGGTCAATTGAATATATGAACCTAGTTTTCAAAGTTTTCGAGACTCAACATTACAGGCTTTGCTTATCGTGTCGGAAACATATAAAGATTAAGTTTAAATTTGGTCAGAAATTCTTGGGTCATCACAATTCAGGTCCAGGGGCTTGAGCTATAGGATCCTTTAAATCAGTAATCCAAACGCTTTCTATTCTATAATTTCGTAGACGTCATCCGTCAGGAAAATTCAATGATCAAAACAACAAGAAAGCAAGAAAAGTAATGAATATGAATAGTGATGACATTATAATGTCTTTGAGATTCTCGATAACTCAATGACATTTTCTGGTTCGCAAACCGATGCATAAAGGCATAAAGCATATAGGTACGTGATATAACAGGGAGTTATATACGTTTGAGTATGAATAATAACAAATATAGGAGTTTCAAAATTCATGGATAATATTTCATGTAATACATATGTAATACACAAACCACGATAGATGACTTAGGAATGTCAAGAATTTCAGAAATCATAGTGTCGCATTTAAACGCGGTGGCGTAATTGGATTGTACTTAGAAAAGTGAACAGAGTTCTTAGATTGGCTTGGAATTCTAAGATAAGTAAAGTTTCTAAAGTATAGTGTAGCATTTAACAGTTAAAGGCAACAATTAAAGGCACTATGGTCAAGGAAAGTTGTAGTCCTACATTGCTAAGGTACCTAATTGTATAAGGCACACTTAAAATTCAATCCTGGTTCTCTACAACAGCCTGCTCTGATACCAATCTGTGACACCCCCAAATAGGGCTTGGGGTATTTGTGACTAATTATATCAAATCACAGTTGTATAAACGAGAACGACTCTATATGAGACGTTATATTGAGTTTTGCAGCGGAAGATAAATATGTTACATTGTATATAATGAACAACGCATTAAATGTCTTTAATTGATATGATATGTAATGAAGACTCCAAGCATAGCAAGCAATCATCATCAATTTAGCAAGTGTAAGTCTTTCAAATTATCCATGAATGACTTGTTGAAATGTTGCTTTCAATTAGCAAATACACAGCGGAAGCATTATGTAAGACCTGAGAATAAACATGCTAAATAGTGTCAACCAAAAGGTTGGTGAGTTCATAGGTTTATCATAAATAATGATTTCAATAATAGTGTTAGACCACAAGATTTAATAAAGTTGATATAGAAATATCAATATAAAGTGTTGATTGATATAGAAATATCAATCTAAAAGTAATGCTGAGTTTGTAATATCGCGACTAAACAAAAGTTACCCCGTGACACTTGTTATTCGTATCGTTGAATCATTATTATGTAGTCAAAGACCAACGGTCAACTGACTAGAGACGTCACTCTCAGTAGCGCTACTCACAATAACTAAGTTTGCATCTTATACTTCAGCAATTAACGATATTACGGCAGGGATTTAGCATGACAAAGCATGTATATAGCATAAAGTTTGAGTACTTGTGTCTAAATGTAAAACAGTTATAAAAGTTGCGCATGTATTCTCAGCCCAAAAATATATAAAAAGGGAGCTATGAAAACTCACAATACTGTATTTCGTATTTCACGAGTATGATGGCACTGAACAAGTGCAGAGTTGTCCTTGGATTCACGAACCTATATCAATTATTTATATATTAACACGTATATTGAACATATAATATTAATCAAACTAGTTTGTGTACAATATATTACTTATATATATATATATATATATATATATATATATATATATATATATATATATATATATATATATATATATATATATATGTTCTATGTATAAGTATTTGTTTGATAAAACGATTTTAATAATGATAACAAATAAAGAGTAGTATTATTTTGTAATAACAATAATAATACTAGTAGTAAAAATGATAATAATCATAATAAGGTTTTAAAAATAATAATAATATAGTTTTGATGATAGCAAAAATGTTAATTTTTGTATAAATGATAATAATGATAATAATTTTAATAATAACAATACTATTGTTAATTATAATAATAATAATGGTAATATTATATTAATTTTCATAATAGCAATGATAATAATAAATTTTAGGATGATAATAATATTATTGATAGTAATAATAATTAATACTAGTAAAAATGATAGTAATAATGATAATAATAATGAAAATGATACTTTTAGTAATAAAAATAATAATTTTATTAGTAATGATGAAACTAATAACTTTAATGATAATACCAACAATATTATTAGTAATAATAATGGTAATGATAATAATAATCATATTAATAATAATGATAATTATAATATGGAGTTTAGTATTAGCATAATAAATAATAATAATAATAATAACTAATACTTATGTTAATAATTATATTAATAATAAATGAATGATAATAATAATAACAACAATAATAATAATAATAATAATAATAATAATAATAATAATAATAATAATAATAATAATAATAATAATAATAATAATAATAATAATAATAATAATAATAATAATAATAATAATAATAATAATAATAATAATAATAATAATAATAATAATAATAATAATAATAAAAAGAAAAGAAAGTGAGACTACCTTAGAAGAAGCTTTAAAAAAATAAATGACCAAGCCTAGAATCGAACCCGGGACCTCCCGCTCACACACAACACCCCATAACCATTGAACCATTGTTGTTTTTCTGTTTTTAATCTATACTTATATATTTATAAACCGAATACTTGTGTCTTCTTCTTCTTCATCATTATAATCGACCAGAGCCCAAATAATTATAATAGCGAGTTTGTAAGTTGAATTAGAAGGCGTAATTGAAACAGAAACAATAAGTGGCTGATTAAAACAGAAGAAAAAGAAAAGAAAGTAGTAGCAGAAGCTCGAAGAAAAAAATAAAATAAAAAGGATGAACTCAATCATTGATTTTAAATTTGAGATCGTTTTAGACCATAAGTTCTACATGAAGTAAGTAGTAGATCACTCCTAGAAACTTTTGTAATCGTCAATTGCTCCAGAAACTTTCAAACAAGTTCGAATTTTATGAAGAACACGTTGTTTGAATTTTTATTTTGAAACTTTGACCTCGAAATTAAAACTTGATACAAGGAATTGGACCCTAAGATTTTGCAGACAGTTTAAGTACAAGATTCTTAACAAGGCTGCAATTATAAATTTTGAAATTCAATAATAAATCGAGCTTTTGGAAAAATGGAATAAAAATAGATATAACGAGCTGTAACAAAAAATATCAACGATTCACTGTTGCTGTATGTATATATATATATATATATTTGATATTGAAGATGAGTAATCGAATGAACTTATTTAACAACTGTACTGTACTGATTGATTTATAGCAAAATGGTTCGACAATTACAAATTTCTGGCCAGTAGAGGAAACAAAAATATCAGGAAAATAAATAAACAAATAAAAAGCTGCTCGTGATTAAAAAAAAAAGTAGATCTGAATCTAAAAAAATAATAAAGAAAGCAGATAAAAAAATATATAAATCGTGGTCGGATCTTGACTTCTATATTTATTTATTTATTATTTTTTTATTAATAATTAATAGATATATTAATATAATAATACTATTAATAATAATAATAATAATAATAATAAGTTGTATTTATATTAATCTTATCACTTTTAGTGAAAGTGTTAATATTAATGATATTAATGTTATTAATAATTATTAATAATAATAACATTAATAATATTTGTAGTAATAATACTTGTAACTAATGATTAGTGATATATTAAAAAGTGATATTAATAATAATATCAATATAAGGAATTAATATTAATGAATAATGGTTCGTGAATCGTCGAAATTAGTCGAGGTTAGGTTTAAATTTTGTCGAAAATTTCCGGGTTGTCACAACTTGCTCCTTGACTACATTGACTAATTGCTCGTTAATCGTATCTAGAAACATTTTCTTAAGATCCTCGAGGAACTCCGCCTTTTGACGTTTAAAGATGGCCTCAACTTTGACCGTGAGCTCAACGTCCTCACTCGTACTTCCATCATTGGTGTCGTGTCCATTTCTCATCTTCATTCTATAAAACGGAAAAGATTAAACAACGGAACGAAAGGACATAACACATATGTATATACATATACACCACACTACTCCATCTCGCTCAACAATCGTCGTACATCGCTTGTTTGACACGATTTGAACCTGTAACAATGGTAGCTAATCATTGTTACACGAGCACATCACATTAACTCACTAGTACCACGTCTATCTAGCTTGACGATTTCAATACCACACAAAACAATAGCGCATGATTAAACTACCCAAGTCTCGGTCAAACTCCAAAAGCTAACACATCCAAAAAGCGTCCCCCAACAACAAAGCGGGAAATCTCTAATCCAAAATAACGCCCTTACCCTTATCCACGTCGGAGCCTATAAAAAGATAAACAACGAGAGGGTAAGCAAAGCTTAGTGAATGCAATAATTATACACATACATATATAATATATCTACTTGCAAACACTTACATGCATACCGCATACATGCTAGCAAACACAATTAGCTTATCGTCATAAATACAAGCTATAACCTCCAATAACAAACTAGCATAACAATAGCATATTTAACTTGAACAAATATAATATGCTTACACTACAACACAATAACCATGGTTAACCAATCGAACGAGGGAACGGTGTTTAAAGACCGTCGGAGTTCATAACAACCATTAGTGCACTTAACACTTCGTACACTAACCCCACGGGTGGCATCTTAACACATCGATACTTCACCCTGGGTGGCGTCTTAACACGTCGACACTTCACCCCGAGTGGTGTCTTAACACTTCGACACTTCACTCTTCATTTTACTTGAGGTGGCATCTTAACACGTCGATACTTTACCTCGAGTGGCGCCTTAACACGTCGGCACTTCACCCGTTAATCTCTTGGAGTGGCATCTTAGCACATCGATACTTCACTCCGGGTGGTGTCTTAACACATCGACACTTCACCCCGGGTGGTGTCTTAACACTTCGACACTTCACCCCGGGTGGTGTCACATTACTTTGAGTGGTGTCTTAGCACATCGACACTTCACTCGTCACATTACTTTGAGTGGTGTCTTAGCACATCGACACTTCACTCGTCACGTGAAATGTGGTGTCTTAGCACATCGATACTTCACATCTCACGCTACAACAAATAAATACATTATATACCTACGCATATAATTATTCCACTCACCTTACGCCTTCGGTGAATCAATAAACCAAGCTTGAAACTTCAAGGTAACGCACCTATTACAAAGCATAAATAATCAATCATTCGTTCAAGTTGGTCAAACTCACAACACTCACCATTACTAGGTCATTTTAACCCATTTGGACACTTAACCCTAAAATTGGGTCAACTCACACCAAAACCCTAACATTAGCCAAGATAGGTTTAAAACACATTTCAACACAAGGTTTATGCATTAATCACAAACATTAACTAACCTAGGTCCATTTTGACCCGTTTGACCAATTTAAGGTCAACACACCCATTTCGGGTCATCCACTAACCCACAACAACGCCCACTTACATATATATAGGTGTGCTAGCAATTTACTAACTAATTAAGGCTCATAAACAACAATTAATACTTGAAAAACCCTAGTTAGTCATCTTTGAGTCTACATGACCCAAATTCACCCAATTCACCCACAAATGGGTTTTAAGTTCATCATTTACCCCAAACCCTAACCCTTAATCAAATTAAACAAGGAAATTAAGATTAAAGCATACCACTACACTCAAAGTATAGCTAGGAAGTAGATGAACAACTTTATAACTTGAGCTTAAGCAAGATTCCTTCTTCTTCTTCTTCTCCAAAATGAGTTTTCTCACACTAGGATCTTACTCTCTCTCTCTAGATATTAAATGGAGGTGATAAGGGTTGTTGAAGATGGAGTAAATGAAGCTCCAAGATTGATCTAGGGCCTTTAATTCGGGCCCCCATGTGTAATTACCAAAAAGCCCTCAAAATATCTAATTTAAAAAAGGAAGAAGTGAATTGTCAGCATTTGGCGCGGCGTGCCATTACCCTGCGCGGCGCGCGGATGGCCTGGGCAGAATCCTTCTTCATTTTAAAATGTACAACGAAAGCCCCACTTCAAGTATCTTATTTACACTTAAGTACACTACAAATATTCGGGTCTTACAATTTCCTTACTGAACTTAAGAATCAATTCTACCCCAAGAATGCTCAAAAGGATGCGATGAGTCGTCTACGTAAATTACATCATTCCGGGACAATTCGTGAGTATATTAAAGAATTCACGAACTTTAGCCTGGAGGTCCCAGATATTCCCGATGATATTCTTCTCTTCTATTTTCTCGATGGGTTGCAACCTTGGGCTAAAATGGAGCTGGAGAGACGAGGAGTCCAAGACCATGCCACCGTAATTGCTCAAACGGAGGCACTAGTCGACCATGCTAATAGGAAAGATTCGTTCAAGTCAAAAGATAAGAAGGTGAGCCATGAGAAAGGTGGGGGAGATAAGCCCGCCCAATCAAGGAGTGATAATACACGTAAGCCACCAACCGAGAATAACAAGAGCATAAAAACTTCTTACAAGAATGATGGATGTTTCATATGTGATGGACCGCATAGAGCCCGAGATTGTCCGAAGAAAGCTAGCCTTCATGCTATGGAAGCTCAAAAGGCGGGTTGTCAGGATGAGGATGTGTGCATGGGATCGATGCAAATACTCAACTCTATAAAGGCCAAGATGGAGGTACCCAAGGTAATGGCTAAAGGACTCCAATTCGTGGAAGTTTATGTTCGAGAAAACCGGGTACGAGCTTTGGTAGATACGGGAGCTACTCATAACTTTGTCTCCACCGAGGAAGCTAAGAGATTGGGGATTAAAAAGATAAAGGAGGGCGGAATGATGAAGACGGTGAACGCGAATGCTAAACCGATTAGTGAGGTGGCTAAAGATGTGCAAGTGAAGATTGGAGAATGGGAAGGAACGATTGATCTATCGGTCGTGCCTATAGACGACTTCAAGTTAGTACTTGGGATGGAGTTCCTAGATAAAGTACGCGGTTTTCCTATGCCATTCGCTAACTCACTGTGTATTTTGGATGGTGGGAAAACTTGTATGGTGTCAACCGAACGTAGAAGCAAGAGTGCATCAAAGTCACTTTCGGCCATGCAATTCAAGAAAGGATACAACAAGAATGAGACTTGCTATTTAGCGATAGAAAGGCAAGAGACGGCTGAAGAAAAGGGAAAACTAGAGTTACCCAAGGAGATTGAAAAAGTCCTTGATGAGTTCAAGGATGTCATGCCTAAGGAGTTACCAAAGAAGTTACCACCTAGGAGGGAGGTTGACCATGCGATAGAGTTGGAGCCGGGATCAAAACCACCTTCCAAAGCCCCATACCGAATGCCACCACCCGAGTTGGAGGAGTTGCGAAGACAACTCAAGGAGTTGCTAGATGCGGGATACATCCGACTGCCAAAATCCCCGTATGGTGCTCCGGTGCTATTTCAAAGAGAGAAGGATGGGTCCTTGCGGATGTGTATAGATTACCGGGCACTCAACAAGGTAGCTATCAAGAACAAATACCCAATTCCACTTATTGCTGATTTGTTCGATCAACTTGGGAAGGCGAGATACTTCTCCAAGTTAGACTTGAGATCGAGATATTATCAAGTCCGAATTGCCGAAGGAGATGAGGCTAAGACCACATGCGTGACGAGGTATGGTGCTTATGAATTCCTAGTCATGCCCTTTGGTTTAACCAATGCCCCTGCCACATTTTGTACTTTGATGAACAAATTATTCCACCCGTTCCTCGACAAGTTTGTCATGGTGTACTTAGATGACATAGTCGTATATAGCGACACCATGGAAGATCATGTGAGGCACTTGAAACAAGTTTTCCAAGTACTAAGGGATAATGAGTTGTATGTTAAACTAGAGAAATGCTCATTTGGATTAAAAGAGGTGGAATTTCTTGGACATCGAATAAAAGATGGGAAGTTGCTGATGGACGGGGCTAAGATCAAGGCAATCCAAGAGTGGGAGGTGTAACGACCCGACCAAAACCGTTATTGACGGCGTCGTTAACTTAGGTCCCGTTGCGTGGTCGTAGTCCCTATATGAGACTCGTTTGACCAAAATTATGTCGCGTTCATTTGAAAGGTATAAAGTTATAAAGTATGAATGAAATAACTTGCGACATAATTAGTTTAAAAACACAGTTGCTATAAATAGCGTAAGTATGTAAACAATATGTTTGAATCCAAAGGTGCTATCACTAGCGTATGCACGTATGTATGCTTGACTCCAAGCATGAAATCAGAGTGTATGCATGTATGCTTGACCCCAAGCAAGTATGAATGTACGCGGAAGCATGTATCAAATAGCCATGTATGAACCTGAGAAACATATAGAAAACTGTCAACGAAAAACGTTGGTGAGATCATAAATGTATTTGTAAAAGTATACTTTGAACCACAATAGTTTGTATAGATGATTATCCAAATCGTATTTATTCCGAAGAATGTAGTTTGTATTACGAGCACCCAATTACCAAAGCTTAACTGAATCTTCCCTCTGAATTTTGAATATAGTGTTAGAACATACACTATGCACGTTGAAATTATATTTCATCCACTAACGGTAGCGAACCGTCTGAATGAGGGTTCGTTAAACCCGTATGGCCACACAACATAATCACTCGCTTACACTTACACCCTGCAAGTGGAACTAATGATAATTGGATTGAGGACTTTTGTTCTAACTCGCCTGTATCTTTGTATTCGTATTTGTGTTCAAAGTATAAAAGTATGAAAAGTATATATACAAATGAAATGTATATAAGTATGTAATGTATATGTTTCTCAGCCCACGATTTAAAAGAATAAAAGTATTTGCAAAGGTGGGACTATGATCTCACCTCGAGTGCACGAGTATAAATGTACTTCACAAAGTAAACGTGTGCATGAATGTTGCTTAGCCTTGACCTAAACAAGTAAGTTATATCAATTAACCGGTTACGACACAAGGTCGGGTGAAATGTGTTCAATTAGTCCTATGGCTCGTTACGACTCGAATAGTATAGCATGTGAATCACGTTGTCAAGTTTCATGCAAGAATCAAGTATAAAAGCATGTTAGAACGATTGTAATAAAGTTTGAGTTGACATTTCAAAACCTTACCATTAGAAAGGAAATCTTATTACGTTTCCAACGATATTTGATTCATCGAAAACGGAGTTACGGTCAAAAAGTTATGGCCAAAACAAGTTTGCTGAAGTTCGGATGAAACAGGCAATTGTCGCGGCGCGACAAATTGCTCCGCGGCGCGACAAATGCCTATGTTGAAGGTCAGAAAGCCTGAAAAACATGTTCTAAAATCACCCTTTGGGCCACGGCGCGACAAATTGCTCCGCGGCGCGACAAATAACGTGGTCTGGTGCCTGGTCAGTTTCAAAAGTTCAAGTCTTGATCCAAAATTCAATTTAGCACAAAACGCAAACCGTAAACACTTAGAAAGCGTATCTTATACCGTTGGAAAGCTCTTTTGACAAGGAACACAACTAAACATGTTTCATCAAACAAAAACATCATTTACCATAACCGAAAACTCGTCAATTGATCAAGAAAGGTTTATTTTCAAAGTCTCAAGTTCGTAAAACGTATTTTATGATTCGGGAATCCAATTTACACATACGATATGCCGTTTCGAAGGTAATTAAGCATACATTGCATCTAAACACTAACAATTAACATTCCATGGCATTCAAGCATCAAAAGTTCATGTCAAGAACTATCAAACCCTAGTCAAACATCACAAAATCAATATTCATGTTTTTGAAGTTTTCTTAATCAACCTACGCATCAAAACGAAGCTAGTGATACTAGTAACACAATTAAAACATGCACTTTAACAATCTAACAACATTAACTCATCCAAAATCAAGGATTAAGCACACCCATTTCAAGTTCATGCTAGTTACTCCAAAAACAACAAATCGAGCAAACCAAACATATATTCATGCTAGACACGAGCCATAGACACTAACTAACACCATTTCAAATCAAAAACACGAATTTAGAGAAATCTAGAGTTTTAGAAATGTTACCCAAAATGGATGAAATTGGTACCAAATCGAAGAGGATGATGAGAGGATCACGAATATGTAATTTGTTTTGAAGTTTGCTTCCCGATCCGGATTTAGATGATGATTTATGTTTGTGTTCTTGAGAGAAAAAAGAAAGAAAGAAAGAAAAGAAATGGATGAATGAGGGGTGGAGGTGGTGAGTGGTTGACTAGTCAACTACTAGCCACCTCTTTGGTCAAGTGGCGGAACTAGTCCCTCAAGTTTCAGAGCGGGTGCGGGAATTAACCAAACGAATATTTTTAAAAACGCTCGAGTAAGCGGGTGATGTCAAAATTAAATAGCGGGAATATAATGAACGTTACTCACGAAAACTATTAATTTAAATACGAAAGATATTATTTAAAAAAAAAGACGGTGTTAAAAATAAATTTAACGGAAAAACGCGGGATGTTACATTATCCACACCTCAAAAGAAATTTCGTCCCGAAATTTAGTTGGAAGTAGTAGTTGTTGAATCTTCCTCGAGATTTTGTGTTGCCAATTCTACGAATGAGGGAGAAGTACGTTCTAGGGTATTTCAACGAATTTTGACTGTCGGGATCATATGTTGTTTTAAGGTTTGGCTTCACGATTTATGGTTTCAACCAGTCCTCCTAGGAAGTGAGGGTTATCGTCGATAGTGAGTTCATCAAAGGAGATAACAAGTTCTCGTTTCGCAAAACACGTCTTTGAGTTGATACATCGAATGTAGGATAAACGGAGACCCAAAATGAGTCGGAAAAGTCTAAACGGCTAGCGACGGGTCCAAAACACCCCAAGAATTTAAAGGATCAAAATATCGCGGATTTAGCTTCCTACGTTTCCCGAAACGGGTTGTACCTTTCCAAGGTGCGACTCTTAACGTGACGCGGTTTCCCACGTGGAATTTGAAATGTTTACGTCTAACATCGGCGTAGCTCTTGGTGATTACGAGTCGCGTAGGGTTTTACCTGAATATGAATAAATTTTCTCGGTTGCTCATGAACAACCTCGGCCCCGGTGAATTGATCATCGTTTACTTGGTTCGACAAAGGAGAATGACGTTTCCGGTCACATGTGGTTTCAAAAGGAGTGACGTTAAAACTCGAATGAAAATCATTGTAGTACGAGGATTCGGTTAAAGGAAAATACTTTTCTCAAGTAAATTTGAAGTTGGTAATACAAACTTGTATTATGGTTTCCAAGGTTTAAATCGCATGTTTGTTCGGTTTGTCGGGTTGTGGATGGTACGCGGTACTCATGTCTAAACGCGGTCCCGAGGCTTTTTGTAAGGTACTCCAAAATCTAGAAATGAAACGAGGATCTCGATCCGAAACGGAGTACATTCCGTAAGGTATATTTGGACAAGTTTGGTAGGACAAGTTTCTCAAGAAAATTCGCGTCGCGAAAGATTTATCAGTTTCCAAAAACGTTCGTCGGGGCAAGTTCTCATCGGTTTCTGAAAGAAAAACGTTCGTCGGAACTATTCACCCTCGAGGTGAATACTAGTATAACGTGGAGAGTCTCTCCCCCCATTGAGAGTTTAGAGTAAAGATTTCCTGAACCGGAAGTACGAGTGTGATGAGAGAGAAGTTTCCGCCTCGGTGCGAGCATAACGAGTAAATCGTAATTAGTCAATAAGACTGTGCGAGGACGAGATAGTATACACGTGTAACATACGGTTGAAGTCGAGAGGAATCGGTAATTCATTCGGAAGCATAAGTATAGTTCGACAAAAGTCGAAGGGGTGTCCCCGGTATGGTTGTTATCAATATTCTCGGAGTTTTCGGATGTCCAAACATGAAAGGATGAAGTCATGTACATGGCACATGGTGGTGTTTAGGTTGATCGAGTCTAACCACCATCACGCGTCACTAGAACTTTGGTATGTCTTACCGTAATATAACCACGTTGATCGAGTGTCGTTATATTACGCTAACTCATACCTCCATTCCCACATCACTCTATAGCTTCAAGTTCGTGTCATCGCGAAAATCTAAAATGAACAAAATGTAACGACGTCTCAAACGTGACTCGTATTAAATCGAAATAGTTTCTACAACTCTAAAGAAGCGTTTCCCCGCGGGAAGTGTATAAATGATTGTTAACGTCAAATCGGTTCGATTCAAACAATAATGTATTTAGGTATGAAAAGAGTAACGAGTCATGATAACGAGTAGCACGCAACCGTAGTGATAAATGTTGATGACGATACTCACCTAGAGTAGTGATGGTAGTAACACCAAAAAGTAGATAGTAAGAAACACCAGTGGGAAACCGATAGTAAGTTGAAACGGTGGCAAATAACAATCCGGGAGACAGAGTTCCCGAACGAGTGTGACTAATGAAGTCGTCGTCATCCATACGTGTATGAATCATGAATTTACGTGTGTTACCAAAAAGTGGCGGAATACGAGTTCGTATGATGAAGGTTGGGTACCATTAAAAAGTTTGCCTAAGAATGATTCAAGTATAATGCGCAAGTAGTCAAGTAAGTGCTATCTATAGCAAATGTATGTCAGAATGTAAATGCTAACTATCCGGTTGTAGTCTAGACTCACTAATGCGTCCTAACGACTCTGTTAGACACACTAATGCACGTCCTAGTTCCCTACAACCAACGCTCTGATACCATCTGTAACGACCCGACCAAAACCGTTATTGACGGCGTCGTTAACTTAGGTCCCGTTGCGTGGTCGTAGTCCCTATATGAGACTCGTTTGACCAAAATTATGTCGCGTTCATTTGAAAGGTATAAAGTTATAAAGTATGAATGAAATAACTTGCGACATAATTAGTTTAAAAACACAGTTGCTATAAATAGCGTAAGTATGTAAACAATATGTTTGAATCCAAAGGTGCTATCACTAGCGTATGCACGTATGTATGCTTGACTCCAAGCATGAAATCAGAGTGTATGCATGTATGCTTGACCCCAAGCAAGTATGAATGTACGCGGAAGCATGTATCAAATAGCCATGTATGAACCTGAGAAACATATAGAAAACTGTCAACGAAAAACGTTGGTGAGATCATAAATGTATTTGTAAAAGTATACTTTGAACCACAATAGTTTGTATAGATGATTATCCAAATCGTATTTATTCCGAAGAATGTAGTTTGTATTACGAGCACCCAATTACCAAAGCTTAACTGAATCTTCCCTCTGAATTTTGAATATAGTGTTAGAACATACACTATGCACGTTGAAATTATATTTCATCCACTAACGGTAGCGAACCGTCTGAATGAGGGTTCGTTAAACCCGTATGGCCACACAACATAATCACTCGCTTACACTTACACCCTGCAAGTGGAACTAATGATAATTGGATTGAGGACTTTTGTTCTAACTCGCCTGTATCTTTGTATTCGTATTTGTGTTCAAAGTATAAAAGTATGAAAAGTATATATACAAATGAAATGTATATAAGTATGTAATGTATATGTTTCTCAGCCCACGATTTAAAAGAATAAAAGTATTTGCAAAGGTGGGACTATGATCTCACCTCGAGTGCACGAGTATAAATGTACTTCACAAAGTAAACGTGTGCATGAATGTTGCTTAGCCTTGACCTAAACAAGTAAGTTATATCAATTAACCGGTTACGACACAAGGTCGGGTGAAATGTGTTCAATTAGTCCTATGGCTCGTTACGACTCGAATAGTATAGCATGTGAATCACGTTGTCAAGTTTCATGCAAGAATCAAGTATAAAAGCATGTTAGAACGATTGTAATAAAGTTTGAGTTGACATTTCAAAACCTTACCATTAGAAAGGAAATCTTATTACGTTTCCAACGATATTTGATTCATCGAAAACGGAGTTACGGTCAAAAAGTTATGGCCAAAACAAGTTTGCTGAAGTTCGGATGAAACAGGCAATTGTCGCGGCGCGACAAATTGCTCCGCGGCGCGACAAATGCCTATGTTGAAGGTCAGAAAGCCTGAAAAACATGTTCTAAAATCACCCTTTGGGCCACGGCGCGACAAATTGCTCCGCGGCGCGACAAATAACGTGGTCTGGTGCCTGGTCAGTTTCAAAAGTTCAAGTCTTGATCCAAAATTCAATTTAGCACAAAACGCAAACCGTAAACACTTAGAAAGCGTATCTTATACCGTTGGAAAGCTCTTTTGACAAGGAACACAACTAAACATGTTTCATCAAACAAAAACATCATTTACCATAACCGAAAACTCGTCAATTGATCAAGAAAGGTTTATTTTCAAAGTCTCAAGTTCGTAAAACGTATTTTATGATTCGGGAATCCAATTTACACATACGATATGCCGTTTCGAAGGTAATTAAGCATACATTGCATCTAAACACTAACAATTAACATTCCATGGCATTCAAGCATCAAAAGTTCATGTCAAGAACTATCAAACCCTAGTCAAACATCACAAAATCAATATTCATGTTTTTGAAGTTTTCTTAATCAACCTACGCATCAAAACGAAGCTAGTGATACTAGTAACACAATTAAAACATGCACTTTAACAATCTAACAACATTAACTCATCCAAAATCAAGGATTAAGCACACCCATTTCAAGTTCATGCTAGTTACTCCAAAAACAACAAATCGAGCAAACCAAACATATATTCATGCTAGACACGAGCCATAGACACTAACTAACACCATTTCAAATCAAAAACACGAATTTAGAGAAATCTAGAGTTTTAGAAATGTTACCCAAAATGGATGAAATTGGTACCAAATCGAAGAGGATGATGAGAGGATCACGAATATGTAATTTGTTTTGAAGTTTGCTTCCCGATCCGGATTTAGATGATGATTTATGTTTGTGTTCTTGAGAGAAAAAAGAAAGAAAGAAAGAAAAGAAATGGATGAATGAGGGGTGGAGGTGGTGAGTGGTTGACTAGTCAACTACTAGCCACCTCTTTGGTCAAGTGGCGGAACTAGTCCCTCAAGTTTCAGAGCGGGTGCGGGAATTAACCAAACGAATATTTTTAAAAACGCTCGAGTAAGCGGGTGATGTCAAAATTAAATAGCGGGAATATAATGAACGTTACTCACGAAAACTATTAATTTAAATACGAAAGATATTATTTAAAAAAAAAGACGGTGTTAAAAATAAATTTAACGGAAAAACGCGGGATGTTACAGGAGGCGCCAACCAAGGTTACTGATTTACGATCTTTCCTTAGTTTAGTTAACTACTATCGTCGTTTTATCAAGGGATATTCAGCGAAAGCGGCTCAATTGACGAAATTGTTGAAGAAGAACAAAGCTTGGTTGTGGGATGAGAAATGTCAAGCAGCATTCGAAGAGTTGAAAGGAGCGGTCATTGAAAAACCGGTGTTGAGACTTCCGGATGTGACCATTCCGTTCGAGTTACACACAGACGCATCGGACTTTACTATTGGAGGAGTTCTAATGCAAGAGGGTCACCCGATCACGTTCGAAAGTCGAAAACTTAATGAGGCGGAAAGGAAGTACACTGTGCAGGAGAAGGAGATGACGGAAGTGGTTCATTGTTTGAGGACATGGAGACATTATCTTTTGGGATCAAGGTTCGTGATCAAGACGGATAATGTGGCAACGAGTTATTTTCAAACCCAAAAGAAGTTGAGTCCCAAACAAGCTCGTTGGCAAGACTTCCTAGTCGAATTTGACTATGTTTTGGAGTATAAGCCTGGGAAAGCCAATGTGGTAGCTGATGGCCTAAGTCGTAAGGCGCAGTTTGCAGTGATCACAAAACCACAATTCTTCCTTCAAGATCGTATAAAGGAGGGATTAGAGCATGATCCTATAGTCAAAAACCTTGTTGGATTGGCTCGAGATGGGAAAACGTGAAGTTTTTAGCTCAAAGGTGATCTATTATTCACCAAAGGAGACCGGTTATATGTGCCTAAGTGGGGTGATCTTAGACGGACAATCTTGAAGGAGTGCCATGATTCAAAGTGGGCTGGTCATCCAGGTATCAAGAGGACGCTGGCATTAGTAGAAGGCACTTATTATTGGCCAAGGATGGAAGACCACGTAGAGACATACGTGCGGACATGCCTAATATGCCAACAAGACAAGATATAGCAACGCCAACCAGGAAGACTATTACAGCTGCTACCTACACCGAAAGGACCATGGGAGAGTGTTTCCATGGACTTCATTACTTGTTTACCCAAGTCGTAAGGGTGTGGGAGTATTATAGTCGTGGTAGACCGGTTTTCTAAGTATGGTACCTTCATAGCTGCATCATCCGAAGTTACTGCGGATGAGACCGCAAAACTATTTTTCAAGAATGTAGTAAAGTATTGGGGGATACCGCACGTGATAGTAAGTGATCGAGATCCGAGGTTCACGAGGCGTTTTTGGACGGAGTTGTTCAAGATCATGGGGACAGACTTGAATTTCTCCACGAGTTTTCATCCCCAAACGGATGGACAGACGGAAAGGGTGAATGCACTATTGGAGCTCTATCTTCGACACTATGTAAGTGCAAATCAACATGATTGGGCTAAGCTTCTTGATATTGCTCAGTTCTCTTATAACATGCAAAGGAGTGAGTCCACGGGGAAGAGTCCTTTTGAGTTGGTAACAGGACGCCAACCTTTGACCCCGAATGCTTTGGCCGCTTCATATGATGGAAGCAGCCCAGCCGCTTATAGAACGATGAAGGAGTGGCACGAACAAGCCGACTTGGCTCGAGCATCACTAGATAGGGTGGCCAAGAAAATGAAGAAATGGGCGGATGAGAAAATATGACATGTTGAGTTCAAAGTTGAGGACCAAGTGATGGTGAAGCTTTTACCTCAGCAATTCAAAACATTTAGGAAGGTGCACAAAGGATTGATCCGGAGATATGAAGGCCCATTCCCGACGTGTTGGGAACGTATCTTATCGAGTTCAACTACCGCCCAAGTTAAAGATTCATCCAGTCTTCCACGTAAGTTTTCTAAAACCTTATCATGGGGACGAGGAAGACCCAGAACGAGGAGTTTCCAAACGAGCACCAATGACAGTTGCGACTTCGTTCGATCGTGAAGTGGAAGATATCTTGTTTCATCGAACGGTACGGAGACAAGGTGTGCCGAGCTATAGAGAATACCTAGTTAAGTGGCGTAACTTGCCCGATTGTGAAGCAAGCTGGGAAGCCGAAGACTTATTGTGGCAGTTCACAGACAAAATCAAGAAGTATCACGAGGATCACACGACGAGGACGTCGCGAGCTTAGGTGGGGGAGAATGTCACAACCCAACAAGTTTGTGGCCCAACCCACTAAGATTATGACCCAATTAAGAGTTTTAACCCAAGAACCTCATGGAAGGCCCAAGAACATCATGGAAGCTCCCTAGAACTTTTCCATGAGTTCTTCCATGGAATGGTATGGAATGTTCATGGAAATATCTATCTCCATGTATATACTTGAAGTTTCTAGTACTTAGATCCTAACCATTGATTTAGATTAATCTTAGCCATCCATTTTGTGTTAGGAGTAGTATAAATATGAGTGGTCTCATTTGGCACACCACACCTCAAATCTCAAACATTCTCTCTTGAAAAGCATTCTCAAGCAATATAAGTATTTTCTTCAATTCCACTTGTTCTATAATATTTTCTCTTTTGGTTACTTGAATCGTTATAAGGTCCGAGTAAGGCTGACTTAGTAGAGACTAAGTGACGCACGTAAGCTTATCGAGATAAGTCCGTGACAAAATGCATAATTAAAGCAAGAAAAAGCATAAACAAAAGGTACACCATTTGAATCTTATCGGCAATTAACTTTAATTTGTGCTTTTGCTTTCTGATAAAAAGGAAATCTTTATCATTGTCACTATGGACCAAACTCCCTTAAAGCTCTGTACTAAATTCGCAAAAAGTGAACGTATTTGATGACCCCACCTTCACATGTTTGGACTGAACATTTGGGTTAAATAGTTCAATTTCTTTAGTTTTTACATTTTGTGAGAATTGCATCGTTAGAATCATAAATCATAAAACCCTATTAGATGATGATATAACAATCAGTAAACTAATTACAAAAATACAAGAAGTAAATAATCAAACACCGAGTTATCTAAAATCTGAATGACTAAAAGCTTATGAATAGAGATGACGGTTGTCATTGATCCAATAGATATCCACCCGATCCACTTTATTAATATTAGATATTGATGTAATGGATGAATAATGTATGAATGAGTTGTAATTAAATGATATGGATATAGATGAAAATTACATCCATACACATACACATTTACTTCCAAAATACATATATAATTACACTCGAAATACTTATATAATTACTAACATTAATCAAAATCAGATTTTGAATCCTCATCCTTATCACTCCATCTAGAAGAATGAGTGTCCCGTCTTCCATATCCTCTCGAATCAACCCGACTGGGGTTACTACAACAAATTTGCTAATTAACCAAGCATAAATATACACACTTTTAAAAATTATGTACTTTTTTATTAAATTTCTTACGCTTGTAAATGTGTGTAAATGTGTTACATTTATAAATGTAGAATATTGTGATAATTTCACACATAAAAGTGTGAAAAAAAAAGTTCAAACAAATTTGTGTGCATAATCATAAATATAACCACACTATAAATTTGTGTGCATAATCATAAATATAACCACACTTAAGAGTGCTAAGTTAATTTTATCGCACTAGATTTGTTCACGCTCTCCCTTGTGAAGAATTGAGGTGTAACAAATTTACTCGCATCTTTTAATGTGATTAAATTTGTGCTTGTACACACTATTAAGTGTGAACAAACTTTTTCTACAATTTTATGTGTGAAATTAAATAACATTCAACATTTATAAATGTAGCAAACTTATACATATTTATAAGTGTGAGAAATTTGACAAAAAACTCACACTTTCTAACAAGTGTGTAAAAATATGTGTGCACAATTGGTAATTTTGTTGTAGTGGGTAAAGAGCGGTAATCATTGCGACGAAAAACTTGCAACAGTAAACAGCTAACTATTTACGGAGAAATAAATATAAAAAATCGTACTCCCTCCGTCCCATATTAAATATCTTTAAACAAATAACACATAGTTCAAAAATGTTTATCTTGTTGTCTTCTATGAATAAAATAAAATAAATAAAATAAGAGCATAAAAAACTTTACCTAATTTTCTTATCTATTATATAAGCGGATGAGTTTGTACATTCTAACATGGAACACGAACAAATAATTAATGATGAAGGGAGTAATCAAAATTACCTCAAAACCTATTGATCTTATCTGCTCGACAACATTTTCATATTTACAATTCACAACGAAATCAAAAAATCTCTAGCATACATATAAATTTCCCGAATGATTCAACATAATTTCAGTACAATTAGCAGCAAAACAACAAAGAACCTTCAAATAAGAATCAAGTATTAATTCTATGAAAAAAGTAAAGCTCAATTTAAATACTTCATCAACCCTTCCCAGCTTGCACTTCAAGTTCAATCGAGCTCTTATTTCCAAAAATAGCCATTGTTTATATTCGTTGATTTACAATCTCTTGTATGGTTCGATATAGACACAACATGTAAATGATTTGAAGTCCGTCTCTACGCGACATATTCCGGAAACTTGGATAGCGACACAAGTGGAGATTAGAGGAGGGAGTGACTGACTTAGGGCACCAAGTGATTGACATTGTGATTATCGTATAAAACTCCCTACGCTCTTACTAAAATGATATACGGAGTAACTATCAAAATCCGCCATTTTTCTACTTTTTCATTTTTCATTTTATTTAAAAGATGACAGATAGTTCGAAAAAGTAACATAAGTTAAACAATTCAATAACTATCTAACATTGAGCCTCAACTACACCAATAAGAAAACCGTGAAACGAACATACTAAAACTAAAAAACTACTCTCTCTGTCCCATGTTTATTTTCCCCAGACAAAAAACATACAGTTTAAGAAAAAGTGACAATCACATGTATTTTTCCGATTACTTTCAAGTTTTATCCTTTAGTTTTTACATACATTTTTGTCTTACATGTATAAAGTGTGGACATAAAATAACTTTATCACATTATTCTTTACCATTTATGAAAGTGGACAATTAATTTGGAACATACCAAAAAGGAATAATGGACTATAGATTTGGAACGGAGGTAGTAACACGCTACACCAACAAAACAACCAAATCGCTGCAAAACTAAACAGAAACTAAACAGATGAGATACAAACAATCTAAAGCATCAAAACCAAAGAAACAAAATAAATGTGAACTAGTCACTTTATATATAAGTCAAAGCAAAGCGCGTTTTTATTTCCAAAGAAACAAAGTTTGAACCAAAAAAAATGTGAACTGTTCAAAGCTAAAACAGATCATGTATACCCACTAAATAATTTTTGGATTGAAAAAATTACGCCGTTGGTACCTGTGGTTTGTTCACATTTGCATCATAACACCTAAACTTTTATTTTTGCGTAGTTAGTACCTCAACTTTGCTTAATTATCGTGGTTGGCACCCCAACCTAACTTCCGTCCAAATTAATGGGTAATCCCTCACATTAAACGGTCATAAAAGCATGAGGACTATTAGTGTAATACAGTAAAAGTTTAGAGATTATCCTTATAAAACTGGATGTGTTCAGAATCTTTTTTTATAAAGTTGAAAAACGATTACAGTAAAAACGATTACAATTTTAAGATTTAGGATGAACTCTTACATGTCATATTAAAGATAGCAAGATATATTTTAACATAAAAATCAGCCATGAACTAAAACTAAAAGCCTAAAATGTGCTTCAAATTCTCGTCTTCGAGCTTTACTTTAATGTAGCACTTATCTAACTATCAAACACAATTACTTAAATAAAAATGATAATCGCTCAATATCAATCTCAAGTTTTGATTTCTATACAGCTATAATCAATTTTCTTTTTAGTCCAAAAAATATAGAATAGTGATGAACAAAAAAATCACGAACAGCTTTGTTCCAAATGACGTTTATACCTTCAAATTTATTTAATCAAGTTGTAAACTTCAGTTGATGATTTTAATCCATTCATAACACTTCCAGAAGCTTATTTCAATAAAAATAACTTATCAAAATGCAATTAAAAGAAGTTAATTTGCGATGAACACTAGCGACGGTAGCAACAAACTTTTTTAGATCCGAAAATTAAAACTAAAATCAAAATACAGGTGACTTTAGGTAACGATTTCAAAAAAAAAGTTGTACTAAATCTTGATCCTAACACTATTTGATTGATTTCAGGACTTAAAAACACATCAGTAATCCAAATTGAAAATTCAATTTTTAGGTTCAAAATCTTTGTTTATCGAATTAATGATCAAATGAAGGAATTAAGTGGTGAAAATTTGCAGATAGTTTCATTATAAGATTTGTAACAACTCTAAATTTTCACTTTTCGACGATTCGTTCTGGATTGTTCTCCCGAGCTCAACAGTTGGCAAAAACTAAAACAGAATGTGTTCTTCAATTTTCTGCTTAATCTGTTATTGCTAATTGTGATTGATGATTGATGAAGATTTGAATTATGTTTAGGAAGATTGATCTGGAATCAATTTGATGTATACTATTTGATTTTACGATTTGAGGTTTTTGAGGATGAAGATGAACACGTACAGGATATAAACAGATGTAATTTTGATTATGATAAAATCTGTAATCTGATGTGTAAGGTGTATTTGATGATAAGGATATCTGACTGGGAATCCAAAGAACTAATGCCATTAGCAATACGTCGAATCTTGTAGCATATCAAAACCTAGTACAACACAAACCAAGAGTTCGTACAGATTTAAATAATTGTGTTTGATAGTCCCTAAACTTTTACTGTATTACATTAGTAGTCCTTACGCTTTTATGACTGAAGGATTAATCATTAACTTTGACGGCAGTTAGGTAGGGGTGCCAACCACGATAGTTAAGTAAAAAATGAGGTACTAACTACGCAAAAACAATAGTTTAGGTGTTATGATGCAAATGTGAACAAACCACCGGTATCAACGGCGTAATTTTTTCTTTTGGATTTATTAAGGGATGATTTTCCATTCAAAGTATACTGCAAGTCTCCAATGATATATTTAAATATAGTAACTCGTGTCTCAAAATATATCTAACTATGAGTCTAATGGTGTGGTAAACTTTATATTGATCAATTGTGTTTATCAAAATATACTCTTGAGGTAAGGTGTTTCACTCCAAGTGGAAAAACGACTTTCTTTATTTTAAATGAGGAAGGATTGACTTCTCTTTAGATAGATAGATAGATAGATAGATAGATATCCTGCTTCTTATTCCTTTTTTTTTTACGAAAAAACTAAAACTCATATAAAAACGGGGTTTTATTCTAAAGGAAAACGTCCTCACAACAGAAATTACAAAAGGAACGAGGGACTCGGAAGTTCGCGCTTAGAAAGCAATCATCTAAAACAAAATCTATCCGTTGATTAATTTATCATCATACAGGATCAATCATAACATGTAATCACAAATTAATAATATGAACATTAAAGGAAAACTTACTTGATGATGGAAGAATCAATTTAGGGTTTGATGATGATGAAGCCATGATTAGGGTTGATCAATTCCCTCATATTTATTTTATAGTTATGACAGTTATTTCCATTAAATAACTGTCAAATTAGGTAGGGTATAAATTGTCATTAAGGCCAAACATAATGGGGTAAATTGATGATGGTAATAAGGCCACAAATAAAATAGGGGTCTAACATTCTCCCACCTGGCCGAATTACCATTTGTAGATAAACTAAATTAAGTTGGCCAAGTTTATCATAATTATCATAATTTCATATAGCACCAAAAGCAAAAAGATACAGCCTTACGTATCGCATTTGACACGGGACCCCCATCAATTATACTAATGGTACTAATATAAAAAATATGATTTCTTTAAAGCCAAAATGACAAGAGCATAATGTGGTACACAACATTAGTTTATCTATAATGAAAGTTAAGTGTACACATTTGAAGTAAATATAGACAAACAAGACATTATAGTGAAAGATATTGTCATAAAGCGTTTTTATTAATAATTAAACATTATCATGAAATGGTACACTAACTACAACATCATGTAAGGTCTCGACGAAAACCCATCTTGGTCACGTGACTTGTAAATACATTGGGTGGTAGACCTTTAGTTAGCGGATCCGCAAGCATTTCATGAGTTCTAATGTGCTCGATACATATACGTTATTCCTCCACTCTTTCACGTACGAATAAGTACTTTGTATCGAGGTATAAACCAGCTCCAGTCGAACTGTTACTGTTCGAGAAGCTCACGGCTGCACTATTATCGCAGTAAATCTTCAATGGCCTTGAGATGGAATTAACAATTTTGAGTCCAGTGATCAAGTTTCTCAACAGCATTGCTTGACATGTTGCATTATAAACCGCGACATACTCAGCCATCATGGTTGAGGTCGTCGTCAACACTTACTTCTGACTCTTCCAAGAAATAGGCCCACCTGACAACATGAATATATATCCCATAGTCGAACTACTAGTGTCTTTGCATTTCGCAAAGTCAGAATCCGAGTATCCAATGACTTCAAGATTGTCGGTTCTTGTGTAGGTTAATTTGTACTCTTTCGTTCCTTGAAGATATCGCAATACTTTCTTAGCAGCTTTCCAATGATGTAGGCCAGGATTAGATTGAAATCTTCCTAACATGCCACATATATATGCGATATCTGGTCGAGTACAAACTTGAGCATACGTTAAGCTTCCTACTACGGAAGCATAAGGAATTCGCTTCATTTCCTCAATTTCAACCTCAGTTTTCGAACATTGATGAGATCCGAAAGCATCACCCTTAACCACGGGAGCGACCGTCGGGGAGCAATGTTGCATACCGAACCTATTAAGTACGCGTTCGATATATGCCTTTTGAGACAATCCTAATGTCCCATTGGCTCGATCTCGGTGAATTTCAATTCCTATAACATAAGAGGCTTCACGAAGATCTTTCATGTCAAAGTTTCTAGAAAGAAAACGCTTTGACTCATGCAACAAATCAATATTATTACTTGCCAAAAGGATATCATCAACGTAAAGAACAAGTATAATAAAATTGCTCCCACTCATTTTGAGGTACACACATTGATCTACCTGATTTTTGATGAAGTTGTGTTTCTTCATTACTTCATCAAATTTTAAGTACCATTGACGAGAAGCTTGCTTAAGCCCATAAATAGATTTCTTGAGTTTACAAACTAAGTGTTCTTGGCCTTCAGATATAAAACCTTGAGGTTGAGGCATGAACACATCTTAATGTAAATCTCCATTAAGAAATGCAGTTTTGACGTCCATTTGGTGTAACTCCAAGTCAAAATGAGCTACTAAGGCCATTACGATCCTTATGGAGTCTTTTCTCGATACGGGAGAAAAGGTTTCCTTATAATCAATATCCTCTTTTTGAGTGTAGCCTTTCGCAACCAAACGAGCTTTATATCGCTCAATATTTCCATTTGGGTCAAGTTTAGTCTTAAAAACCCACTTGCATCCAACGAGTTTTGCACCCTTTGGTAGTTCAGCAAGTTCCCAAACGCCATTTTTGCTCATTGAATTCATTTCATCATTCATTGCTTCCTTTCAATGAGCTGATTGGTCACTAGTAATGGCTTCTTCATATGAAACAGGGTCATCGATTTTCCCTAAATCAAAATCAGCCTCATTCAAATAGGTATAGTAATCGTCAAAATTCGTGAGCTGCCTTTGTCGTTGTGACCTACGCAATGGTTGTTGAGTTTCTTGTGGTTCAATGTTAGTCACGGGGTTAGGTTCATTTTCCACAACGTTATTTGGATGATTATTAGAAGTTAAGTGATCACTCGAGCTGTCAAGTGGCATATTAATCGGGATGGGCACATGAATTATTGGTGTCTCATCTCGAGCCTCTTGAAGCTCAATTTTTCTATATGAACCGCTCCCACTGTTATTAGCATTCTCAAGAAACTCAGCATGGCGTGTCTCAACAATCCTGGTACTGTGAGAAGGGCAATAAAATCGGTAACCCTTTGATCGTTCTGGGTACCCAATGAAGAAGCAACTAATGGTTTTCAAGTCCAGTTTTCGTGATTGAGGATTGTATATCTTTGCTTCGGCTGGACATCCCCAAACCCGTAAATATCGTAAGCTAGGTTTCCTTCCTGTCCAAATTTCATATGGTGTTTTCGGGACAGATTTAGAAGGAACTCTATTAAGGATGTGAACAGCCGTTTTTAATGCCTCAGTCCAAAGAAATTCAGGAAGGTTTGAATTTGCTAACATACTTCGAACCATGTCCATAAGGGTGCGATTTCTCCTCTCAGCTACACCATTTTGCTGAGGGGTACCTGGCATGGTATATTGGTTAATAATCCCATGGTCTTTACAAAAGTCAAAGAAAGATCCAGGGGCTTGACCAACATCAGTATGTCTACCATAATATTCACCTCCTCTATCCGATCTTACCACTTTAATTTTACAGTCATGTTGATTTTCAACTTCCGCTTTAAAAGTTTTAAACATTTCAAGTGATTCGGATTTTTCATTAATTAGGAACAAGTACATGTAACGTGAGTAATCATCAATGAAGGTAATGAATGATTTATGACCACCAATGGCCGAAGGAAAAGGTCCACATATGTCAGTATGTACAAGTTCTAATAATCCAGTACTTCGTGTGGCACCTTTCTGATTTCCTTTGGTCATTTTTCCCTTTATGCATTCTACACATTTTTCAAAATCGGAGAAATCAAGATTAGGTAGAACTTCATCTTTCACGAGTCTAGTCATCCTGTCTCGTGAAATATGGCCTAAACGTTGATGCCATAACTTTGATGAAGTTTCGAGATCTTGTTTTCTCTTATTTTGAATTACATTCTCATTAACATTAAATGATAAAAGAGATTTCGAGAACTGGTTATCTAAACACAACTTAAAGAGGTTTCCCTCGAGATAACCAGTACCAACAATACGGGAATTTAAACTAATATATACTTTATTGTATCCAAACGTAAATATATAATCATCAATAATTAGCTTAGATACAGATATTAAGTTTCGAGTCATGCTCGGTACATAATGTAGTGACCCGAACTTTTCCATGTTTATATATATTAATTGAGATTGATATTTACATGATTAAATATTTCCAACATGTTAAGCAATCAAACTTGTTAAGACTTGATTAATTGAAATATGTTTCATATAGACAATTGACCACCCAAGTTGACCGGCGATTCACGAACGTTAAAACTTGTAAAAACGACATGACGATATATATATGGATATACATATGGTTAACATGAGATTAAGATAAGTAAGTATCTCCATAATTATATTAACAATGAGTTATATACATATAAACAAGACTACTAACTTAAGGATTTCGAAACGAGACATATATGTAACGATTATCGTTGTAACGACATTTAAATGTATATATATCATATTAAGATATATTAATATATCATAATATCATGATAATATAATAATTTAATATTTTCGAAAGAATTACCGGGATTACCCCCACATCGATCCGTTGAATTTCAAATAGATCTTGTACCAGGAGCTGCACCAATAGCTCGTGCTCCTTACAGACTCGCACCCAGCGAGATGAAAGAACTGCAAAGCCAATTACAAGAACTTTTAGAGCGTGGTTTCATTCGACCAAGCACATCACCGTGGGGAGCTCCTGTTTTGTTTGTCAAGAAGAAAGATGGTACATTCAGGTTGTGTATCGACTACCAAGAGTTGAACAAACTTACCATCAAGAACCGCTACCCACTACCGAGAATCGACGACTTATTTGATCAACTACAAGGCTCGTCTGTTTATTCAAAGATTGACTTACGTTCCAGGTATCATCAAATGCGGGTGAAAGAAGATGATATTCCAAAGACTGCTTTCAGAACACGTTACGGTCATTACGAGTTTATGGTCATGCCGTTTGGTTTAACTAATGCACCAGCTGTGTTCATGGACCTTATGAACCGAGTGTGTGGACCATACCTTGACAAGTTTGTCATTGTTTTCATCGATGACATACTTATTTACTCAAAGAATGATGAAGAGCACGAAGAACATTTGAGAAAAGTGTTAGAAGTATTGAGGAAAGAAAAACTGTACGCTAAGTTTTCAAAGTGTGCATTTTGGTTGGAAGAAGTTCAATTCCTCGGTCACATAGTGAACAAAGAAGGTATTAAGGTGGATCCGGCAAAGATAGAAACTGTTGAAAAGTGGAAAACCCCGAAAACTCCGAAACACATACGCCAGTTTTTAGGACTAGCTGGTTACTACAGAAGGTTCATCCAAGACTTTTCCAGAATAGCAAAACCCTTGACTGCATTAACGCATAAAGGGAAGAAATTTGAATGGAATGATGAACAAGAGAAAGCGTTTCAGTTATTGAAGAAAAAGCTAACTACGGCACCTATATTGTCATTGCCTGAAGGGAATGATGATTTTGTGATTTATTGTGACGCATCAAAGCAAGGTCTCGGTTGTGTATTAATGCAACGAACGAAGGTGATTGCTTATGCGTCTAGACAATTGAAGATTCACGAACAAAATTATACGACGCATGATTTGGAATTAGGCGCGGTTGTTTTTGCATTAAAGACTTGGAGACACTACTTATATGGGGTCAAAAGTATTATATATACCGACCACAAAAGTCTTCAACACATATTTAATCAGAAACAACTGAATATGAGGCAGCGTAGGTGGATTGAATTGTTGAATGATTACGACTTTGAGATTCGTTACCACCCGAGGAAGGCAAATGTGGTAGCCGACGCCTTGAGCAGAAAGGACAGAGAACCCATTCGAGTAAAATCTATGAATATAATGATTCACACTAACCTTACTACTCAAATAAAGGAGGCGCAACAAGGAGTTTTAAAAGAGGGAAATTTAAAGGATGAAATACCCAAAGGATCGGAGAAGCATCTTAATATTCGGGAAGACGGAACCCGGTATAGGGCTGAAAGAATTTGGGTACCAAAATTTGGGGATATGAGAGAAATGGTACTTAGAGAAGCTCATAAAACCAGATACTCAATACACCCTGGAACGGGAAAGATGTATAAGAATCTCAAGAAACATTTTTGGTGGCCGGGTATGAAAGTCGATGTTGCTAAATACGTAGGAGAATGTTTGATGTGTTCTAAGGTCAAAGCTGAGCATCAGAAACCATCAGGTCTACTTCAACAACCCGAAATCTCAGAATGGAAATGGGAAAACATTACCATGGATTTCATCACTAAATTGCCAAGGACTGCAAGTGGTTTTGATACTATTTGGGTAATAGTTGATCGTCTCACCAAATCAGCACACTTCCTGCCAATAAGAGAAGATGACAAGATGGAGAAGTTAGCACGACTGTATTTGAAGGAAATTTTCTCCAGACATGGAATACCAATCTCTATTATCTCTGATAGGGATGGTACATTTATTTCAAGATTCTGGCAGACATTACAGCAAGCATTAGGAACTCGTCTAGACATGAGTACTGCCTATCATCCACAAACTGATGGGCAGAGTGAAAGGACGATACAAACGCTTGAAGACATGCTACGAGCATGTGTTATTGATTTCGGAAACAGTTGGGATCGACATCTACCGTTAGCAGAATTTTCCTACAACAACAGCTACCATTCAAGCATTGAGATGGCGCCGTTTGAAGCACTTTATGGTAGAAAGTGCAGGTCTCCGATTTGTTGGAGTGAAGTGGGGGATAGATAGATTACGGGTTCGGAGATTATACAAGAAACTACCGAGAAGATCATCCAAATTCAACAACGGTTGAAAACCGCCCAAAGTTGACAAAAGAGCTACGCTGACATTAAAAGAAAAGATATAGAATTTGAAATTGGAGAGATGGTCATGCTTAAAGTTGCACCTTGGAAAGGCGTTGTTCGATTTGGTAAACGAGGGAAATTAAATCCAAGGTATATTGGACCATTCAAGATTATTGATCGTGTCGGACCAGTAGCTTACCGACTTGAGTTACCTCAACAACTCGCGGCTGTACATAACACTTTCCATGTCTCGAATTTGAAGAAATGTTTTGCTAAAGAAGATCTCACTATTCCGTTAGATGAAATCCAAATCAACGAAAAACTCCAATTCATCGAAGAACCCGTCGAAATAATGGATCGTGAGGTTAAAAGACTTAAGCAAAACAAGATACCAATTGTTAAGGTTTGATGGAATGCTCGTAGAGGACCCGAGTTCACCTGGGAGCGTGAAGATCAGATGAAGAATAAATACCCGCATCTATTTCCAGAAGATTCGTCAACACCTTCAACAGCTTAAAATTTCGGGACGAAATTTATTTAACGGGTAGGTACTGTAGTGACCCGAACTTTTCCATGTTTATATATATTAATTGAGATTGATATTTACATGATTAAATGTTTCCAACATGTTAAGCAATCAAACTTGTTAAGACTTGATTAATTGAAATATGTTTCATATAGACAATTGACCACCCAAGTTGACCGGCGATTCACGAACGTTAAAACTTGTAAAAACGACATGACGATATATATATGGATATACATATGGTTAACATGAGATTATGATAAGTAAGTATCTCCATAAGTATATTAACAATGAGTTATATACATATAAACAAGACTACTAACTTAAGGATTTCGAAACGAGACATATATGTAACGATTATCGTTGTAACGACATTTAAATGTATATATATCATATTAAGATATATTAATATATCATAATATCATGATAATATAATAATTTAACATCTCATTAGATATAATAAACAATGGGTTAACAACATTAATTGAGATCGTTAACTTAAAGGTTTCAAAACAACACTTACATGTAACGACTAACGATGACTTAACGACTCAGTTAAAATGTATATACATGTAGTGTATTTAGATGTATTAAAATACTTTTGGAAGACTTCAAGACATATATCAAAACACTCATACTTAACGAAAATGGTTACAGTTACTTTCCCATTCTTTTCTTGCATCAAGAATTCTAGTCGTATTCTTACCCGTATTATACACAGCTTCAAAACGTACTTACTATGGGTATATACCAATAGGAACTAGCATGGGATTCCACTCTTGATTATGTCATGTATGACTAATCAATTTTAACTTCTACCATGAGCTAGTCAACTAACTAGAACTCCTTTTAACCCCACTCACCACTCACCAATTACCACTCATCATTCACTCCATTTCACTTCCAATTCTCTTTCTAATTCTCTCTCAACACACACACACACTATTATGAATGTATTTTTCCAGTAGTTAATCATCATCTTCATCAAAAATCACTTCAAGCATCAAGCTATAATCATCATAGGAAGAACACTTCAAGAACACTTCAAAAATCCCTTCAAGTTTACTAATTTACTTCCAAGCTTTCTAATCCATTCCAAGTAATCATCTAAGATCAAGAAACCTTTGTTATATACAGTAGGTTATCTTTCTTATTCAAGGTAATATTCATATTCAAACTTTGATTCAATTTCTATAACTATAAACTATCTTAATTCGAGTAAAAATCTTACTTGAACTTGTTTTTGTGTCATGATCCTACTTCAAGAACTTTCAAGCCATCCAAGATCCTTTGAAGCTAGATCATTTCTTGTCACTTCCAATAGGTTTACATACTAAACTTGAGGTAGTAATGATGTTCATAACATCATTCGATTCATATATATAAAACTATCTTATTCGAAGGTTTAAACTCGTAATCACTAGAACATAGTTTAGTTAATTCTAAACTTGTTCGCAAACAAAAGTTAATCCTTCTAACTTGACTTTTAAAATTAACTAAACACGTGTTCTATATCTATATGATATGCTAACTTAATGATTTAAAACCTGGAAACACGAAAAACACCGTAAAACCGGATTTACGCCGTCGTAGTAACACCGCGGGCTGTTTTGGGTTAGTTAATTAAACACTATGATAAACTTTGATTTAAAAGTTGTTATTCTGAGAAAATGATTTTTATTATGAACATGAAACTATATCCAAAAATTATGGTTAAACTCAAAGTGAAAGTATGTTTTCTAAAATGGTCATCTAGACGTCGTTCTTTCGACTGAAATGACTACCTTTACAAAAATGACTTGTAACTTATTTTTCCGACTATAAACCTATACTTTTTCTGTTTAGATTCATAAAATAGAGTTCAATATGAAACCATAGCAATTTGGTTCACTCAAAACGGATTTAAAATGAAGAAGTTATGGGTAAAACAAGATTGGATAATTTTTCTCATTTTAGCTACGTGAAAATTGGTAACAAATCTATTCCAACCATAACTTAATCAACTTGTATTGTATATTATGTAATCTTGAGATACCATAGACACGTATACAATGTTTCGACCTATCATGTCGACACATCTATATATATTTCGGAACAACCATAGACACTCTATATGTGAATATTGGAGTTAGCTATACAGGGTTGAGGTTGATTCCAAAATATGTATAGTTTGAGTTGTGATCAATACTGAGATACGTATACACTGGGTCATGGATTGATTCAAGATAATATTTATCGATTTATTTCTGTATATCTAACTGTGGACAACTAGTTGTAGGTTACTAACGAGGACAGCTGACTTAATAAACTTAAAACATCAAAATATATTAAAAGTGTTGTAAATATATTTTGAACATACTTTGATATATATGTATATATTGTTATAGGTTCGTGAATCAACCAGTGGCCAAGTCTTACTTCCCGACGAAGTAAAAATCTGTGAAAGTGAGTTATAGTCCCACTTTTAAAATCTAATATTTTGGGATGAGAATACATGCAGGTTTTATAAATGATTTACAAAATAGACACAAGTACGTGAAACTACATTCTATGGTTGAATTATCGAAATCGAATATGCCCCTTTTTATTAAGTCTGGTAATCTAAGAATTAGGGAACATACACCCTAATTGACGCGAATCCTAAAGATAGATCTATTGGGCCTAACAAACCCCATCCAAAGTACCGGATGCTTTAGTACTTCGAAATTTATATCATATCCGAAGGGTGTCCCGGAATGATGGGGATATTCTTATATATGCATCTTGTTAATGTCGGTTACCAGGTGTTCACCATATGAATGATTTTTATCTCTATGTATGGGATGTGTATTGAAATATGAAATCTTGTGGTCTATTATTATGATTTGATATATATAGGTTAAACCTATAACTCACCAACATTTTTATTGACGTTTTAAGCATGTTTATTCTCAGGTGATTATTAAGAGCTTCCGCTGTCGCATACTTAAATAAGGACGAGATTTGGAGTCCATGCTTGTATGATATTGTGTAAAAACTGCATTCAAGAAACTTATTTTGTTGTAACATATTTGTATTGTAAACCATTATGTAATGGTCGTGTGTAAACAGGATATTTTAGATTATCATTATTTGATAATCTACGTAAAGCTTTTTAAACCTTTATTTATGAAATAAAGGTTATGGTTTGTTTTAAAAATGAATGCAGTCTTTGAAAAACGTCTCATATAGAGGTCAAAACCTCGCAACAAAATCAATTAATATGGAACGTTTTTAATCAATAAGAACGGGACATTTCAGTTGGTATCAGAGCGTTGGTCTTAGAGAACCAGAATTTTGCATTAGTCTGTCTTATCGAGTTTGTTAGGATGCATTAGTGAGTCTGGACTTCGACCGTGTTTACTTGAAAAATGATTGCTTAACAAATTTTGTTGGAAACTATATATTTTTAACATGTGAATATTATGTGATATATTAATCTCTTAATGCGTTTGATATTATGTGATAGATATCTACCTCTAGAACAAGTCCCATTGACTCACCTAATAATAATGAAGAGTCAAATATAAATTGGAATGATTCGTGGACTGATTCACAAGTTCCCGAAGAGGAACCGGAAGAAGAGTCGGAACCGGAAGAAGAATCGGAACCGGAAGAAGAATCGGAACCGGATGAAGAAATAGAACTGGTGGGGGAAATAATAAAACGGTTAAGTAAAAGAAAATCCTCAACCAACCGACCAAGGTTAATTATGGTCAATGGTGTTTCCGCCAAGGAAGCAAAATATTGGGAGGATTACCAATTCTCCGATGAATCGGATTCCGACGAGAATTCCGATGATGTTATAGAAATTACCCCAACTGAATTTAAAAAGGCAAAAGAAAATAATAAGGGAAAGGGCATAAAAATAGAGAAATCTAATTCCAACCCCGATGAACTTTATATGTATCGTCAACCCCCGAAGTCCTTAAGTTGTAATAATGACCCGGGAACCTCTAAACCACCAGGTTTTTCTAAACCAGTGTGGATAACGACGGCTCGTATTAGGGGAACATCATATATCCCTAGAAACTTGGCAAAACGAACCAAAACCGAAGAAGAAGAAACAAGCGAGTCGGAATAAGATAGTTGTATTCGTGTGGTGTAATATATGTAATATAGTGTGCTTATGCTTTATGATATATGTAAAAATTGCTTGTATTAATAAGTATTTTTTTTTTATGAATCTAACTCTTGTCTATTTTACAGTATAAAAACACAAAATGGATAGACAACCCAATATTTTAAGAGACCTACCCGGAGACATGATTGATGAAATCTTATCTAGAGTCGGTCAGAATTCTTCGGCACAACTATTTAAGGCGAGATCAGTTTGTAAGACATTCGAAGAACGTTCCAAGAATGCCTTGGTTTATAAAAGGCTGATATTGCTCAATAACATCATATATATCTATCGCAATATCATTAAAAACGCTCTAGAATCAAGGATGATGAAGGTGTTCTACAAATAATAAACCAAGATGCGCAAGTTTATATCAGAAGAATGATTTACAAAGAATTTTGATGATTTATGACATTGGTTGATCCCGATACGAGTTAGGATCAAGATAGCACTCTAAAATGATAAAACAAGGCTTCCAAGGTGTTAGGCTTCATCCAAATGAAGTAATATTGAAAAGAAAACGAAACAGTCAAAATTAGCACAACAGGACGCCGTCCTGGAAGGTGGGACGACGTCCTGTCTTTCAATTCGGGACGCCGTCTCGGCAATTGGGACGCCGTCTAGCCCTTTATACCGGGACGCCGTCCTTCCCTTTGGGACGACGTCCCGTAGTAGGTGTAGCCTACTTTTTAGCTTTTTACCTACTCTCTCCACTTTAAAACTTCAGTTTTTGAGGGACTGTTGCATCAGAATACGAACCAGAGAGTTTAGAGGCGATTTTCAGGAGCAAATTGGAGAACTCCAACCTCTTTGAAGAGGCTCAACATCAAGGCATCATCCATCAAAACCTTTTTCATCCAAGAACTCTTGTTCTTGTAGGTTATTTACTTGTTCTCAGCAATGATTTCAGTTAATAATTTGATTGTATTGTTGTCTGTTACCATGATTGTTGGCTAGTTTCTATAATATTTGTCTAGATTAATAACCAAGGTATTGGATGTAATCTTATTGATTGAATGTATTATGCGTGATAGATTGAAGCTTGAATTAAGAACCATGCTTATTGTTGTTAAAATCATTTGTATCTAGTTAATTGATATGTTGTTGATAAAGAGAACTCTTGTTGATGTATCATATTGATTTACAATCAACTTGTCTTAGATTGATTGTTTGCTAAACCGGACCAAGGGGGTAAACTAGATTAAAACGGTTAAACAAAATAGGAATGAATTGTGTAGAGCGAACGCAAAGACAATTGTTATTCAAGTCTTTGATTTTGTTGATCAACTAGTCACAAACTAAAAGGTCTAAGTTATAGGGAACCCTCGCTTAGTAATTCTAGTTTGAGTACTTGCTAAAGAGAACTCTTGGTGAGTCGATTTAGGTGATTAGCATGCTTATAGTTATTTGATTACAAATACAAGAACCATAGTGAAAAGGGAACCCTTGATCTTGTTATTGTATTTGCGTGTTTATCCGAGAGAACTCTTAGTGAACCTATTAGATAACTACACACATAATTATTCAATCAGGACTTAATATCTAAAAATACATCCAATACCGAGGGTAAAATATCTAGATAAACATTTCATCTCTTTGATTTAATTCAAAACTATCTTACTTGCTTTATTTGCATTTATTATCATTTCATAAACTTAAAAGACAAAAATATTGTTTTTACATTTAACCTTCTTTGATTTGGCTAAATCGTTAAATAGCCACCAAAACATAAAACTTGTACTTTTAACTTTCATTCACTTAGTTAATCATAATATAATTTCTAATTTTTGTTTGACTGATATAACTGTCCTTGGAACGATACACGGAACTAAACCAGTTACTATACTACTACACGATCGGGTACACTGCCCGTTAGTGTGTAGCAATCTCTAAAACCGGTATTTTCCATACGATAATTCATATACCACTTTTCACACATCAAGTTTTTGGCGCCGCTGCAGGGGACAGTTTTGTGTCAAAATAGAATTATTAACTGATTTGTGATTAAGTAGTTTCTTAATTATTTTAAATTTTTAATAATCTTTGATTGTTAAACTTATAGAATCGGTATGTTTAATAATTTTTGTTAGTTGTGTGATTGACAGTTTATAGGTCGCATATGCCACATACCCGAAGTTCAGAATCTCCATTACTTACACCGTTTACAGAACCTGATAGAAAGCTTGGTAGGATTTCAAAAGAAGTACTTGAAATTTTTGAATCTTCATCAAAGCAAGAAACCTTTGATTCAGAATCAAGTACGACCAAGCCTCGATATTCAGACTTTGGTAAACCCGTTCAACCCCCAAATTTTGAAATGGAAGGAGAAAGACCGTTGGTACCACGACAATCAATGGCAGCAAAGATGAAAGCAACCCGGACGGGACAAGGTAGTGCTATTACTCCACCTACTGGTGAGGTAACTTTTGAAATAAAAGGACCTATTCTTCAAATGATTAATAACAGGTGTCAATTTGGTGGTGGTCCGAATGAAGATGCAAACGAACATATTCGTCTCTTTCAAGAGATATGTCTTCTATTTAAACTTAAACCAGAAACTGACCAGGCCATATTATTAAGACTTTTCCCTTGGACACTCCAAGGGGAAGCACGAAGTTGGTTAGATTCATTGGCCGAGGCTACGATAGAAACGTGGGATGGTATGTTGGAAAAATTTCTTAAGAAATATTTTCCAGCATCCAAGTCCGCGAGACTCCAACACGAAATTACCCAATTCTGTCAAAAGCCGATGGAAACCCTGTACGAAGCATGGAATCGATTTTCCAAAATGCTAAGAGGTTGTCCAAACCATGGTTTGGATACCTTTCAAAAGGTCCAAATCTTTTACAAAGGTTGTGATGTAGCAACCCGAATTTCAATTGACCAAGCGGCCGGTGGTTCTCTTATGGACAAAACCGAGCAAGAGGCTTATGAGATAATCGAGAAACTAGCCGATTATTCTCATGAGTGGCATCAAGAACGCCCAATTACTCGAAATGCTCAAGTCCAAAGCGCCGGTGCTTATGATGACTTAAGCTCCCTAGGTGTAAAAATAGATGGTGTTGTCTGAAACATGGACAAAATCACCAAGGAAATCCATAGTATGAAAGTAGGTTGTGAATACTGTGGAGGTCTCCACTTAGGAAAAGATTGTGATGCCGGGTTAACCATGGCTCAAAAAGAAGAAGTGGCTTTCATAAGCCAAAGAAATAATAACCAGTTTCAGGGACGAGCCCAATTTAACCGGAACTTTAACAATCCCTACAACCCTTAAGGTCAAACTTCCAATTTTCAACAAGGGTCAAGTAGTGGGTTCCAACAACAAACTCCGGGTTTTTACCAAAAACCCCAACAGGAAGAGAAAAAGTCAAATTTAGAGAGTATGTTGGAAAAGTTAATTACATCACAAACTCAGCTTATCACAAATATAAACCAAACCAACGAGAAAAACGAACATCAATTTAGAAACCAACAAGCATCAATTCAAAATTTAGAAAAACAAATGAGTGGTTTAGCCAATTTACTGAGCGATAGGAAACCAGGTAGTTTACCGGGCGATACCAGTAAAAACCCACGAAATGAGCACGCAAATGTTATCACCACACGGAGTGGTCTAGCATACGATGCTCCAATAATGCCCAAAAATTCTGATTTCAGGGTTCCATTGAACCAAAATGATGAACCGGTTAAGGAGCCGGAAAAAGTGGTTGAAAAGGAAGAACGGGAAAAACCCGTAGCAAAACCATATCAACTACCGCTCCCATACCCAAGAAAACAACAACAAGAGAGGCTAGAGGCCGAAAGGTCGAAATTCCTAGATATGTTTAAACAAATTAACATAAACATGCCTTTCATTGATGTAATCTCAGGTATGCCCAAGTATGCTAAGTTTTTAAAAGACTTACTTACTAATCGGAAGAAAATGGAGGAACTTTCATCCGTCACCATGAATGCTAATTGTTCAGCAATTTTGATGAACAAAATACCGAAAAAGTTAGCTGATCCTGGAAGTTTTACCATACCATGTCTCCTGGGAGATTTGGAATGCATTAAAGCATTAGCGGATTTAGGGGCTAGCATAAATTTAATGCCTTATTCATTATATGTTAAGCTAAACCCCGGGGAACTGAAACCAACTCGAATGGCAATCCAACTAGCAGACCGCTCTGTTAAATTCCCTCGTGGAATTTTAGAGAATATGTTAGTAAAAGTCGGTACCCTAGTATTTCCGGCTGATTTTGTAATTCTAGACATGGAGGAGGACACACGTGTGCCTCTTATATTAGGTCGACCTTTCCTCAATACCGCTAGAGCTATGATAGATGTTCATGGGCAGAAATTGACCCTTAGTATTGAGGATATGAAGGTTACCTTTTCCGTTGACCATGCCTTGCAATACCCCGAGTCTACTGATGATCAATGTTATTATTTGCAAACCGTAGACACGTATTCGGAGTTATTGCAGGAATTTCCAGAATTGCAAGGTATAGGAGAATGCATTTTTGCGGAAGGTGATGATGAAACAATGGTGGAAGAAGTGGAGATGTTGACCACTTTGATGGCTAACGGGTATGAGCCAAATGATGAAGAGTACAGAAAGTTGGATTTAGGGAATGAATACCGATGTAAAACATCGATTGAAGAACCTCCCGTTTTGGAACTAAAGCCACTTCCAAGTCACTTGGAATATTCTTACCTACAAGAAGGTTCTACTCTCCCGGTGATCATTTCATCTAAACTCTCTGTAAGTGAGAAATCTAAGCTTGTTTCCATGTTAAAAGCCCATAAAACGGCTCTAGCATGGAAAATTCATGACATCAAGGGTATAAGTCCCTCTTATTGTACACATAAGATATTAATGGAAGATAACTATAAGCCGTGTGTACAAAGACAAAGGCGACTCAACCCCAATATGCAAGAAGTTGTTAAGAAGGAGATTGTAAAACTCCTAGATGCGGGTTTTATTTATCCAATTTCGGATAGTCCTTGGGTGAGTCCGGTCCAATGCGTGCCCAAAAAGGGTGGCATGACCGTTGTCACAAATGAAGACGACCAATTAATTTCTACCAGGACTATCACGGGTTGGAGGGTATGCATTGACTACAGGAAATTAAATGATGCTACCCGAAAAGACCATTTTCCCCTTCCTTACATTGATCAAATGTTGGAAAGATTAGCGGGAAAGAATTTTTATTGTTTTCTTGACGGTTTCTCGGGATATTTCCAAATCCCTATAGCACCCGAGGACCAAGAGAAAACGACCTTTACATGTCCTTATGGTACTTTCTCCTATCGGCGTATGCCTTTTGGCTTATGCAATGCTCCTGCTACCTTCCAAAGGTGTATAGTGGCTATTTTTCATGACATGATTGAAGATTTTATGGAAGTATTCATGGATGACTTCTCAGTCTTCGGTGATTCTTTTGACTCATGTCTTAAAAATCTTGAGCGTATGTTGATTAGGTGTGAAGAATCAAATCTTGTACTAAACTGGGAAAAAAGCCATTTTATGGTAAAAGAGGGAATTGTATTGGGTCATAAAATTTCTTGTGCAGGTCTTGAGGTGGATCGGGCTAAAGTGGAAGTAATAGCCAAATTACCACCACCAACGAATGTGAAAGGTGTTAGAAGTTTTCTGGGGCACGCCGGTTTTTACCGGCGGTTCATTAAAGATTTTTCCAAAATTGCAACCCCCATGAACAAACTTCTTGAGAAGGACGCTCCATTTATCTTTACGGACGAGTGTCTTACCGCCTTTAATCTTCTTAAAGCAAAGCTCACGCAGTCACCGATTCTCATATCGCCGAATTGGTCAATACCATTCGAACTTATGTGTGACGCCAGTGACTTTGCTATTGGTGCCGTCTTGGGGCAAAGAATAGAAAAACATTTTAAGCCCATTTACTATGCTAGTAAGACACTGCAAGGAGCCCAACTTAATTACACTACCACCGAGAAGGAACTCCTTGCAATCGTCTTTTCGTTTGACAAATTCCGATCCTATTTAGTGCTAGCAAAGACGGTTGTCTACACCGACCACTCGGCTTTAAAGTACTTGCTTTCTAAGCAAGATGCTAAACCCCGTTTAATACGTTGGGTCTTGCTTTTGCAAGAATTCGACATCGATATAAAGGATAAAAAGGGTGCCGAAAACCTAGCTGCCGATCACCTTTCTCGACTTGAGAACCCGAATCTTGGGATTCTACATGAGACAGTTATCCAAGATAATTTTCCTGATGAAAATCTCATGAGAGTTGAGAAAATTGATGATCCATGGTTTGTAGACATTGCCAACTATCTTGCGGGTGGATTCCTAGAAACCGGTATGTCACACCAGAAAAGAAAGAAATTCTTTAGTGACTTAAAATACTATTTTTGGGAACACCCATATCTCTTTAAACAGTGTCCCGATGGGATAATCCGTCGGTGTGTTTCGGGGAAGGAATGCACCGAAATTCTGCTTGACTGTCACCTTGGTCCAACAGGTGGGCACTTTGGTCCCCAAATCACGGGGAAGAAAGTTTATGAGGCCGGTTTCTATTGGCCTACAATATTCAAAGATGCCTACGCTGTTTGTAAGGCTTGTGACGCATGCCAACGGGCCGGTCAAATAACTAAACGAGATGAAATGCCTCAACAAAGCATCCAAGTATGCGAGGTGTTCGATGTTTGGGGAATTGACTTTATGGGCCCCTTTCCAAAATCTCATTCTTACCTCTACATACTTGTCGCCATAGATTATGTTTCTAAATGGGCGGAGGCAAAACCTCTACCAACAAATGATGGCCGAGTAGTGGTAAACTTTTTGATGGAACTTTTCTCTAGGTTCGGCACACCAAAAGCTCTTATAAGTGACCGGGGCACCCACTTTTGCAATAAGCAATTGGAAAAGGTATTGAAAAGATATGGAGTAATTCATAAAATTTCGACATCTTATCATCCCCAAACGAGTGGGCAAGTAGAAAACACCAACCGGTCATTAAAACGCATACTTGAAAAGACCGTTGGTGCCAATCCAAAAGAGTGGTCAACCAAGTTAAACGATGCATTGTGGGCCTTTCGCACGGCCTACAAAACACCGATTGGAACAACTCCTTTCCGTATGGTATACGGAAAAGCATGCCATCTCCCGTTGGAGATTGAACATAAAGCACATTGGGCGCTAAGGGCATGCAATTTGGATTACCAAGAAGCGGTTCGGTTACGTTTGACCCAACTAAATGAATTAGACGAGTTGAGGCTTGAAGCCTATGACAACTCTCTAATTTACAAGAAAAAAACCAAACAATGGCACGACAAAAGATTGAAACGTCCAAAGGAATTCATGGAAGGCGATCGTGTCCTTGTTTATAATTCCCGTTTCAAGTTATCACCCGGAAAGCTTAAGTCCCGATGGACGGGACCGTTTGTTGTTAGAAAGGTGTACCCTTATGGTACAGTCGAAATGGAGAACGGGAAGGGTGATATTTTTAAAGTGAATGGCCACCGGGTCAAACACTATGTTGATGGTCCCCTAGAAATTGAGGATGAGGTTAGCCTCAACTTCAAGAAAAACGCCTAAATCTAAATGGGGACGAGTTTGGTGAACGACTTGTAAAAAAAAACTGGTTCACAATTGTAATTAGGTTTGTATTGTGTGCGCGATAAATTTTAGTTTGGTACAAAATGATTAACGTATGACCTCTAAACGCGAACGACTCAGAAAAACAGGTCAGTGAGTTTTAGTGAAACAGGACGCCATCCCAAAACCCTAGACACCGTCCCACTTAACATACCGGGACGCCGTCCCAAAACCCTAGACGCCGTCCCACTTAACATACCGGGACGCCGTCCCAAAACCCTAGACGCCGTCCCACTTAAAGAATCGAGACGCCGTCCCAAAAATCAGGACGACGTCTAGACCCCCTGAGTCAGAAAAAAATACGTTTTAAAACCATATCCAACCCATTTCTTATCCACAAAACACACTCTTCTCTATTTTTCTCTGCCCTAACACGAACCACTCTCCAAAAACCCTAATCTCTACCTCAAATTCGCGATTTCTTCTTCAAATTCAAGCTTCAAATCATGAACTTTTTGGTATGGATACTCCATTTTTACACTTTTCTTTATCAATTACTTGAATTGTATGTTTATATCTATAAATTGGTGAAGGATAAGTGTAGGGTGTTTGATTTGCATGATTATTGTTAAGATTAACATGCCTTAGATGTTTAAATTGCCTTTATGTGTTTATTTTACAAAGATTACATGCTTTTAAGGGTTTTGTTCATGATTCTAGGGTTTGTAGAAATTAAATCCGAATTTAGGGTGTTTAACTTATGATGTTGAGTTTATGTATGATGTTTATGATTCTTGTGAAGTATTTGATTGTGTTGGTGATGTTGATGTCAACTTGGCCGGGTCATTTTTGAATGTTAGTGAATTTCTAAGCATATTGTTGAATTGTAACGAATTTATGAAATATGTATGTTTGATGTTCATTTGTATGGGCCTGTTGAAGCAAATTGATGGAATGAAATGCCCTAATGTATGATGTTATAATGGTCATTTGAGCTAAAAATTGTGAAAATGCGTTATGATTTATGATGAATATGATTAGAATGCAAAGTTAAACCATATGACCTATGAACACAACATACTTGAATCTTTGAGTCCTAAGTTTGTGCTACATTGTGAAGTTATGATTTTCATTTTTTTTGAAGGTGTATTAACGAATTCATGTTGACTTTGGTTGACTTTGGTTTAAAATTGTGAACATGCACTTTCGTTTAAATGAATCATAATGCTTTTGAACTAGGAATTGAATGATTAAGTTCTCCTGCTACTCGGTTATGTTTTTAGCTAACATTAACACAACGGTTTCTATGTTCTTTTGGTTTGGTGTATAATGTTTTGCAGGGACAACCAAGCAGAGGAGGACCGGCAAAAAGAGGAAGGACAGCAGGTTTGGCTCCTCCACGACAACCACCACAACAACAACATCATTCATCATCGTCTTCCGGAGAAGAAGAGGAGGAGGATCTAAACGATCCTCGAGTTTGGTTAACACAGGTTCAGAACGATGAAGACTATACGGAAACATTTGAGAGAATAAACCGTAGGCCGATTAATGCAACTTGGTATATTATCTGGGGGCCATTGGAAGAGGCGGGCATGCGCCGACATGTTTCTAATTTACTCGCCATTCCTTACGGTAGAGTAGTCACCCACGCTTGGGAACAGGTTTTTAGCATCAATGAACCAATCTATCCGGTGCTGCTTAAAGAATTTTACTCTACCATGCGGTTTAACAATGTCAGCGATTATTTATCGAATGAGTTTCTACGGTTTCGTCTCGGGGGCCAAGATAGGGGTATAAGCAGTTTACAGCTTTGTAGAGTTCTGGGAATTTTTGGGGAATTCACCGATAATCAGTTAGGTGAATATTTGCGGGCTTCTGATTACGTTGGCCGGCATGTTTTTGATGACACCTCTTATTGGCGCAGAATTTGTAAGCCAGATATTGCGCCTGCACATTTTATATCAAGCAAGCACAGGTACAACGAAATCGCAGCCCGGGATGATAAGCTGCTTCATCGACTCATCGCATGCACGTTTAATGCGAGGATTGAGGGTCATGAGAAGGTGAAAACATTAGATTTGTGGATTATGGATCAAATCAAGCGGGGTTCCTATACCGACATTCCTGGGCTAATCGGTAATTATTTCCTTGCCATTGCGACTGAGACACGGCTACGGAAGCCACTTCTGGGAGGCCACTACATCACCCGAATTGCCCGACATTTTAACATTGATTTCAGTAGATTACAGGAGTACACGATCGTAATGAAACCATTAAAAAAGGTTTTTTATATTAATGCTGAAATCATTATGAAAGATAGAAATGGGCATTTGGTGCCTTTTGTGGCAGTTGGTGCAGGTGACGCAAGTGGCAGTGGTGTTCAGCAAGAGCAGCGGCAGGAAGAGGAGGCGGAAATGGAGGCACAGACTAATGTTGGTGAACAGGTTCCGTGGCATCCGTCCCAATCAAGTTGGGACAGTTTGGTTGGTAGTGTTAATAACATGAGGTTGAGCCCGAACGAACAAAGGATGCACAACGATCGAATGTGGGATAGTCAGCAGCGAATGGAGCAACGACAGATTGCTCAAGTGCACGATCAGGGATGGATGAGTTATGGTATTGATTGGAATAACCATAACTCAGAGTTGTTTTATTCCAACCCCGAGCAGTACTATGGGACGACACGTCTGACACCCCAATATTACACGGATCCTCAAAACCCACCTCCGCCTCACCCGATTTATGATAATACCGCTGCGTTGCAGGATGCTCGGAACAGATTTGAGCAGCAATATCCACAGGGACGCCCGTACAGAGATGGTTCGGGTAATTATTTTTGGCCGTTTGATAACTAGGCCTGCGTGCCTTTGATCATTTTGTACTTTGTTTTGAGACAATTTAATTTGTGTGGTGTGATTTTAGACAATATTTTGGTTTGTAATAATTTACTAATGGTGCGGTTTGATAAACGGTTGTGGTTGTAAAAACACCGTTATTTTTATTGTGATTTGTGTGGTTTGTTAATTTGTGCAGCATGATTGAACTTCAAAGACTGGCATTAAGTTCAGCGACATTTGATATTATGATGTGTGTATGATGATAATCGTTGACTGGACGATGCTCTTATGCTGGCAGTAAGTTCAGCAGCATCCGTCTACATGTTCCACGATTTACAGGTTAAAAATTGAAAATTTCTACAATCACCCTATCACTTTGCCCTCTAAATTTAATCCTTTTTCTGATTTCATGCAATGAGGGCCTTGCATGATCTCAAGTGTGGGGTGGGGAGTAGAAATTTATCGGGAACTCGTTTTACTAAAATTAAGGCGTTCAAGGCAACATAACTTGTAAAAGGTTAAATTTTATAAATTGATTTTAAAATTTATCGACGGATTAAGATCAGGTATAACAACCGAATTTCCGTTATAAATATAAATTTTTAAAAGATATTTTATAAACTTAATTGATTATAAGATTATTTAAAAAAAAAAATTTTAAAATTTTCAAGTAGCCTTAAAAACGATTAAAAGCCCAAAAACCACGTTATACACATTATGGTCTTAAAATCTAGAAAATAAATGATTGGTTTACATTTTAAATTATTAATAGTCTTTGAAGTTGCACTATCATTCAATTATTTGAATGAAAATCCTACTAGTTTAGTAAGCTAACTTGTAGGTCACTTGTACCAAAACGAGTGTAAACCGTGAGAGAGCGGTGATTGTATAGCGTGGTCGGAAACCGGATCTCGCTCCAGATCGAAAACCCTAAGGACGATCCTCATTGTTTCTCCTAACAAGGACAATGTTACGTCCGACCACTTATATGACCATACAGGATGTATCCATTCCATCTTAAAGGGAGTCAAGTCTCCCGAACGACACACTTGCTGATTTATTTCAGAAGTTGTAGTCCAGACCAGTTGTAGGGTGACGAAAAATCTTGAAAAGTCATTGCTAAAATCGACTGGAAATCTACCAGGCCTCAACATCAAACAGGGAAACTGGTAGTCAAAGCTTATCTCAATGAGGGAGATTTGCTAGCCAAATGGGAAGCGCACTATGATACATAAATTGTCAGTGATTGATCAGATTCCCAGTGGATAACCTCCGGAAAGGTAATATGTCAGCTTTTAAGCCTGATGAACTTCAATCTTTATGATTGACTTAACGGATTAGATAATTACCTCATGATTATCGATGATATCCGGACGTAATGTGTATCCTCCTAAGCACATTATTTTCTACCGACATATCGCGATGTTAGGTACCGTGGGAGGGATTGGCTTGACCAATAGCGGGAAACCCGCACTCATTTTTCAAAATTCAGAAAATCCGACAAAATCGGAAAACGTGTCTAGTATTAAAAAACTAGCATGATATTTTCAAAAACCATAAAACGTTTTCATCAAGGTCCTGATTTCCCTAGGATCAAATTTTTCGGATACTTGGCTCTAATCCCTCAAAAATGTGTGTGTGTGTTTCCATTGTGAATATAGCGTGCGTGTGATTTCAAGTGTGCTATACTTAAAGCGTGTGTTTCCATTGTGTATATAGCGTGAGTGTGTTACTTAAAGCGTGTGTTTTATATAGTGTGACTTGTGTTTCATATCAACGTGTGTGTTTTTTGTGTTACGAGTGATTCATGTAATGTTTGTAATCTATATTGTGTGATTATGTTTGATATTGTTCGACTTTGTAACGAAAGAATTGCTTGAGGACAAGCAAGGTTTAAGTGTGGGGTGTTTTGATATTGCTCAATAACATCATATATATCTATCGCAATATCATTAAAAACGCTCTAGAATCAAGGATGATGAAGGTGTTCTACAAATAATAAACCAAGATGTGCAAGTTTATATCGGAAGAATGATTTACAAAGAATTTTGATGATTTATGACATTGGTTGATTCCGATACGAGTTAGGATTAAGATAGCACTCTAAAATGATAAAACAAAGCTTCCAAGGTGTTAGGCTTCATCCAAATGAAGTAATATTGAAAAGAAAACGAAACAGTCAAAATTAGCACAACAGGACGCCGTCCTGGAAGGTGGGACGACGTCCTGTCTTTCAATTCGGGACGCCGTCTCGGCAATTGGGACGCCGTCTAGCCCTTTATACCGGGACGCCGTCCTTCCCTTTGGGACGACGTCCCGTAGTAGGTGTAGCCGACTTTTTAGCTTTTTACCTACTCTCTCCACTTTAAAACTTCAGTTTTTGAGGGACTGTTGCATCAGAATACGAACCAGAGAGTTTAGAGGCGATTTTCAGGAGCAAATTGGAGAACTCCAACCTCTTTGAAGAGGCTCAACATCAAGGCATCATCCATCAAAACCTTTTTCATCCAAGAACTCTTGTTCTTGTAGGTTATTTACTTGTTCTCAGCAATGATTTCAGTTAATAATTTGATTGTATTGTTGTCTGTTACCATGATTGTTGGCTAGTTTCTATAATGTTTGTCTAGATTAATAACCAAGGTATTGGATGTAATCTTATTGATTGAATGTATTATGCGTGATAGATTGAAGCTTGAATTAAGAACCATGCTTATTGTTGTTAAAATCATTTGTATCTAGTTAATTGATATGTTGTTGATAAAGAGAACTCTTGTTGATGTATCATATTGATTTACAATCAACTTGTCTTAGATTGATTGTTTGCTAAACCGGACCAAGGGGGTAAACAAGATTAAAACGGTTAAACAAAATAGGAATGAATTGTGTAGAGCGAACGCAAAGACAATTGTTATTCAAGTCTTTGATTTTGTTGATCAACTAGTCACAAACTAAAAGGTCTAAGTTATAGGGAACCCTCGCTTAGTAATTCTAGTTTGAGTACTTGCTAAAGAGAACTCTTGGCGAGTCGTTTTAGGTGATTAGCATGCTTATAGTTATTTGATTACAAATACAAGAACCATAGTGAAAAGGGAACCCTTGATCTTGTTATTGTATTTGCGTGTTTATCCGAGAGAACTCTTAGTGAACCTATTAGATAACTACACACATAATTATTCAATCAGGACTTAATATCTAAAAATACATCCAATACCGAGGGTAAAATATCTAGATAAACATTTCATCTCTTTGATTTAATTCAAAACTATCTTACTTGCTTTATTTGCATTTATTATCATTTCATAAACTTAAAAGACAAAAATATTGTTTTTACATTTAACCTTCTTTGATTTGGCTAAATCGTTAAATAGCCACCAAAACATAAAACTTGTACTTTTAACTTTCATTCACTTAGTTAATCATAATATAGTTTCTAATTTTAGTTTGACTGATATAACTGTCCTTGGAACGATACACGGAACTAAACCAGTTACTATACTACTACACGATCGGGTACACTGCCCGTTAGTGTGTAGCAATCTCTAAAACCGGTATTTTCCATACGATAATTCATATACCACTTTTCGCACATCAAAGGCTTTCGTTCGAAAGATGGGGGATATCACATTGGAAAATCCATAAGTTACGATGTGTTTACTTTGACGCATATATTGCGGGGAACCCAAATGCTATTTTACGCAATGGGTTAAGAAATTATTTTGACTCAATATATCCGAATATTGGACTTCGTGATTTAGAAAAAGCGGCTAAAATGCAACATAAAGAAGCATGTTATGCTTACGGATTAGTAATGTTCGCTTCTCACCAAAGTGAGAACAAGAACATCGGCCTACAACTATTAAACAAAACGTTCCCACAAGTGGCGGAGTCGGTAATTGGGGTAAGAAATGAGGTTTTTAGATTGTTACGGGACTGTTGGACATTACGTAACCCTCGTCCCTTTGATGACGTTACAACACGCTGTCTTATCAACGGCCATAACGGTTATGTTCCACAAGACCAAGGATGGGAAGTAGTCCTAGTAAAACCAGAATGCATGACTTGTTTCTGGACGTATGAATTACGTGTCTTTATTGCCTTTGCTGAACGACTTGTGTACTAGCTAGAATTATCTTCACAACTATCTTGTATCAAAGTTATTGTGTGCTATATTTCATGCTTTATGTAAAATAAGCGGTATTGTAAGTTTGTAAAATATAGTATAAAAGTTTGAACGCGAAATATTATTATAATCAGTTTTTCATATAGAATTGTAGTAGTTGAATTGTATATTAGCTACTAAGTATGAACTTAACGGGTAGGTACTACCCGAATTTAAACTTATAAAACGCTAATATGAAGAAAAAGCTTTTATAAATGAGTTCATATTATGCTACGAAATACTATTAACTACTCTTAATATTCTGTATGATTAACTTGTTCCATTTGACTATTTTGAAGGAAATGGCACCGACTACTCGACACACCGTGAATATGAATGAAGAGGAATTCCGTACTTTTCTAGCTTCAAACATAGCCGCAGTACAGGCTGCGCTACATACCAACAATAACCTTGGATCTAGCAGTACAGGAAATCATGTAGGATGCACCTACAAAGAATTCACTGCCTGCAAACCTTTGGAATTTGATGGAACCGAAGGACCGATCGGATTGAAATGGTGGACCGAGAAGGTCGAATCGGTGTTTGCCATAAGTAAGTGTACTGAAGAGGACAAAGTGAAGTACGCTACGCATACCTCACAGGTTCTGCGTTAACATGGTGGAATACCTATCTAGAGCAAGTGGGACAAGACGATGCGTACGCACTACCGTGGTCAGCATTCAAGCACTTGATGAACGAGAAGTACCGTCCCAGAACCGAGGTCAATAAGCTCAAGACAGAACTTAGAGGGTTACAAACCCAAGGATTTGATATTACCACGTACGAAAGACGATTCACATAATTGTGCCTATTGTGTCCGGGAGCATTCGAAGATGAGGAAGAGAAGATCGACGCGTTTTTGAAAGGATTACCGGAAAGAATCCAAGAAGATATAAGTTCACACGAGCCCGCCTCCATACAACAGGCATGTAGAATGGCTCACAAACTAGTGAACCAGATTGAAGAAAGAATTAAAGAACAGACTGCTGAAGAGGCCAATGTGAAGCAAGTCAAAAGAAACTGGGAGGAAAACGGTGATAAGAATCACCAATACAACAACAACAACAACAATTACAACAATAATCGCAACAATTATCCCAACAATCGCAACATCAATCGCAACTACAACAAACGGCCCAACAACAACAACAACAACAACAACAACAACAACAGCAATTACAACAATCATCCCAACAACAATAATAACCGTAACAACAACAACAATCAGAAGCAGCTATGCCAAAGGTGTGAAAAGTATCACTCGGGGTTCTGCAACAAATTTTGCAACAAGTGTAAAAGAAATGGTCATAGCGCGGCGAAGTGTGAGGTCTACTGAAATGTCCCGTTCTTATTGATTAAAAACGTTCCATATTAATTGATTTCGTTGCGAGGTTTTGACCTCTATATGAGACGTTTTTCAAAGACTGCATTCATTTTAAAACAAACCATAACCTTTATTTCATCAATAAAGGTTTAAAAAGCTTTACGTAGATTATCAAATAATGATAATCTAAAATATCCTGTTTACACACGACCATTACATAATGGTTTACAATACAAATATGTTACAACAAAATAAGTTTCTTGAATGCAGTTTTTACATAATATCATACAAGCATGGACTCCAAATCTCGTCCTTATTTAAGTATGCAACAGCGGAAGCTCTTAATAATCACCTAAGAATAAACATGCTTAAAACGTCAACAAAAATGTTGGTGAGTTATAGGTTTAACCTATATATATCAAATCATAATAATAGACCACAAGATTTCATATTTCAATACACACCCCATACATAGAGATAAAAATCATTCATATGGTGAACACCTGGTAACCGACATTAACAAGATGCATATATAAGAATATCCCCATCATTCCGGGACACACTTCGGATATGATATAAATTTCGAAGTACTAAAGCATCCGGTACTTTGTATGGGGTTTGTTAGGCCCAATAGATCTATCTTTAGGATTCGCGTCAATTAGGGTGTCTGTTCCCTAATTCTTAGATTACCAGACTTTATAAAAAGGGGCATATTCGATTTCGATAATTCAACCATAGAATGTAGTTTCACGTACTTGTGTCTATTTTGTAAATCATTTATAAAACCTGCATGTATTCTCATCCCAAAAATATTAGATTTTAAAAGTGGGACTATAACTCACTTTCACAGATTTTTACTTCGTCGGGAAGTAAGACTTGGCCACTGGTTGATTCACGAACCTATAACAATATATACATATATATCAAAGTATGTTCAAAATATATTTACAACACTTTTAATATATTTTGATGTTTTAAGTTTATTAAGTCAGCTGTCCTCGTTAGTAACCTACAACTAGTTGTCCACAGTTAGATGTACAGAAATAAATCGATAAATATTATCTTGAATCAATCCACGACCCAGTGTATACGTATCTCAGTATTGATCACAACTCAAACTATATATATTTTGGAATCAACCTCAACCCTGTATAGCTAACTCCAACATTCACATATAGAGTGTCTATGGTTGTTCCGAAATATATATAGATGTGTCGACATGATAGGTCGAAACATTGTATACGTGTCTATGGTATCTCAAGATTACATAATATACAATACAAGTTGATTAAGTTATGGTTGGAATAGATTTGTTACAAATTTTCACGTAGCTAAAATGAGAAAAATTATCCAATCTTGTTTTACCCATAACTTCTTCATTTTAAATCCGTTTTGAGTGAATCAAATTGCTATGGTTTCATATTGAACTCTATTTTATGAATCTAAACAGAAAAAGTATAGGTTTATAGTCGAAAAAATAAGTTACAAGTCGTTTTTGTAAAGGTAGTCATTTCATTCGAAAGAACGACGTCTAGATGACCATTTTAGAAAACATACTTCCACTTTGAGTTTAACCATAATTTTTGGATATAGTTTCATGTTCATAATAAAGATCATTTTCTCAGAATAACAACTTTTAAATCAAAGTTTATCATAGTTTTTAATTAACTAACCCAAAACAGCCCGCGGTGTTACTACGACGGCGTAAATCCGGTTTTACGGTGTTTTTCGTGTTTCCGGGTTTTAAATCATTAAGTTAGCATATCATATAGATATAGAACATGTGTTTAGTTGATTTTAAAAGTCAAGTTAGAAGGATTAACTTTTGTTTGCGAACAAGTTTAGAATTAACTAAACTATGTTCTAGTGATTACAAGTTTAAACCTTCGAATAAGATAGCTTTATATGTATGAATCGAATGATGTTATGAACATCATTACTACCTTAAGTTCCTTGGATAAACCTACTGGAAAATAGAAAAATGGATCTAGCTTCAACGGATCCTTGGATGACTCGAAGTTCTTGAAGCATAAGATCATCACTTGAAATAAGATTGTTATAGTTATAGAAATTGAACCAAAGTTTGAATATGATTATTACCTTGTATTAGAATGATAACCTACTGTAAGAAACAAAGATTTCTTGAGGTTGGATGATCACCTTACAAGATTGGAAGTGAGCTAGCAAACTTGAAAGTATTCTTGATTTTATGAAACTAGAACTTTTGGAATTTATGAAGAACACTTAGAACTTGAAGATAGAACTTGAGAGAGATCAATTAGATGAAGAAAATTGAAGAATGAAAGTGTTTGTAGGTGTTTTTGGTCGTTGGTGTATGGATTAGATATAAAGGATATGTAATTTTGTTTTCATGTAAATAAGTCATGAATGATTACTCATATTTTTGTAATTTTATGAGATATTTCATGCTAGTTGCCAAATGATGGTTACCACATGTGTTAGGTGACTCACATGGGCTGCTAAGAGCTGATCATTGGAGTGTATATACCAATAGTACATATATCTAAAAGCTGTGTATTGTACGAGTACAAATACGGGTGCATACGAGTAGAATTGTTGATGAAACTGAACGAGGATGTAATTGTAAGCATTTTGGTTAAGTAGAAGTATTTTGATAAGTGTATTGAAGTCTTTCAAAAGTGTATAAATACATATTAAAACACAACATGTATATACATTTTAACTGAGTCGTTAAGTCATCGTTAGTCGTTACATGTAAGTGTTGTTTTGAAACCTTTAGGTTAATGATCTTGTTAAATGTTGTTAACCCAATGTTTATAATATCAAATGAGATTTTAAATTACTATATTATCATGATATTATCATGTATGAATATCTCTTAATATGATATATATACATTAAATGTCTTTACAACGCTAATCGTTACATATATGTCTCGTTTAAAAATCATTAAGTTAGTAGTCTTGTTTTTACATATGTAGTTCATTGTTAATATGCTTAATGATATGTTTACTTATCATAGTATCATGTTAACTATATATATATCCATATATATGTCATCATATAGTTTTTACAAGTTTTAACGTTCGTGAATCACCGGTCAACTTTGGTGGTCAATTGTCTATATGAAACATATTTCAATTAATCAAGTCTTAACAAGTTTGATTGCTTAACATGTTGGAAACATTTAATCATGTAAATATCAATCTCAATTAATATATATAAACATGGAAAAGTTCGGGTCACTACATCTACGGACCAGGGGTTAATAGAACGAAAGGAACAAATGGTGTTGGAACGAGTAATGGCGAAGCAAGTAGTGTCGGAGCAAGTTATGCCAATGTAGTTTGTTATAAATGTGGAAAACCGGGCCACATTATTAGAAATTGCCCGAACCAGGAGAACACGAATGGACAAGGCCGCGGAAGAGTTTTCAATATTAATGCGGCAGAGGCACAAGAAGACCCGGAGCTTGTTACGGGTATGTTTCTTATTGACAATAAATCTGCTTACGTTTTATTTGATTCGGGTGCGAATAGAAGCTATATGAGTAGAGATTTTTGTGCTAAATTAAGTTGTCCATTGACGCCTTTAGATAGTAAATTTTTACTCGAATTAGCAAATGGTAAATTAATTTCAGCAGATAATATATGTCGGAATCGAGAAATTAAACTGGTTAGCGAAACATTTAAGATTGATTTGATACCAGTAGAGTTAGGGAGTTTTGATGTGATAATCGGTATGGACTGGTTGAAAGAAGTGAAAGCAGAGATCGTTTGTTACAAAAATGCAATTCGCATTATACGAGAAAAAGGAAAATCCTTAATGGTGTACGGAGAAAAGGGCAACACGAAGCTACATCTTATTAGTAATTTGAAGGCACAAAAACTAATAAGAAAAGGTTGCTATGCTGTTCTAGCACACGTCGAGAAAGTACAAACTGAAGAAAAGAGCATCAATGATGTTCCCATTGCAAAAGAATTTCCCGATGTATTTTCGAAAGAATTACCGGGATTACCCCCACATCGATCCGTTGAATTTCAAATAGATCTTGTACCAGGAGCTGCACCAATAGCTCATGCTCCTTACAGACTCGCACCCAGCGAGATGAAAGAACTGCAAAGCCAATTACAAGAACTTTTAGAGCGTGGTTTCATTCGACCAAGCACATCACCGTGGGGAGCTCCTGTTTTGTTTGTCAAGAAGAAAGATGGTACATTCAGGTTGTGTATCGACTACCGAGAGTTGAACAAACTTACCATCAAGAACCGCTACCCACTACCGAGAATCGACGACTTATTTGATCAACTACAAGGCTCGTCTGTTTATTCAAAGATTGACTTACGTTCCGGGTATCATCAAATGCGGGTGAAAGAAGATGATATTCCAAAGACTGCTTTCAGAACACGTTACGGTCATTACGAGTTTATGGTCATGCCGTTTGGTTTAACTAATGCACCAGCTGTGTTCATGGACCTTATGAACCGAGTGTGTGGACCATACCTTGACAAGTTTGTCATTGTTTTCATCGATGACATACTTATTTACTCAAAGAATGATCAAGAGCACGAAGAACATTTGAGAAAAGTGCTAGAAGTATTGAGGAAAGAAAAACTGTACGCTAAGTTTTCAAAGTGTGCATTTTGGTTGGAAGAAGTTCAATTCCTCGGTCACATAGTGAACAAAGAAGGTATTAAGGTGGATCCGGCAAAGATAGAAACTGTTGAAAAGTGGGAAACCCCGAAAACTCCGAAACACATACGCCAGTTTTTAGGACTAGCTGGTTACTACAGAAGGTTCATCCAAGACTTTTCCAGAATAGCAAAACCCTTGACTGCATTAACGCATAAAGGGAAGAAATTTGAATGGAAGGATGAACAAGAGAAAGCGTTCCAGTTATTGAAGAAAAAGCTAACTACGGCACCTATACTGTCATTGCCTGAAGGGAATGATGATTTTGTGATTTATTGTGATGCATCAAAGCAAGGTCTCGGTTGTGTATTAATGCAACGAACGAAGGTGATTGCTTATGCGTCTAGACAATTGAAGATTCACGAACAAAATTATACAACGCATGATTTGGAATTAGGCGCGGTTGTTTTTGCATTAAAGACTTGGAGACACTACTTATATGGGGTCAAAAGTATTATATATACCGACCACAAAAGTCTTCAACACATATTTAATCAGAAACAACTGAATATGAGGCAACGTAGGTGGATTGAATTGTTGAATGATTACGACTTTGAGATTCGTTACCACCCGGGGAAGGCAAATGTGGTAGCCGACGCCTTGAGCAGAAAGGACAGAGAACCCATTCGAGTAAAATCTATGAATATAATGATTCACACTAACCTTACTACTCAAATAAAGGAGGCGCAACAAGGAGTTTAAAAGAGGGAAATTTAAAGGATGAAATACCCAAAGGATCGGAGAACCATCTTAATATTTGGGAAGACGGAACCCGGTATAGGGCTGAAAGAATTTGGGTACCAAAATTTGGAGATATGAGAGAAATGGTACTTAGAGAAGCTCATAAAACCAGATACTCAATACATCCTGGAACGGGAAAGATGTATAAGAATCTCAAGAAACATTTTTGGTGGCCGGGTATGAAAGCCGATGTTGCTAAATACGTTATGGTTGGAATAGATTTGTTACAAATTTTCACGTAGCTAAAATGAGAAAAATTATCCAATCTTGTTTTACCCATAACTTCTTCATTTTAAATCCGTTTTGAGTGAATCAAATTGCTATGGTTTCATATTGAACTCTATTTTATGAATCTAAACAGAAAAAGTATAGGTTTATTGTCGGAAAAATAAGTTACAAGTCATTTTTGTAAAGGTAGTCATTTCAGTCGAAAGAACGACGTCTAGATGACCATTTTAGAAAACATACTTCCACTTTGAGTTTAACCATAATTTTTGGATATAGTTTCATGTTCATAATAAAAATCATTTTCTCAGAATAACAACTTTTAAATCAAAGTTTATCATAGTTTTTAATTAACTAACCCAAAACAGCCCGCGGTGTTACTACGACGGCGTAAATCCGGTTTTACGGTGTTTTTCGTGTTTCCAGGTTTTAAATCATTAAGTTAGCATATCATATAGATATAGAACATGTGTTTAGTTGATTTTAAAAGTCAAGTTAGAAGGATTACCTTTTGTTTGCGAACAAGTTTAGAATTAACTAAACTATGTTCTAGTGATTACAAGTTTAAACCTTCGAATAAGATAGCTTTATATGTATGAATCGAATGATGTTATGAACATCATTACTACCTTAAGTTCCTTGGATAAACCTACTGGAAAAGAGAAAAATGGATCTAGCTTCAACGGATCCTTGGATGACTCGAAGTTCTTGAAGCATAATCATGACACGAAAACAAGTTCAAGTAAGATCATCACTTGAAATAAGATTGTTATAGTTATAGAAATTGAACCAAAGTTTGAATATGATTATTACCTTGTATTAGAATGAAAACCTACTGTAAGAAACAAATATTTCTTGAGGTTGGATGATCACCTTACAAGATTGGAAGTGAGCTAGCAAACTTGAAAGTATTCTTGATTTTATGAAACTAGAACTTTTGGAATTTATGAAGAACACTTAGAACTTGAAGATAGAACTTGAGAGAGATCAATTAGATGAAGAAAATTGAAGAATTAAAGTGTTTGTAGGTGTTTTTGGTCGTTGGTGTATGGATTAGATATAAAGGATATGTAATTTTATTTTCATGTAAATAAGTCATGAATGATTACTCATATTTTTGTAATTTTATGAGATATTTCATGCTAGTTGCCAAATGATGGTTCCCACATGTGTTAGGTGACTCACATGGGCTGCTAAGAGCTGATCATTAGAGTGTATATACCAATAGTACATACATCTAAAAGCTGTGTATTGTACGAGTACTAATACGGGTGCATACGAGTAGAATTGTTGATGAAACTGAACGAGGATGTAATTGTAAGCATTTTTGTTAAGTAGAAGTATTTTGATAAGTGTATTGAAGTCTTTCAAAAGTGTATAAATACATATTAAAACACTACATGTATATACATTTTAACTGAGTCGTTAAGTCATCGTTAGTCGTTACATGTAAGTGTTGTTTTGAAACCTTTAGGTTAACGATCTTGTTAAATGTTGTTAACCCAATGTTTATAATATCAAATGAGATTTTAAATTATTATATTATCATGATATTATCATGTATGAATATCTCTTAATATGATATATATACATTAAATGTCTTTACAACGATAATCGTTACATATATGTCTCGTTTAAAAATCATTAAGTTAGTAGTCTTGTTTTTACATATGTAGTTCATTGTTAATATGCTTAATGATATGTTTACTTATCATAGTATCATGTTAACTATATATATATCCATATATATGTCATCATATAGTTTTTACAAGTTTTAACGTTCGTGAATCACCGGTCAACTTTGGTGGTCAATTGTCTATATGAAACATATTTCAATTAATCAAGTCTTAACAATTTTGATTGCTTAACATGTTGGAAACATTTAATCATGTAAATATCAATCTCAATTAATATATATAAATATGGAAAAGTTCGGGTCACTACAGTACCTACCCGTTAAATAAATTTCGTCCCGAAATTTTAAACAGTTGAAGGTGTTGACGAATCTTCTGGAAATAGATGCGGGTATTTCTTCTTCATCTAATCTTCACGCTCCCAGGTGAACTCGGGTCCTCTACGAGCATTCCATCGAACCTTAACAATTGGTATCTTGTTTTGCTTAAGTCTTTTAACCTCACGATCCATTATTTCGACGGGTTCTTCGATGAATTGAAGTTTTTCGTTGATTTAGATTTCATCTAACGGAATAGTGAGATCTTCTTTAGCAAAACATTTCTTCAATTTCGAGATGTGGAAAGTGTTATGTACAGCCGCGAGTTGTTGAGGTAACTCAAGTCGGTAAGCTACTGGTCCGACACGATCAATAATCTTGAATGGTCCAATATACCTTGGATTTAATTTCCCTCGTTTACCAAATCGAACAACGCCTTTCCAAGGTGCAACTTTAAGCATGACCATCTCTCCAATTTCAAATTCTATATCTTTTCTTTTAATGTCAGCGTAGCTCTTTTGTCGACTTTGGGCGGTTTTCAACCGTTGTTGAATTTGGATGATCTTCTCGGTAGTTTCTTGTATAATCTCCGGACCCGTAATCTGTCTATCCCCCACTTCACTCCAACAAATCGGAGACCTGCACTTTCTACCATAAAGTGCTTCAAACGGCGCCATCTCAATGCTTGAATGGTAGCTGTTGTTGTAGGAAAATTCTGCTAACGGTAGATGTCGATCCCAATTGTTTCCGAAATCAATAACACATGCTCGTAGCATGTCTTCAAGCGTTTGTATCGTCCTTTCGCTCTGCCCATCAGTTTGTGGATGATAGGCAGTACTCATGTCTAGACGAGTTCCTAATGCTTGCTGTAATGTCTGCCAGAATCTTGAAATAAATCTACCATCCCTATCAGAGATAATAGAGATTGGTATTCCATGTCTGGAGACGACTTCCTTCAAATACAGTCGTGCTAACTTCTCCATCTTGTCATCTTCTCTTATTGGCAGGAAGTGTGCTGATTTGGTGAGACGATCAACTATTACCCAAATAGTATCAAAACCACTTGCAGTCCTTGGCAATTTAGTGATGAAATCCATGGTAATGTTTTCCCATTTCCATTCCGGGATTTCGGGTTGTTGAAGTAGACCTGATGGTTTCTGATGCTCAGCTTTGACCTTAGAACACGTCAAACATTCTCCTACGTATTTAGCAACATCGGCTTTCATACCCGGCCACCAAAAATGTTTCTTGAGATCCTTGTACATCTTCCCTGTTCCAGGATGTATTGAGTATCTGGTTTTATGAGCTTCTCTAAGTACCATTTCTCTCATATCTCCAAATTTTGGTACCCAAATCCTTTCAGCCCTATACCGGGTTCCGTCTTCCCGAATATTAAGATGCTTCTCCGATCCTTTGGGTATTTCATCCTTTAAATTTCCCTCTTTTAAAACTCCTTGTTGCGCCTCCTTTATTTGAGTAGTAAGGTTAGTGTGAATCATTATATTCATAGATTTTACTCGAATGGGTTCTCTGTCCTTTCTGCTCAAGGCGTCGGCTACCACATTTGCCTTCCCCGGGTGGTAACGAATCTCAAAGTCGTAATCATTCAATAATTCAATCCACCTACGCTGCCTCATATTCAGTTGTTTCTGATTAAATATGTGTTGAAGACTTTTGTGGTCGGTATATATAATACTTTTTACCCCATATAAGTAGTGCCTCCAAGTCTTTAATGCAAAAACAACCGCGCCTAATTCCAAATCATGCGTCGTATAATTTTGTTCGTGAATCTTCAATTGTCTAGACGCATAAGCAATCACCTTCGTTCGTTGCATTAATACACAACCGAGACCTTGCTTTGATGCGTCACAATAAATCACAAAATCATCATTCCCTTCAGGCAATGACAATATAGGTGCCGTAGTTAGCTTTTTCTTCAATAACTGAAACGCTTTCTCTTGTTCATCATTCCATTCAAATTTCTTCCCTTTATGCGTTAATGCAGTCAACGGTTTTGCTATTCTGGAAAAGTCTTGGATGAACCTTCTGTAGTAACCAGCTAGTCCTAAAAACTGGCGTATGTGTTTCGGAGTTTTCGGGGTTTCCCACTTTTCAACAGTTTCTATCTTTGCCGGATCCACCTTAATACCTTCTTTGTTCACTATGTGACCGAGGAATTGAACTTCTTCCAACCAAAATGCACACTTTGAAAACTTAGCGTACAATTCTTCCTTCCTCAATACTTCTAACACCTTTCTCAAATGTTCACCGTGTTCTTGGTCATTCTTTGAGTAAATAAGTATGTCATCAATGAAAACAATGACAAACTTGTCAAGGTATGGTCCACACACTCGGTTCATAAGGTCTATGAACACAGCTGGTGCATTAGTTAAACCAAACGGCATGACCATAAACTCGTAATGACCGTAACGTGTTCTGAAAGCAGTCTTTGGAATATCATCTTCTTTCACCCGCATTTGATGATACCCGGAACGTAAGTCAATCTTTGAATAAACAGAGCCTTGTAGTTGATCAAATAAGTCGTCGATTCTCGGTAGTGGGTAGCGGTTCTTGATGGTAAGTTTGTTCAACTCTCGGTAGTCGATACACAACCTGAATGTACCATCTTTCTTCTTGACAAACAAAACAGGAGCTCCCCACGGTGATGTGCTTGGTCGAATGAAACCACGCTCTAAAAGTTCTTGTAATTGGCTTTGTAGTTCTTTCATCTCGCTGGGTGCGAGTCTGTAAGGAGCACGAGCTATTGGTGCAGCTCCTGGTACAAGATCTATTTGAAATTCAACGGATCGATGTGGGGGTAATCCCGGTAATTCTTTCGGAAATACATCGGGAAATTCTTTTGCGACGGGAACATCATTGATGCTCTTTTCTTCAGTTTGTACTTTCTTGACGTGTGCTAGAACAGCATAGCAACCTTTTCTTATTAGTTTTTGTGCCTTCAAATTACTAATAAGATGTAGCTTCGTGTTGCCCTTTTCTCCGTACACCATTAAGGGTTTTCCTTTTTCTCGTATAATGCGAATTGCATTTTTGTAACAAACGATCTCTGCTTTCACTTCTTTCAACCAGTCCATACCGATTATCACATCAAAACTCCCTAACTCTACTGGTATCAAGTCAATCTTAAATATTTCGCTAACCAGTTTAATTTCTCGATTCCGACATATATTATCTGCTGAAATTAATTTACCATTTGCTAATTCGAGTAAAAATTTACTATCCAAAGGCGTCAATGGACAACTTAATTTAGCACAAAAATCCCTACTCATATAGCTTCTATCCGCACCCGAATCAAATAAAAGGTAAGCAGATTTATTGTCAATAAGAAACGTACCCGTAACAAGCTCCGGGTCTTCCTGTGCCTCTGCCGCATTAATATTGAAAACTCTTCCGCGGCCTTGTCCATTCGTGTTCTCCTGGTTCGAACAATTTCTAATAATGTGGCCCAGTTTTCCACATTTATAACAAACTACATTGGCATAACTTGCTCCGACACTACTTGCTCCGCCATTACTCGTTCCGTCACCATTTGTTCCTTTCGTTCTATTAACCCCTGGTCCGTAGACCTCACACTTCGCCGCGCTATGACCATTTCTTTTACACTTGTTGCAAAATTTGGTGCAGAACCCCGAGTGATACTTTTCACACCTTTGGCATAGCTGCTTCTGATTGTTGTTGTTGTTGCGGTTATTATTGTTGTTGGGATGATTATTGTAGTTGCTGTTGTTGTTGTTGTTGTTGTTGGGCCGTTTGTTGTAGTTGCGATTGATGTTGCGATTGCTGGGATAATTGTTGCGATTATTGTTGTAATTGCTGTTGTTGTTGTATTGGTGATTCTTATCACCGTTTTCCTCCCACTCTCTTTTGACTTGCTTCACATTGGCCTCTTCAGCAGTCTGTTCTTTAATTCTTTCTTCAATCTGGTTCACTAGTTTGTGAGCCATTCTACATGCCTGTTGTATGGAGGCGGGCTCGTGTGAACTTATATCTTCTTGGATTCTTTCCGGTAATCCTTTCACAAACGCGTCGATCTTCTCTTCCTCATCTTCGAATGCTCCCGGACACAATAGGCACAATTCTGTGAATCGTCTTTCGTACGTGGTAATATCAAATCCTTGGGTTAGTAACCCTCTAAGTTCTGTCTTGAGCTTATTGACCTCGGTTCTGGGACGGTACTTCTCGTTCATCAAGTGCTTGAATGCTGACCACGGTAGTGCGTACGCATCGTCTTGTCCCACTTGCTCTAGATAGGTATTCCACCATGTTAACGCAGAACCTGTGAAGGTATGCGTAGCGTACTTCACTTTATCCTCTTCAGTACACTTACTTATGGCAAACACCGATTCGACCTTCTCGGTCCACCGTTTCAATCCGATCGGTCCTTCGGTTCCATCAAATTCCAAAGGTTTGCAGGCAGTGAATTCTTTGTAGGTGCATCCTACACGATTTCCTGTACTGCTAGATCCAAGGTTATTGTTGGTATGTAGCGCAGCCTGTACTGCGGCTATGTTTGAAGCTAGAAAAGTACGGAATTCCTCTTCATTCATATTCACGGTGTGTCGAGTAGTCGGTGCCATTTCCTTCAAAATAGTCAAATGGAACAAGTTAATCATACAGAATATTAAGAGTAGTTAATAGTATTTCGTAGCATAATATGAACTCATTTATAAAAGCTTTTTCTTCATATTAGCATTTTATAAGTTTAAATTCAGGTAGTACCTACCCGTTAAGTTCATACTTAGTAGCTAATATACAATTCAACTACTACAATTCTATATGAAAAACTGATTGTAATAATATTTCGCGTTCAAACTTTTTCACAATATTTTACAAACTTACAATACCGCTTATTTTACATATAGCATGAAATATAGCACACAATAAATTTGATACAAGATGGTTGTGAAGATAATTCTAGCTAGTACACAAGTCGTTCAGCAAAGCAATAAAGACACGTAATTCATACGTCCAGAAATAAGTCATGCATTCTGGTTTTACTAGGATTACTTCCCATCCTTGGTCTTGTGGAACATAACCGTTATGGCTGTTGATAAGACAGCGTGTTGTAACATCGTCAAAGGGACGAGGGTTACGTAATGTCCAACAGTCCCGTAACAATCTAAAAACCTCATTTCTTACCTCAATTACCGACTCCGTCACTTGTGGGAACGTTTTGTTTAATAGTTGTAGCCCGATGTTCTTGTTCTCACTTTGGTGAGAAGCGAACATTACTAATCCGTAAGCATAACATGCTTCTTTATGTTGCATGTTAACCGCTTTTTCTAAATCACGAAGTCCAATATTCGGATATTTTGAGTCAAAATAATTTCTTAACCCATTGCGTAAAATAGCATTTGGGTTCCCCGCAATATATGCGTCAAAGTAAACACATCGTAACTTATGGATTTCCCAATGTGATATCCCCCATCTTTCGAACGAAAGCCTTTTATAAACCAAAGCATTCTTGGAACGTTCTTCGAATGTCTTACAAACTGTTCTCGCCTTAAATAGTTGTGCCGAAGAATTCTGACCGACTCTAGACAAGATTTCATCAATCATGTCTCCGGGTAGGTCTCTTAAAATATTGGGTTGTCTATCCATTTTGTGTTTTTATACTGTAAAATAGACAAGAGTTAGATTCATAAAAAAAATACTTATTAATACAAGCAATTTTTACATATATCATAAAGCATAAGCACACTATATTACATATATTACACCACACGAATACAGCTATCTTATTCCGACTCGCTTGTTTCTTCTTCTTCGGTTTTGGTTCGTTTTGCCAAGTTTCTAGGGATATATGATGTTCCCCTAATACGAGCCGTCGTTATCCACATTGGTTTAGAAAAACCTGGTGGTTTAGAGGTTCCCGGGTCATTGTTACAACTTAAGGACTTCGGGGGTTGACGATACATATAAAGTTCATCGGGGTTGGAATTAGATTTCTCTATTTTTATGCCCTTTCCCTTATTATTTTCTTTTGCCTTTTTAAATTCAGTTGGGGTAATTTCTATAACATCATCGGAATTCTCGTCGGAATCCGATTCATCGGAGAATTGGTAATCCCCCCAATATTTTGCTTCCTTGGCGGAAACACCATTGACCATAATTAACCTTGGTCGGTTGGTTGAGGATTTTCTTTTACTTAACCGTTTTATTATTTTCCCCACCGGTTCTATTTCTTCATCCAGTTCTGATTCTTCTTCCGGTTCCGATTCTTCTTCTGGTTCCGACTCTTCTTCCGGTTCCTCTTCGGGAACTTGTGAATCAGTCCACGAATCATTCCAATTTACATTTGACTCTTCATTATTATTAGGTGAGTCAATGGGACTTGTTCTAGAGGTAGACATCTATCACATAATATCAAACGCGTTAAGAGATTAATATATCACATAATATTCACATGTTAAAAATATATAGTTTCCAACAAAATTTGTTAAGCAATCATTTTTCAAGTAAACATGGTCGAAGTCCAGACTCACTAATGCATCCTAACAAACTCGATAAGACACACTAATGCAAAATTCTGGTTCTCTAAGACCAACGCTCTGATACCAACTGAAATGTCCCGTTCTTATTGATTAAAAACGTTCCATATTAATTGATTTCGTTGCGAGGTTTTGACCTCTATATGAGACGTTTTTCAAAGACTGCATTCATTTTAAAACAAACCATAACCTTTATTTCATCAATAAAGGTTTAAAAAGCTTTACGTAGATTATCAAATAATGATAATCTAAAATATCCTGTTTACACACGACCATTACATAATGGTTTACAATACAAATATGTTACAACAAAATAAGTTTCTTGAATGCAGTTTTTACATAATATCATACAAGCATGGACTCCAAATCTCGTCCTTATTTAAGTATGCGACAGCGGAAGCTCTTAATAATCACCTGAGAATAAACATGCTTAAAACGTCAACAAAAATGTTGGTGAGTTATAGGTTTAACCTATATATATCAAATCATAATAATAGACCACAAGATTTCATATTTCAATACACACCCCATACATAGAGATAAAAATCATTCATATGGTGAACACCTGGTAACCGACATTAACAAGATGCATATATAAGAATATCCCCATCATTCCGGGACACACTTCGGATATGATATAAATTTCGAAGTACTAAAGCATCCGGTACTTTGGATGGGGTTTGTTAGGCCCAATAGATCTATCTTTAGGATTCGCGTCAATTAGGGTGTCTGTTCCCTAATTCTTAGATTACCAGACTTTATAAAAAGGGGCATATTCGATTTCGATAATTCAACCATAGAATGTAGTTTCACGTACTTGTGTCTATTTTGTAAATCATTTATAAAACCTGCATGTATTCTCATCCCAAAAATATTAGATTTTAAAAGTGGGACTATAACTCACTTTCACAGATTTTTACTTCGTCGGGAAGTAAGACTTGGCCACTGGTTGATTCACGAACCTATAACAATATATACATATATATCAAAGTATGTTCAAAATATATTTACAACACTTTTAATATATTTTGATGTTTTAAGTTTATTAAGTCAGCTGTCCTCGTTAGTAACCTACAACTAGTTGTCCACAGTTAGATGTACAGAAATAAATCGATAAATATTATCTTGAATCAATCCACGACCCAGTGTATACGTATCTCAGTATTGATCACAACTCAAACTATATATATTTTGGAATCAACCTCAACCCTGTATAGCTAACTCCAACATTCACATATAGAGTGTCTATGGTTGTTCCGAAATATATATAGATGTGTCGACATGATAGGTCGAAACATTGTATACGTGTCTATGGTATCTCAAGATTACATAATATACAATACAAGTTGATTAAGTTATGGTTGGAATAGATTTGTTACAAATTTTCACGTAGCTAAAATGAGAAAAATTATCCAATCTTGTTTTACCCATAACTTCTTCATTTTAAATCCGTTTTGAGTGAATCAAATTGCTATGGTTTCATATTGAACTCTATTTTATGAATCTAAACAGAAAAAGTATAGGTTTATAGTCAGAAAAATAAGTTACAAGTCGTTTTTGTAAAGGTAGTCATTTCAGTCGAAAGAACGACGTCTAGATGACCATTTTAGAAAACATACTTCCACTTTGAGTTTAACCATAATTTTTGGATATAGTTTCATGTTCATAATAAAGATCATTTTCTCAGAATAACAACTTTTAAATCAAAGTTTATCATAGTTTTTAATTAACTAACCCAAAACAGCCCGCGGTGTTACTACGACGGCGTAAATCCGGTTTTACGGTGTTTTTTGTGTTTCTGGGTTTTAAATCATTAAGTTAGCATATCATATATATATATAGAACATGTGTTTAGTTGATTTTAAAAGTCAAGTTAGAAGGATTAACTTTTGTTTGCGAACAAGTTTAGAATTAACTAAACTATGTTCTAATGATTACAAGTTTAAACCTTCGAATAAGATAGCTTTATATGTATGAATCGAATGATGTTATGAACATCATTACTACCTTAAGTTCCTTGGATAAACCTACTGGAAAAGTGAAAAATGGATCTAGCTTCAACGGATCCTTGGATGACTCGAAGTTCTTGAAGCATAATCATGACACGAAAACAAGTTCAAGTAAGATCATCACTTGAAATAAGATTGTTATAGTTATAGAAATTGAACCAAAGTTTGAATATGATTATTACCTTGTATTAGAATGATAACCTACTGTAAGAAACAAAGATTTCTTGAGGTTGGATGATCACCTTACAAGATTGGAAGTGAGCTAGCAAACTTGAAAGTATTCTTGATTTTATGAAACTAGAACTTTTGGAATTTATGAAGAACACTTAGAACTTGAAGATAGAACTTGAGAGAGATCAATTAGATGAAGAAAATTGAAGAATGAAAGTGTTTTTAGGTGGTTTTGGTCGTTGGTGTATGGATTAGATATAAAGGATATGTAATTTTGTTTTCATGTAAATAAGTCATGAATGATTACTCATATTTTTGTAATTTTATGAGATATTTCATGCTAGTTGCCAAATGATGGTTCCCACATGTGTTAGGTGACTCACATGGGCTGCTAAGAGCTGATCATTGGAGTGTATATACCAATAGTACATACATCTAAAAGCTGTGTATTGTACGAGTACGAATACGGGTGCATACGAGTAGAATTGTTGATGAAACTGAACGAGGATGTAATTGTAAGCATTTTGGTTAAGTAGAAGTATTTTGATAAGTGTATTGAAGTCTTTCAAAAGTGTATAAATACATATTAAAACACTACATGTATATACATTTTAACTGAGTCGTTAAGTCATCGTTAGTCGTTACATGTAAGTGTTGTTTTGAAACCTTTAGGTTAACGATCTTGTTAAATGTTGTTAACCCAATGTTTATAATATCAAATAAGATTTTAAATTATTATATTATCATGATATTATCATGTATGAATATCTCTTAATATTATATATATACATTAAATGTCTTTACAACGCTAATCGTTACATATATGTCTCGTTTAAAAATCATTAAGTTAGTAGTCTTGTTTTTACATATGTAGTTCATTGTTAATATGCTTAATGATATGTTTACTTATCATAGTATCATGTTAACTATATATATATCCATATATATGTCATCATATAGTTTTTACAAGTTTTAACGTTCGTGAATCACCGGTCAACTTTGGTGGTCAATTGTCTATATGAAACATATTTCAATTAATCAAGTCTTAACAAGTTTGATTGCTTAACATGTTGGAAACATTTAATCATGTAAATATCAATCTCAATTAATATATATAAACATGGAAAAGTTCGGGTCACTACATCTACGGACCAGGGGTTAATAGAACGAAAGGAACAAATGGTGTCGGAACGAGTAATGGCGAAGCAAGTAGTGTCGGAGCAAGTTATGCCAATGTAGTTTGTTATAAATGTGGAAAACCGGGCCACATTATTAGAAATTGCCCGAACCAGGAGAACACGAATGGACAAGGCCGCGGAAGAGTTTTCAATATTAATGCGGCAGAGGCACAAGAAGACCCGGAGCTTGTTACGGGTACGTTTCTTATTGACAATAAATCTGCTTACGTTTTATTTGATTCGGGTGCGAATAGAAGCTATATGAGTAGAGATTTTTGTGCTAAATTAAGTTGTCCATTGACGCCTTTGGATAGTAAATTTTTACTCGAATTAGCAAATGGTAAATTAATTTCAGCAGATAATATATGTCGGAATCGAGAAATTAAACTGGTTAGCGAAACATTTAAGATTGATTTGATACCAGTAGAGTTAGGGAGTTTTGATGTGATAATCGGTATGGACTGGTTGAAAGAAGTGAAAGCAGAGATCGTTTGTTACAAAAATGCAATTCGCATTATACGAGAAAAAGGAAAACCCTTAATGGTGTACGGAGAAAAGGGCAACACGAAGCTACATCTTATTAGTAATTTGAAGGCACAAAAACTAATAAGAAAAGGTTGCTATGCTGTTCTAGCACACGTCGAGAAAGTACAAACTGAAGAAAAGAGCATCAATGATGTTCCCATTGCAAAAGAATTTCCCGATGTATTTTCGAAAGAATTACCGGGATTACCCCCACATCGATCCGTTGAATTTCAAATAGATCTTGTACCAGGAGCTGCACCAATAGCTCATGCTCCTTATAGACTCGCACCCAGCGAGATGAAAGAACTGCAAAGCCAATTACAAGAACTTTTAGAGCGTGGTTTCATTCGACCAAGCACATCACCGTGGGCAGCTCCTGTTTTGTTTGTCAAGAAGAAAGATGGTACATTCAGGTTGTGTATCGACTACCGAGAGTTGAACAAACTTACCATCAAGAACCGCTACCCACTACCGAGAATCAACGACTTATTTGATCAACTACAAGGCTCGTCTGTTTATTCAAAGATTGACTTACGTTCCGGGTATCATCAAATGCGGGTGAAAGAAGATGATATTCCAAAGACTGCTTTCAGAACACGTTACGGTTATTACGAGTTTATGGTCATGCCGTTTGGTTTAACTAATGCACCAGCTGTGTTCATGGACCTTATGAACCGAGTGTGTGGACCATACCTTGACAAGTTTGTCATTGTTTTCATCGATGACATACTTATTTACTCAAAGAATGATCAAGAGCACGAAGAACATTTGAGAAAAGTGCTAGAAGTATTGAGGAAAGAAAAACTGTACGCTAAGTTTTCAAAGTGTGCATTTTGGTTGGAAGAAGTTCAATTCCTCGGTCACATAGTGAACAAAGAAGGTATTATGGTGGATCCGGCAAAGATAGAAACTGTTGAAAAGTGGGAAATCCCGAAAACTCCGAAACACATACGCCAGTTTTTAGGACTAGCTGGTTACTACAGAAGGTTCATCCAAGACTTTTCCAGAATAGCAAAACCCTTGACTGCATTAACGCATAAAGGGAAGAAATTTGAATGGAAGGATGAACAAGAGAAAGCGTTCCAGTTATTGAAGAAAAAGCTAACTACGGCACCTATACTGTCATTGCCTGAAGGGAATGATGATTTTGTGATTTATTGTGACGCATCAAAGCAAGGTCTCGGTTGTGTATTAATGCAACGAACGAAGGTGATTGCTTATGCGTCTAGACAATTGAAGATTCACGAACAAAATTATACGACGCATGATTTGGAATTAGGCGCGGTTGTTTTTGCATTAAAGACTTGGAGACACTACTTATATGGGGTCAAAAGTATTATATATACCGACCACAAAAGTCTTCAACACATATTTAATCAGAAACAACTGAATATGAGGCAGCGTAGGTGGATTGAATTGTTGAATGATTACGACTTTGAGATTCGTTACCACCCGGGGAAGGCAAATGTGGTAGCCGACGCCTTGAGCAGAAAGGACAGAGAACCCATTCGAGTAAAATCTATGAATATAATGATTCACACTAACCTTACTACTCAAATAAAGGAGGCGCAACAAGGAGTTTCAAAAGAGGGAAATTTAAAGGATGAAATACCCAAAGGATCGGAGAACCATCTTAATATTCGGGAAGACGGAACCCGGTATAGGGCTGAAAGAATTTGGGTACCAAAATTTGGAGATATGAGAGAAATGGTACTTAGAGAAGCTCATAAAACCAGATACTCAATACATCCTGGAACGGGAAAGATGTATAAGAATCTCAAGAAACATTTTTGGTGGCCAGGTATGAAAGCCGATGTTGCTAAATACGTAGGAGAATGTTTGACGTGTTCTAAGGTCAAAGCTGAGCATCAGAAACCATCAGGTCTACTTCAACAACCCGAAATCCCAGAATGGAAATGGGAAAACATTACCATGGATTTCATCACTAAATTGCCAAGGACTGCAAGTGGTTTTGATACTATTTGGGTAATAGTTGATCGTCTCACCAAATCAGCACACTTCCTGCCAATAATAGAAGATGACAAGATGGAGAAGTTAGCACGACTGTATTTGAAGGAAGTCGTCTCCAGACATGGAATACCAATCTCTATTATCTCTGATAGGGATGGTAGATTTATTTCAAGATTCTGGCAGACATTACAGCAAGCATTAGGAACTCGTCTAGACATGAGTACTGCCTATCATCCACAAACTGATGGGCAGAGCGAAAGGACGATACAAACGCTTGAAGACATGCTATGAGCATGTGTTATTGATTTCGGAAACAGTTGGGATCGACATCTACCGTTAGCAGAATTTTCCTACAATAACATCTACTATTCAAGCATTGAGATGGCGCCGTTTGAAGCACTTTATGGTAGAAAGTGCAGGTCTCCGATTTGTTGGAGTGAAGTGGGGGATAGACAGATTACGGGTCCGGAGATTATACAAGAAACTACCGAGAAGATCATCCAAATTCAACAACGGTTGAAAACCGCCCAAAGTCGACAAAAGAGCTACGCTAACATTAAAAGAAAAGATATAGAATTTGAAATTGGAGAGATGGTCATGCTTAAAGTTGCACCTTGGAAAGGCGTTGTTCGATTTGGTAAACGAGGGAAATTAAATCCAAGGTATATTGGACCATTCAAGATTATTGATCGTGTCGGACCAGTAGCTTACCGACTTGAGTTACCTCAACAACTCGCGGCTGTACATAACACTTTCCACGTCTCGAATTTGAAGAAATGTTTTGCTAAAGAAGATCTCACTATTCCGTTAGATGAAATCCAAATCAACGAAAAACTCCAATTCATCGAAGAACCCGTTGAAATAATGGATCGTGAGGTTAAAAGACTTAAGCAAAACAAGATACCAATTGTTAAGGTTCGATGGAATGCTCGTAGAGGACCCGAGTTCACCTGGGAGCGTGAAGATCAGATGAAGAAGAAATACCCGCATCTATTTCCAGAAGATTCGTCAACACCTTCAACAGCTTAAAATTTCGGGACGAAATTTATTTAACAGGTAGGTACTGTAGTGACCCGAACTTTTCCATGTTTATATATATTAATTGAGATTGATATTTACATGATTAAATGTTTCCAACATGTTAAGCAATCAAACTTGTTAAGACTTGATTAATTGAAATATGTTTCATATAGACAATTGACCACCCAAGTTGACCGGCGATTCACGAACGTTAAAACTTGTAAAAACGACATGACGATATATATATGGATATACATATGGTTAACATGAGATTATGATAAGTAAGTATCTCCATAAGTATATTAACAATGAGTTATATACATATAAACAAGACTACTAACTTAAGGATTTCGAAACGAGACATATATGTAACGATTATCGTTGTAACGACATTTAAATGTATATATATATCATATTAAGATATATTAATATATCATAATATCATGATAATATAATAATTTAACATCTCATTAGATATAATAAACAATGGGTTAACAACATTAATTGAGATCGTTAACTTAAAGGTTTCAAAACAACACTTACATGTAACGACTAACGATGACTTAACGACTCAGTTAAAATGTATATACATGTAGTGTATTTAGATGTATTAAAATACTTTTGGAAGACTTCAAGACATATATCAAAACATTCATACTTAACAAAAATGGTTACAGTTACTTTCCCATTCTTTTCTTGCATCAAGAATTCTAGTCGTATTCTTACCCGTATTATACACAGCTTCAAAACGTACTTACTATGGGTATATACCAATAGGAACTAGCATGGGATTCCACTCTTGATTATGTCATGTATGACTAATCAATTTTAACTTCTACCCTGAGCTAGTCAACTAACTAGAACTCCTTTTAACCCCACTCACCACTCACCAATTACCACTCATCATTCACTCCATTTCACTTCCAATTCTCTTTCTAATTCTCTCTCAACACACACACACTATTATGAACGTATTTTTCCAGTAGTTAATCATCATCTTCATCAAAAATCACTTCAAGCATCAAGCTATAATCATCATAGGAAGAACACTTCAAGAACACTTCAAAAATCCCTTCAAGTTTACTAATTTACTTCCAAGCTTTCTAATCCATTCCAAGTAATCATCTAAGATCAAGAAACCTTTGTTATATATAGTAGGTTATCTTTATTATTCAAGGTAATATTCATATTCAAACTTTGATTCAATTTCTATAACTATAAACTATCTTAATTCGAGTAAAAATCTTACTTGAACTTGTTTTTGTGTCATGATCCTACTTCAAGAACTTTCAAGCCATCCAAGATCCTTTGAAGCTAGATCATTTCTTGTCACTTCCAGTAGGTTTACCTACTAAACTTGAGGCAGTAATGATGTTCATAACATCATTCGATTCATATATATAAAACTATCTTATTCGAAGGTTTAAACTCGTAATCACTAGAACATAGTTTAGTTAATTCTAAACTTGTTCGCAAACAAAAGTTAATCCTTCTAACTTGACTTTTAAAATTAACTAAACACATGTTCTATATCTATATGATATGCTAACTTAATGATTTAAAACCTGGAAACACGAAAAACACCGTAAAACCGGATTTACGCCGTCGTAGTAACACCGCGGGCTGTTTTGGGTTAGTTAATTAAACACTATGATAAACTTTGATTTAAAAGTTGTTATTCTGAGAAAATGATTTTTATTATGAACATGAAACTATATCCAAAAATTATGGTTAAACTCAAAGTGGAAGTATGTTTTCTAAAATGGTCATCTAGACGTCGTTCTTTCGACTGAAATGACTACCTTTACAAAAACGACTTGTAACTTATTTTTCCGACTATAAACCTATACTTTTTCTGTTTAGATTCATAAAATAGAGTTCAATATGAAACCATAGCAATTTGATTCACTCAAAACGGATTTAAAATGAAGAAGTTATGGGTAAAACAAGATTGGATAATTTTTCTCATTTTAGCTACGTGAAAATTGGTAACAAATCTATTCCAACCATAACTTAATCAACTTGTATTGTATATTATGTAATCTTGAGATACCATAGACACGTATACAATGTTTCGACCTATCATGTCGACACATCTATATATATTTCGGAACAACCATAGACACTCTATATGTGAATGTTGGAGTTAACTATACAGGGTTGAGGTTGATTCCAAAATATGTATAGTTTGAGTTGTGATCAATACTGAGATACGTATACACTGGGTCGTGGATTGATTCAAGATAATATTTATCGATTTATTTTTGTATATCTAACTGTGGACAACTAGTTGTAGGTTACTAACGAGGACAGCTGACTTAATAAACTTAAAACATCAAAATATATTAAAAGTGTTGTAAATATATTTTGAACATACTTTGATATATATGTATATATTGTTATAGGTTCGTGAATCAACCAGTGGCCAAGTCTTACTTCCCGACGAAGTAAAAATATGTGAAAGTGAGTTATAGTCCCACTTTTAAAATCTAATATTTTGGGATGAGAATACATGCAGGTTTTATAAATGATTTACAAAATAGACACAAGTACGTGAAACTACATTCTATGGTTGAATTATCGAAATCGAATATGCCCCTTTTTATTAAGTCTGGTAATCTAAGAATTAGGGAACAGACACCCTAATTGACGCGAATCCTAAAGATAGATCTATTGGGCCTAACAAACCCCATCCAAAGTACCGGATGCTTTAGTACTTCGAAATTTATATCATATCCGAAGGGTGTCCCGAAATGATGGGGATATTCTTATATATGCATCTTGTTAATGTCGGTTACCAGGTGTTCACCATATGAATGATTTTTATCTCTATGTATGGGATGTGTATTGAAATATGAAATCTTGTGGTCTATTATTATGATTTGATATATATAGGTTAAACCTATAACTCACCAACATTTTTGTTGACGTTTTAAGCATGTTTATTCTCAGGTGATTATTAAGAGCTTCCGCTGTCGCATACTTAAATAAGGACGAGATTTGGAGTCCATGCTTGTATGATATTGTGTAAAAACTGCATTCAAGAAACTTATTTTGTTGTAACATATTTGTATTGTAAACCATTATGTAATGGTCGTGTGTAAACAGGATATTTTAGATTATCATTATTTGATAATCTACGTAAAGCTTTTTAAACTTTATTTATGAAATAAAGGTTATGGTTTGTTTTAAAAATGAATGCAGTCTTTGAAAAACGTCTCATATAGAGGTCAAAACCTCGCAACGAAATCAATTAATATGGAACGTTTTTAATCAATAAGAACGGGACATTTCACATAAAGAGTTCCATAAATATTCAAACAGAAGCCACCCTCTAAAATTAATGAAAGGGTTCCAACAGCTTCAACATTTAAATCAACTCCATTCCCGACTTTAACCGTTCGTTGGTTTCTTTCCAATCTCCGGATTGTACGGAATCCCTGTAAAGAATTAGAAATGTGTACCATGGATCCAGAGTCAATCCACCATGAATTAATAGGGACATTAACATTAAAAGTTTCATTAATCATAAAAGATTCAAATATACCTTTCTTTGCTAACCATTCCTTGAATTTCGGACAGTCCCTTTGAATATGCCCATTCTTATGGCAAAATTTGCATTTTGGACCGTCTGGGAATGAGTTAGTACTTGAACCTGTTTTCTGGACTTTATTTGGAGTACGCTTATCTCCACTTGAACCTTTGCCCTTCCATGAGCCCTTTCTCTTTTTGGAGTTTGTAGTAGCAATGTGAGCAACATCTGGTTTTTCTACTTTAAGGCGTTCTTCCTCTTGCACACACATGGCAATCAATTCGCTCATTGTCCATTTCTCCTTTTGCGTGTTATAATTGATCTTGAAAGGACCAAATTGCATAGGGAGAGATGTCATTATGAAATGAACTAAAAAACCTTCACTGATTTCCATGTTCATGCCTTTCAGTTTGTTCGCCATATCACTCATCATCATAATATGCTCACGTACACCACTAACCCCATCATACTTGGTAGTCAACATTTTGAGGATCAAAGTACTTGCATGGGCCTTTGAAGTCCCTTTAAATTGTTCCTCAACGGAGTTTAAGTATTCCTTTGCATTTTCAGAGTCAGGAATGGCTCCTCGAATAGCAACGGATATGGAGTTCTTAATGATCATGAGACACATGCGGTTAGAGCGCTCCCACTGTTCATAAGCACGTTTCTGATCTGATGTACTGGCATCAGTAAGTGCAGCAGGAGGATCAATACGAAGTGCATGATCGAGGTCCATTACTCCGAGAGTAAGTTTCACTTGATCTCTCCATGTTGAAAAATTAGTAGCCATTAATGGTTCAATTCCGGATAAGTAACCCGTATTAGAAGTTGAGGTAGATGCTGAAATAGATTGACAATTAAATGCATGCTCAAATAAGGCTAATAAATAATTAATGGGATATAAGTAAATAAAGTCAAGTGTGTTAGTATAAACATAAAACCTATTATGAACACCAAAATAATAGGCACATAAGATGTTGTGCTTCATTATCAACCTTACGTTGGTTTAGTTGATAATAGATTCATTAGACATCTTTTACTACACTAAGCATTCATGCATATTACATGTCACCGTTGGCAGAAACGTAACAAACATGCCAATTATGCTTTATATATATATATATATATATATATATATATATATATATATATATATATATCATTGTTTAAGTTAACACACAAATAGCCGTTGGGTTCAATGAGTGAACAACTTAAAACAATTATATACAATGGTATTACTTAAACTTCTACATCAATTTAAACAATCATTCGTTGGGCTGATTATCTAAATTAATATAAAAGTTACCATTGATTAAATTAGTTATGATTCATTCTTATTAAAATTTGTGTAATTTCAACACCGTTTTAAGAGTACAGTAAGCCTTGTTAAGCCAATAAAAGTATTAGTGTCATAATAAGAATGAATCAATCCATATCAATATAATCATTTAATAAGACTACAACAAATTACAACAAACAGTCACGATGTAGTTAAAGATATTTTGCAATCTACTATTCCATACTAATTGAAACACATTGATCAGTGATTGAAGCAAATTTTGCAATCAAACTTTATGATTGAAACAAAATTTTGGATACTGATTAAAACATAAAGTTATTTTTCTGTGCAATTCTCAGTAAGCAATCGTTTGACTATGAAAAGAATAGCACTATACAAAACAAAGGCAATTCTTAATTATTGAACCCACTCATAACAATTAGTCAAACCCACTCAAAGTTAAACATATCCATGTATGATGTATCTTATTACTAGTACGTCAAAAGCATACTCTTTTATTTGATCATTATAGTATTTACTCCGTATACATAAAATCATTCGTTCAAACGTGAATTACATAAATCAATAAATAACAATCATTAATTGAAACGGTCCATTACTACCAATAAAGTAATCTTTATGTTTCTTGAATAAATTTTAATTCGCATCAGATTACTATAACAAAGAATTCAATACATAGTAATTCACACCATTTAATTGATTTGTTTTTAATTCAAGAATAATTGATTTGTTTTTAATTCGTATCATGAATTGATTACCCAAAATCCATTACGTAACAATTAATAGTTCACTATACATGAATCACATAAGTCAGTAAACAATGACCATTCTTGAATCAGAATACCGATATTAGTTTTAATGTTCAAAGTCAAAATTCAATATAGGATTACATGTAATTTTAATTGCTCATGATACCACATGTTGATTAATTTATCATCATACAGGATCAATCATAACATGTAATCACAAATTAATAATATGAACATTAAAGAAAAACTTACTTGATGATGGAAGAATCAATTTAGGGTTTGATGATGATGAAGCCATGATTAGGGTTGATCAATTCCCTCATATTTATTTTATAGTTATGACAGTTATTTCCATTAAATAACTGTCAAATTAGGTAGGGTATAAATTGTCATTAAGGCCAAACATAAGGGGGTAAATTGATGATGGTAATAAGGCCACAAATAAAATACGGGTCTAACACTATCTATAAGCAAGCCTTCCCTCGCAACCCGAAAAATCTTGTAATCCCTAACTTGATACCCTGCTTCTTATTACTTGTAATCCCTAACATGTAACCTATTTATGATAATGTGGCAAATAATGTCACATGACATCAGATATGCGATTACCCAAAGTTTGATACACATGATGGAACGAAGCGGAAGTTGATACAAACAATAGAGTCTAAGTCGCATTTAGATACACTTTCAAATACTAATCCCTATTTAAAACTCAGGTTAATGATCATAACTTGGAACTGTTCTCACACTTCCTTTTGGGTTTAATACAATTCAACCATTTGGAAAATAAACTGGTATTCCTTTTGTGATTATTTAAACAAAGGTTTGTATAGCAGTCCTGTACATTCGTAACTAACATGATAATGATAACAAAGAATTAAAAACAAAATGTGAAGGAGCTCCTATAGAGTCCTTGGATACAGTAGTTGCCATGTGGTAATATACAGCTCAAATATGGATGTCTTACAAAATAATAGAAAATACAAAACACTAAACGTATACAAACTATATATTATTGCAAGGGAGATTCTGATTATCATGGCCAACACATAATCAAACAAACAAGAGAGAACTCGTAGAGATATTTAAAAAAAAGAAGCAGATTTACATGGAAAACTTGGTAAAGTACACCAAGTTAATTGAAGAGTAAAACAAAAACATTGATTTTGATATACACTATTGATGTGTTATCAACAACAACAAAACAAAAGAATTAATTAAATTCCGCTTGTAACCTATCATACAAGGTTCATATATGCTAACTATTTACCCATGTAGGTATGTACATAAAAAGCTTTTTGTTTATGCACCTTGATAAAAATTGTGTTGTCGTGCACCATGGCTTGATAAACTCAACTTGTTGGTCTGCAAATCTTGAATTTCCAATTTACACCTTATTAGTATGAGAATTCAAGGCCTCTAAGTGATATATACTTCTTTACCCATATTGCGATATCTTCTACACATGCTTGAGCTTTGGGTGTCTTAAGGAACATCTCAAAGGTTGCAAATTCATGTACAGCGTCTTTATAATCATAAACAGGGGCATCAACATTAACCTTTCGTAGCTCTTGTGAGTATGCAATAGCACGATCACGCATCCAATCGTGTTCAGCTACTATCGTGAGTGTAGGAGGCATTTGTTTAAGTGGGACCCGTTTAGCAGACATGAGCGGATTAGCTGCTGGATGATCAAGATTGAATTGATCATCTGGTAAGAAAAGTTTCCAAGCTAATATAGCCATGCTTCGATCATAGAGATATGAGTTAGCCAATTTGATCTCGGATTTTGTGGGCGTGTTTCCAATTACGAAAGGGTACATAAGGACTTGTGCTACTATACGTATAGGGTCCAATAGGTTCCTGGCTTCCACTGCCTTTTGTGTCACATAATTTGCAATGTTTGAACCAGAGCTTACACCAAGTAGAACACACCTGTCAATATAAAGAAGATTTAACTATGTTTAATGTGTCAAATTAATCGGACACGTGTTTCCGAAAAATCCGGAGGATGTGCGCCTATAAATAGACCCCTGGGCAAATTTACCGCTTACACTGTACTCTCGAACTTCACCGCTTAGCAACAATACGCTAGACGGACCAACTCATAGTTTGGTCCCAGAAGGCCACCCCACGGAGATCTCGTCCGTGTTCCGGGTCTGAGGGGACCAACTCATAGTTTGGTCCCAGAAGGCCACCCCACGGAGATCTCGTCCGTGTTCCGGGTCTGAGGGATCTTATCCCGAGAGCAAACATCAGTCGGTAACACATCTCACCACGCTAACCAGTTCTAATAGTACCAACATATTACAATATTAACAACTCAAATTATTGAAATTTCTAATTACCTTGATAGATCAGCATGAGCAGCAATCCACGGTTCAATCATAGATGAACCAAAACCATCAACAATCCGTCTCCTTCTCAAGTCAACCCGATCCAAAACCCTGCACTCAGCCAAATTTAACTGTTTCGCTAACCAATTCAAAGCCTCGACCCCATCCTCAAACGCAGCCGGAAACTTACTCTCCGGTGCAAGCCGATAACCAACCGCCACCACAATCGCATCACAAGCTTTCGCAATTCGTCTACAAAACAAATCATTCGCAAACGAAACACTACTTCCAGTCACAAATCCACCTCCATGAAACTGCAACACCACCGGCAATTTCCGTAAATTGTTACTTAATTCCGGCGAATAACCACCGTAAACACCGTCATCATGCTTCAAACTTCTAGATTCAGCAACAACAGAATCAGGTAGAAATATTCGTAACGATAACGATGTTAACGGATCTATATGTATATCTTTTGTAGCTACACCATCGTCGGAGAAGCTAGGGTTTGACGGAGCGAAGGATTCGTCGGAGCGTGAAACGACACCGAATTGATTGGGGAGTTTGGTAGGGTTTTCAGTTAGAGTTTGTAAATGGCGCTTCAATATGAATTTGTAAACAAGGCTGTAGAGTTTAACAGATACAGAAGGCATCTTTGAAATTTTAATTGAAATTTTAATTGAAGAAAATGAAAATTATCAAACATTTGGTGAGTTAGTTGGGGTTTTAAGGTGATGGATAAGACTTATTCAATTCAAATTTGGGGAAGAAGGTTCCATAATGTAATACGATATGTCATAATAATTGTAAAAAATTTCAAATATTTTGATTAATTTAATTTAATTTATAATATAATTAATTAATGGCATTCATGTTTTTTCTTTTTCGTTTCAAACTGTGTAGGCTACGTTGCATGATTTATTTGTCCAGATGTTTGACTATGTATACGTGTGGTTAGTATATCTTTCTCGAAGTTAAATAAAGTCTAATGGTAATGGTAATTGAATTCTTTAATAACGATATGGTTAAGAGTTAAACAGCGACTAGGTTCACTAGTTCCCGATTACTATAAATTTTTATCTTTTTATTGGTTAAAAATCAAGCCCCCCAAGTGACTCGGTGTTGATTAACCCAAAAAGTTAAATAATGTGTCAAATATTTGTAAAGTGATGTGATGAAATTTTTGTGAGTGTGAATAAATTAATAACAAAATTTAATAATATTAAAATTCATAATTGGTTGGCTTGAATCTCACGAGTCCGTGACTTTTAGTCACAATACGGGCTAACGCTTTTGACTGACGCTACGTGAACTTCGTCACCTTCCGTCAAGTTTGGTCAAGCTCATCTCACATCTCACACACAATGCTTTAGTGAGAGTCTAACTGTCTAAGAGATTAATATATCATGACAAAATACAACAGTTCAAAATGGCTTGAATACACACAAAGATACGGATAGGTCCCAAAATTTCGGTCAAAACATTTATTTCTCGTCTCAAGATGTGAAAACAGCGATACAAACAAGACCTTACTACAAGTTTTTGATAATAAGCAACTCGTTGAATCGCCCATATTATTGATAACTTACACCATCACCGACTACAACTTCACCAATACGATAAGCTGTATCGCCTTCATTAAGTATCCTTTCAGCAGCCTCTTTGGTTACAACTAGAACCATCCCAATTCCCATATTAAACGTCCTCTTCATTTCACCCTCTTCAATGCCTCCAGCCTGTAAACAAATGACGTGGCAAAATTAGCTTTAAAAAAACAAGTCAAAAGCCACCTTAAGGTGTAATTTTAAAACCATAAAACCTGATTACAGTAAATTTCAAACAAAAAATATATACTTTTGAATATACCCAACCTGTTTTGAGTTTCGACCCATTACCAAACCCAAATTGACCCCCTCAATCTGCAACCTCAACAGATGAATATCACACAGAAAATGATTAAGTTTACCTTTTGTATCCAATTAAAAATAGGAGGAACGGGCCAAGAGTTGTTATAAACGAGAGCACCAAGGCCTTGAGGAAAAACACGAGGGATATTATCTGTGAAACCGCCACCTGTTATGTGCGCAATTCCTTTTATGCCTCCTTTGCTGATAATATCAAGCACCTACATTATTAATATGGCCACACAAAAATTAGAAAAGAAAAAAAAAAGAAATTAATGAAAGAAACCGAACAAGAGCAGCCGATTACCTGTTTAACATAAATTACAGTTGGTGCCATCAAAGCTTCACCTAATGTAACAGATTCACCCGGAAGTTTGTCCTTTAGTGAAAGTCCGCTTCTAGCTAGCACCCTAAAATAATATGTCGAGAAAATGTACGAGAACTGAGAAACGAAAAACGGCTATTATATTGATAGTTGCAATCTACTCATAAAAATATATGAGTACTATGCTAAAGAATGTTTATGGGTCAACCCAACCCGACCTGAGTTAACCCATACTGTAAACTGCCAGTTTTGAACATAACCCAATCAGCCATTTTGCCACCTCTAACTGAGACCATTTAACGATATAACGAATTGTTAAGTGAGCAATGAACCTTCTAACAAGAGAGAAACCATTTGAGTGGACCCCACTTGATGGCAGACCAATTAGCACATCTCCAACTGAAATGTTCTTTCCGTTTATCACCAATTCCCTTTTTACGATGCCAACCGCAAAACCACTAAGATCGTACTCTCCGTTCGCATAAAAATCTGGCATCTCCGCAGTCTAAAATCCAAAAATTTAAGTTATTAAATTTTAATAAAAATATAAAGATATATAGATACAGATACTAATATTTGGTTAACGAAATTACCTCGCCCCCAAGCAAAGCACAATCAGATTGCTGGCAACCATCAACGATTCCTTTTATAACCTAAAAATTACGGAATTAGCTCCGATCATTATAATTTTTAGTTCCAACTATAACAAGTTTGTATAAGAACTAGTTTTACACCTTTTCAGCAAGATCGACATCAAGGCGGCTTGTAGCATAGTAATCAAGAAAAAATAAAGGTTTCGCTCCAGATGTAATAATGTCATTAACACTCATTGCAACCTACAAATGAACTTATTATAACAATTAACAACCCCCAAAACTTAGTTACAATACATATACATAACAAAAATAAATTAAACATATATTCTAACATACCAGATCAATACCAATGGTATCATGGATTCCAGTCTCAAACGCCAGTTTTAGTTTCGTTCCTACACCATCTGTACCCGCAACAAGATACGAATCCCCTGCTCAAAAAAAAACTACACTTGTTACTCATAAAGTTAAAACCCTAATTAATTTTAATTCTATATATATATAATAAAAACGTACACTAACAAAAAACAATTATCATACCAAGTGGAAACAATCCACCGAAACCTCCAATCCCAGGAGCCATTTTCGCAATCCTTCGTACAAGTTCTGATCCGGCATCAATATCAACACCAGCGTCTTTATACGTAAGGCCCTCCGTTTGATTTGTAACACAACTAATTTCACTTTTTGGATACTTTTTGCCCCCCAATTTTTTTGAATTGAGTGTGAAAGATGTATGTTTTCTAGATAAGCAACAAAACTCACACGATTTTGCAGAAAAAGTATCTCGGTTCTTACTAGACGGTCTAACGGTATACCTAGAAAGCTCTAAACTTGCTCCAACTGTAGTAGTGTTCATGATGCTTTATTATTGAAATGAACTTGCTTATAACTTAAAATTCAATTCAATTGTATGTCTACAAATAAAGTAAAGAATACTATTAGCAAAGTAGAAACCTGAACATGTGTTTAAAAATTCAAAATTTGTTACAACCAGAGAGATATATATCAATTATATATGAATCTATTAACTACAAATTGACAATTTATATGAATAAATTAGTACATACGTTATGTAAATCATATTAGTATGCTACTGTGAGAGTAAATGTACACAAATGACAAATAAGTATACATACGCCACATAAAAGCATAAATTGTATGAATGAAAGATGAAAGTGACCTGAAAGGAATAAAATATACCTGCCCCTGTTCGGCCGATGACCGGCGATGAAAAAACAAAGAAGATTACGCAGACTGTGAGTAGAATTTACGCAGACATAAATTTTGAAGGTAAGCCCTAAATTCAGCTGATAGCGAAATTATAAAGCCCAAAATGAAGGCCCATTTACATGTTTACAATTTTTATTGAAACGTTATTTGTAGTACATTAAGAATTAAGACGATTTGTATTAATTTGTGGTAAAAGTTTTATTCTCCGTAATTGTTAATTCAGTTCAGTTCGTTGTCTATAAATAATGAGGCAACGTTTTCTTTTTTTAACGGTGGTGGTTAAGAGTGACTGACGACAGTGACGATTCTAGAATTATAATTTAATGGGGTCTCAAAAAAAATTTCAGTACCAATTATATTAAATTGTTATTTTAGTGGTAGTTTATCTTAAAAAAATTATAACTTCAAAAAACATATGGGATACGAGTAGTATAATTTAGTGCTTTTATATACAATTTATAAAAGAAATACTATAAATTTGAAAAATGTATGGGGTCATACATTTAAATTTAGTGTTGTCCTATACAAATTACAGAATATTTTATACTAAAAATTTTCAAACTAGCGGTGTCCCGTGACCCCACGGGTCTCTTATTAGAATCGCCTCCGCTGACGAGGAGGGTTCGAACGCGATGTCGTAGAACGAAAGTTACAGTTCAACCGCTAAGGGCGAACCTAGTTTGTGTTGATCGGTCGCACGGGCTACCAGTAAGATAGGCGATCCAATGGAAATTTTTATGAACTTTTAACTAGTGATGTCATTGAATAATTTAAATTTTTGTGTGTGACACTACTGGATAGTGTTGGTCTCGATTAACAACAGGAAGTTTGTAGAGGGGTGGATACAATTCTTTTTGTTAATTAAGAGTTTTAACAGTTTAAATGTATAATTAACAATCAATTAAATCATAGCCTGGTGCTGGTTCTTCTTGTGTCGGTTCTTCTGTGATCTTAAGTTGGTTCAGCATACATCATGTGTTGGTTGTGAAAAATTCTTGAATCTTTAACTATTTTGTGCTGATAGTGAAGGCACCAAACCTACTCACTCAGACACAACAAACATTGTTGTTCTTAAAAATAAATAAGTAAACTTATGCTAGTCTGCACATAACAACTAGTGTTCATAATCATGTTTTATCATAATTACATCCTTAGTTATGTAGGAGACTCAACAATCTCCCTCTATTTGTTGATGACAAAACATGTAATAGTAAAAGTAAAACACTAATGTCTAACTATAAAGGACTTCAAAAAATAATCGGTTAATTGTCCTTTGAGTTTACTTTTCTGGGATATTTTGTTGAGTTATCTATATCTTATAAGTTGATGTATTGTTGATGATAACTCAAGTGATAATATCTCATAGTGATAATATCCATTATTTTCAATCAGAGTTTATTACAAACTTTAATGGAATATCACAAAAATTATAGATTATAAAAAGAACAAAATTCTAATCTTCATCAACTGGTTCTTCTTTAATATTCACACCTGCGAAGAGTTCGGGAATATCTTCAATTCTGAGTTAGGCTGTTAGGGTATAATTGGAGGTAGAATGATTGGTCCTCGTCTGAATGGGCCAGCACCAACTTTCTTATTCTTCTTTGCCAATTCAGCTTCCATGTCAACTACTGGTGCATTGGCATACTGCGTGGTCTTTTGAACAGTTCTTTCAATTCTTTAATGATAATTCTTCTTAGCTCACTGTCCCTTTTGCCTCTGAAATATTCAAGTATCTCCATTCATTCAGAGTGACCATTATTCTTATACCAGTCAGCTCAATCCGCTCAATTACATTGTTATCCCTGCTGATGTTGAAGACACTTTTAGTGCATTTCTTACACTTGATGATTTTTGTCAGGTTCAATCTTCGTGTCATCACATTAGCATATATTTCCCCCATCATTCTATCCCAGGAAGCTTGAAATTTGACACTGAGAGTAGGATTGACTTTCTTTGCTTTTTTCCATATGCCTTTTCAGCATCAAAATATTTGTCTTGAGCATCAGCAAGTGACATGGCTGCTTTAAGTGATTTTTTTCCCATCTTCTTCTTTTTGTTGTTGAGCAGCCAATTTTTCTTCTTGTTGCTGCAGGCTTATATATTCAACAAACTCAGTATCAGATTTTCCTTGTTGTTCCAGTTAAACAGACATCAAATATTCTTCTAACGATAAGTTCAATTCTTGAGTTGCAGCTACCATCAATCTACCTTCCTGTACTCACAAGTATTGTGTACTCTTCCAAACCAATACTCTGATGACCCGTCCAAGTCCACTATGCCTCGAGTCGTCAACCAGGTCTAAAATACGGTCTACGCCCTCTATATGACACGTTTTGACCAAAACCTGCATTCATTACAGTAAAGTTTCCCGAAATAGAAATTCGACATACGTAGCAAGGTTCTACGAATAGAAAGCGACATAAACAATACGTGACTCAAACATCAAGTCGTAAACAAAGTACAAAAGTAAAGTTTTAATTTATTGAATGCAAGTAAAAGTTTTAAAATCTGTGACTCCAAATATGCAGACCTCTAGTACAACGGAAACACACAACTAAGTACATGAGAATAAAACATGCTTAAAAGTCAACACGAATGTTGGTGAGACAAAGTTTTACTGCGAACAATAAAGTAAGGTAGACCACGCGATTTCAGTATTCGAAAACAGTATAAAAGTATATGTATGATGGGCACCTGGTAACCAAACTTAACGTCTTAAAGTCACCCCCTAATGTGTACACTGGCAAGTGTATAATGTCTACGAAGTATTAAAAACTCATTACCTGCTAGCGCGACTAGCCCGAGTGGGGTTGTAAAACCCTATGGATCTATATCTAAGATTCGTGCTTATCGGTTAGAAAACCAATAATTAACCTTTACCAAGCTAAAGGGAATTTCGTGCCGTTATATAACCCCACATATATGATGGAAAACCGTGTGTACTTTTAAATTTTATAAACGCAGCGGAAGGTTAAAATAAACATATTTTTATTTAATAATAAACGTCTTTTATTATTTATAATAAACTTTCAAGTAAAACATTCACACGATTAACGATCCCAACAAGATCCAATTACACCACTAATAATTGTCAACTAATGAACTCACAAAGATGAGTTTAGATGTACCTTTAGCGAGCGATGCAAGAACGGTAGAAAGAACTCTCCATATCTAGGTTGAAACATATATTCAAAGTGTATGAATATCTCTATGGTTGATCCACACAGCACGTCAAGTAACACCAAAAGAATGCTAGTTCTTATATAACCCAAATAATAATTAATCAAACAATTTGATTAATTAATTAAACAACCTTGAATGTTCGAATCATAAAAACACACACGGTTTATTTTCTCTTTCGTTGATGCACACTTAAAACTACATAGGAGTGTTAACTTTTAAAACTCTTGTTTGTACGTACAAAAGAAAGAGAACAAGAAAACCAAAAGACACACCCTTTTGTTTATTTTGTACAGTATATATATTGTGTAGTATGGCCTTTCACTAAATCAAAGGGTGTGACCTTTTTATTCTTTTTATTTTGATTCTTAGCTACTAATAAGTCAAACAACCATTTGTTTTATTGTTATGGAGTTGGCCGAAAAAACAACAACTATCAACCCCAATAATTCCTAATAAAGTGTAGAAAACAAACAACTTTTAATTTGTAAAAGTGCCGTGTATTGTTATGTATTATTGAGTCAAATAACCACTCTTATATTCAATGTTTGTTTGATTTGATTTTGCCAGCAAAGCCAAAAAAACACATGGGCATTTTTATATTGAAAGATTTTATTTACTCTAAATAAATAATCCCATTCAATAATTTGTGGTACAATGGCTAATTGATCATTCATATTTAATTAAACTATGCTCTTCGAACTATAGGTTACAATTATATATCAACAACTATATATAATAATTGGTGTCTAAGTGCTAAAGTGTGTGACCCCATAGGCCTGTATATAACAAGTAGTATAGATTTGTGTTATGACGTGCACATTAAACCAACAAACTCCCACTTGTGTATGTCATAACATCTAGAAAACTATACAGACATATATTGGCGTCTAGCAACACGTCAATGCCCCCGAAAATATACAAGTGTTTGTTTCAGCTAAACGAACTATCATTATTATTAAAATGATTTAATGATTGAGTGTCTATCGTCCCTTTATTACCGATACCGAGTTGACATGAGACATGGATCTAGTCATTCTCATTTGTCAACTAATTTTGTTTCTCGATCTTGAAAGATTGAATGTGATCACCAAGTTAAAATTGATTTACAATCAATATAGCTTGGACACGGCCATGTAAATATCCATTCATTTTCATCGAAGGGCCCAGTGGTATTGTACTCTCGCATAGAGGAATAAATTCCATTTTGATTATATGCGTTCGTCATGTGCTTCACATCATACCCAATGATGACCTTTATAACTACCTTGTTCAGGATAACGTTTAACCATGTCAAAGTATAATATGTCATACAATCAAAAACCAACATATACATCTCGGGTCTAAGGATACAAAGACATAACCATTATGAGATTCACTATTGACGATGATCCATGTAGTGACATCTCATGATTGGGTCATTCCAATATTCATCATCAATGAATACATATGAATTTTGGCCTTAGCTAGTTAACTATTCACCATCAGTGAATAAAACTAAATTTCATAATAATCTTAATTCATGTTACTCCCATAACATGACCGGTTATGGAGATTTAGAATAATCAACAATTATTCATGGATTAAACATGCTAATATAGAACACAATAATATAAATAAAAACCACCATACCGAGTATCTCAATTCATTTAGATAAAACTGTTTAATGTTTCAAAAATATCCAAATACTAAATTACAAATGAAAAAGATTAGTAGCTTAACGAAGTCTAATATTACTAGCATGAACATCATGCTAGTTGTGCATCAAGGGCTTCATGAACGGGTCAGCCACGATATCATCTGGATGAACCTTAAGAATACTAATTTCATTCCCCACAATGACTTCATGAATGTAGTCAAACTTTCGAAGAATGTGTCGGATACTTTTATGTACATGTGATTATTTTGGAAGTGTTATAACAACCAAGCTATCACAATACATCTTTATAGAAGATTTATTGTTGTGTACTACTCTGAGTTCAACAACCAACTTCCTTATCCAGACAATTTTCTGAGTAGCATCTCAGATAACAATGTATTCTACTTTTGTTGTAGAATGTGCAACAATGCTCTACTTTGAGCTCTTCCAATTAACTGTCTTGTCCATCATGACAAAGACACGACCTGACTGGGATCGAGAATCATCTCGATCAATTTGGAAACTAGTATATGTATTATGGTTAATACTTAACTCCTTTTCCAAACCATCGTAAACCAAGAACATATCTTTAGTACTCTATAAATACTTAAGAATGTTCTTAACAACAATCCAATATTCTTAACTAGATTTTGTTGATAACGACTCGTCAAACTCAAAAATAACGAGACATTATTTTAGTACATAACATGGCATACATAATGGATCATATAGTCAAAACATATGGGATACATTTCGTTCATCTTATCTCATCATGTGTGATAAGACTTTGAGACTTGCTCAAGGTTATGCCCTTTTGCATAGGCAATGCTCCAAGGTTGGAGTAATGCATGCTAAATCTCTGCAAGATAAGATATGTACATTAATTCAAACCAATAAGCCATTTGAATCTATTTCTAAAGATCATGATTCCAAGTATACAAGTAGCTTCGCCAAGATCCTTTATGGAAAGATATTCACAAGCCAAAACTTGACATCTTGCAAGTTGGAATGTTATTTCCAATAAGTAGTGTCACACCCCCAAATAGGGCCTGGGGTATTTGTGACTAATTATATCAAATCACAGTTGTATAAACGAGAATGACTCTATATGAGACGTTTTATTGAGTTTTGCAGGGGAAGATAAATAGATTACATTGTATTTAGAACATTAAATGTCTTTAATTGATATGATATATAATGAAGACTCCAAGCATAGCAAGCAATCATCGTCAAAGCAGCAGATATATAGCGAAAGCAATATTTAAGTACCTGAGAATAAACATGCTTAAAAAGTCAACACGAGGTTGAGTGAGTTCATAGATTTATCATAAATCAATAGTTCAGTATAGCATTAGACCACAAGATTTCAGTTTAAAGTTGATTAATAAGAAATATATCAATCGAAAGAGTTGATGTTTGTAATATCGTGACTAAATAAAAGTTACCCCGTGACACTTGTTATTCATGTCGTTGAATAATTATTATGTAGTCAAAGACCAACGGTCAACTGACTAGAGACGTCACTCTCAGTAACGCTACTCACAATAACTAAGCTTGCATCTTATACCTCAGCAATTAATGATATTACGGCAGGGATTTAGCATGACAAAGCACGTATATAGCATAAAAGTTTGAGTACTTGTGTCTAACGTGTAAAACAGTTAAAAAAGTTGCGCATGTATTCTCAGTCCAAAAATATATATAAAAAGGGAGCTATGAAAACTCACGATATGATATGATAGTTTGTAGTAAATATGTGTATGATGGTACTGAAAAAGTGCAGAGTTATCCTCGGATTCATGAACCTATATCAAGTATATATATTAACTCATATACTCGCAATCGAATAAGTTTATATATATATTATTTCAATTGTTATATATTTTTGTATATATACTTATATATATATATATATATATATATATATATATATATATATATATATATATATATATATATATATATATATATATATATATATATATAATATTAATAATGATAATGAATAATGAGTTGTATTATTTTGTAATAACAATAATAATAATATTCATAATGATAATGGTAATATTCATAATGATACTAGTAATAAAAATAAAAATAATAATAATAATAATAATATAGTGTTAATGATAGCAAAAATAATAATTTTTTTAAAAATAATAATAATGATAATACTTTTTTATAATAATAATAATAATAATAATAATAATAATAATAATAATAATAATACTAATAAAGATAGTCATATTAGTAATAATAATAATGATAACATTAATAATAATACTTATATAAAATGATACTAGTACTAATAACAATGATAATAATAATAATTTGTATTGTTTTCAAAATAATAATAATAATAATAATTCTAATCCTAATAATGATAATAATATTTAAAATGATAATAATGATAGTTTTAATAATAATACTAATAATCTTAATGATACTAATACTAATATTAATAAATTGTGTTATTTTCATAATAATAATAATCATAATCATAATAATGATAATAATATTTAAAATGATAATAATAATAATAATACAATAATAATACTACTAATAATAATAGTAATAAAAAATTTAGTAGTAACAATAATAATAGTAATTATAATTTTAACTTTAATTATGTTAATAATATAACATGGTAACTTTTATTAGTAATAATAATAATTATAATAGTTATAATACTAACAATAATAATAATAATAATAATAATAATAATAATAATAATAATAATAATAATAATAATAATAATAATAATAATAATAATAATAATAATAATAATAATAATAATAATATGAGGACTACCTTATAAAGCTTTTTACAAAAAGATTGCCCAAGACGGGACTTGAACCCGCGACCTCTCGAATACCCGAAAACACCCAACACCATTCCTCTATTTCTGCTTTTCTAATTAAAACCTCCAAATTATTTTATTTATCTTATTCTTCTGTTTCTCTACTTCTTCTTCTTTTTTACTCAGTCGACCAGAGACCAAACAAACATCAAATTATATTGTTTGTTTTTATAGATTGTGATTGAAACAGAAACGACTTGTGGTGATATTTGTTAAATTAACAGAAAATGAATTAAAAGAAAAAATATATCCACAGCAGAATGCTGTTCGAAAAATAAAAAAAATAAAACTAAAATCGTGATTTTGAAATTGATAACATTTTAGACAAAGATTACAAAACAAATTGTGTTTCAAATCACTCCTGGAAACTTTTCAAATTATCAATTTGACTGAAAACATCAAAACAAGAACGAATTTCGTGATGAACAAAATGGTTGACTTTTTAAAAATTAACTTTGACCTCAAAATTCATACTCGATATTAGGAATTGGAAGTTGAGCTTTTGCAAGGAGTTTGAGTAAAATAATCTTAACAAAACTGCAATTTTACTTTTTGAAATTGAATTCGAATTCGAGGTGTTGCAGTTTGAGTTCATAAACAGAGGTGTACGGTTTGGAAAAAAAAAAATTCTGTTTTTGATTCGTGAATTGCTGTTAATGCAGTATTTATAAGTAATCAAACTTGTTGTATATTGATTATTGATCGAAAAACAACAAATTTGTGACAAGTAGAAATTAAAATATATATCACGATATATAAAAAAATAAAAAAAGAATCACGATGGATAAAAAAATAAAAAGAATACAATTAGGTCGATCATGATCTGGAAAGATTAAAAGCAGGTTTAAAAATATATATCATTTGTGTACTGTTTTTTGACTTTTTAATTGATATTATTATTAAATATATTAATAAATATATAATAATAATAATTTGATAATATTATTAATAAAAGTAATAATAATGATAATAATAATTTATAAAAATGATAATAATAATGTTAATAGATAAAGATAAAAATAATAAATATGATATTTCTAATAATTCTTAAGTAACAATACTAAATATAATGATAATTTATAATGATATTAATAATCATCATAATAAATGATAAATAATAATAATAATAATAATGTTTATAATAATAATATTAATAATAATATTATTATTATTAATGAAAAATCATAATAATATTGATATGATAATATTAATAATAAAAATGTTAATTTTAATTATAATTAGTAATAATGATAATAATCATTATAAAATGTTAATAATACTATTAATAATAACAATAATATTATAAGTTGTATTAATAATAATGATATTTATAATAATCTTTTCACTTTTAGTAAAAGTGATAATACTAATAATATTAATGATAATAATAATAATTAATAATAATATTATTAATAATATTGAGAGTAATAATACTTGTGAACAATGATAAATAATAATATTAATATAACAATTAATATTAATACATAATTATTTACAAATAATGGTTCGTGAATCGTCGGAATCATATCGAAGTTAGGTTTAAATTTAATCGGAAATTTTCCGGGTTATCACAGTATCCCCCTGTTAATAGAAATTTCATCCCGAAATTTAGTTGTTGCCATCAATCGGTGTTGTTTGTAAACATGTGAGGATATTTTTGTTTTATTTGGTCTTCACGTTCCCAGGTATGCTCGGCGCCTTACGTGAATTCCAACGGATAGAATATTGTTTTGTTTCGAGAGTTTAAATCATACGATCCATAAATTCTACGAAGTGCATTTTATCATTAATGCAGATGTTATCTAAAAGATTAACAAGAGTGTCATTTGACTAGGTTATCCTCAAAAGGGATGATGGTGCTATACGAGCTTTTCAGTAAACTGAACACATGAAATATGTTATGAATAGTATTGAGCTCATCTAAAACCTTAAGCGTTTATGCCGCAATATTAGGGCAGACAAATAGAGAGGAGTTGGTGAAAATCACAGTCATGAAATTTGATAGAGTTCTTCATTGTTTACAACAAGAATATTTTTAATGATGAATATAAGTTGAAAAATAGAGTTTTATCATCGTTGAGTAATATGAATGAAACGATTCGATTACAGGAAGAGTATAAACGAAGCTATCGTAAAAGATTGAAATAAGGAAATATCTGTTTGCCTTAACTTTTGACGTAGTCACGATTGATTTTTAGAATTCAAGGGATTAAAGGAAATCTTCGTAATCTATAAGATTTGATTCTCTGGTAATTAAGAAAATTAGGGTTTTCTTTGATTAAATGCAGTGAATTGCCTCGATTGACGTGTCTGGAATTTCGCTATAAATTGGCTTCTTCCGTTTCATTATCTTCACCACTTCTATACTTTCTTCCTCAATTCATACTTCCAAAAGATTTGTCAATATGCTCAATCCCGTATTGATACTTGTTATTATATTGACCATATATACAATCATTCTTCTTTTTCATTTACCACCAGAGGAATTTGTTTTCTTCTACTATTCCCTTGGGGTTATAATGTTTTTAATTCTCCCGTGTCTTTACGTTGCAATACGTATTGATATGCACGGTTTGTAATTTCGGTGTCGTTATCGAGCTTTATATTTTCCCTTATATGTCGAAACTCTATGCTCTTATTTTCTCTTCTCAACTTTAAGTAAATCGAGTAATGGTCCAGAATTCGTAGGTATGAAGTTTCAAATGAACATAATGTTCTAAGCAGAAAGGAATATATTATCATGATTTGATTTGTTAAATTACCAGAATTACTGAGGATAGAACTATCAAGAATATATTTTCTTGATATGTTTAGAGATTAAGTAGAATGTAAGAGTCGTGTAACATGGCACATGACGATTGTAAAGTATATGAATCATCATCTTCCATTAAAAATTTAGCATGACTTACTGTAATATAATCACGTTGGCCTGACGTCATTATATTATACTAACTCATGCTTCAATTCCCAACACTTCTTCAAAACATTTATAATCTAAACTTGAATTTTACAGAATATAGAAACTAAAACAGTTTCCTTTATGATGTGATAAAGATATCGTAAAGAGATAATTAATTGCGGACAAAAATCGTTATGAAGATATCTTCATAAATATAGAGGATATTTATAACGAGAGATACGATAATATCTTAGAATTTCTAAGATCGATGAATAATGAAGAAAATTCTTCCGTAAGGATTTAAGATAAGTAAGGAGATCTTTTGTGGTTTTCACCAGAAATCGAGTCATCTAGATTCTTTGATTACAGGTTTAGTCTTTGTGATTTATCCACAGCTTCCTTTATGTTTTGCTCAATCCGTTCTTCAATACCAGATTTTCGTTTGAGCTTTTCCAACACACAATTCTTTATTATCAAGCTTCTGGTCATTAAGACCATCCACAGCTTTTGCTGCCTCATCAGCATTATTAGGGTTAACGAATCTGAATCGTTAGTTATAGTTCTAAGGTGTTTTCAAGGATTTTGAATTTGATCGTTAAACGCATGATGTAACCTGTCAACGGATCTAATGGTTGACGAAGAAATGTTGTAAATTTCAAAAGTAATGAATGATAATTTTGGTGGTTTGATGTGATAATTCATCGCAGAATACGAATGAATATAATTCATGAATGTAGTGATCTCTAGAAAGATAAAACTTGCTAAAGCTTTACTTGAATTCTGATATGTCAAAATCAGAATATGTAATTGAATTTGTATGAAAACGGTTGTTCTTTGGTGCGCGGATGCAGATATTGGTGGATGTAAGTAGTATAGTTACTGATTATTAAATCAAAAGTTAAAGAATGTACAATGTAACATATTAATGTGAGATATAAATACTTCTCGGGTATTACCTACCCGTTAAAATATTTTCACAATTAACAGTTTGTACAATAGAATTAATTACAATCTTTATGAATATATACGTTCATATATGTATTCTTCAGATATAATATAGATTTAATGAGTTAAAATAATACTAAACTCATTTGATTTGTGGTGAAACGAGAATAAATAATCTCCAAAACCTTAGAGATTTCATAATTGTCGCTAAATATTTTGCTAATGAAGTTATGAATCAATTGTAACATCCCGCCTTTTTCCGTTTACTTTTCCGTTTACTTATTTAAAGTCCGTTATATGTTTATAACATCTCCCGTTGATACGCATTTTAAATTATCTCGTTTAGGTAATTCACGCACCCGAATGAAACTTGAAGGACCAAACTTGCCAAATGACTAAACCTTTGACTAGGTCAAAGTGGTCAAACCATCCTCATCCATTCATCACTCCTCTTTCATCTTTACTACTTCCTCCATTTTCTCTCAACACCCAATTTCAAAGAATCATCATCCAAATCCGAGCTAGCGGGTGTTTTGCAAAACAAACTACATTTTTGGAATCCTTGCAACTTCCTCTTCGATTCCATACTGATTTCATTACATTTGGGTAACTTTCTAAAATCACTAGATTTTGTGTTCTTGATATTTTTAACTTATAAAGTTGTTAGTTAGTGTCTATGGCTTAAGTCTAACATGCATATATGATTTATATGCTCGATCTCGTTGTTTTAGTGTAACTAGCATGAACATGAAAAGAGTGTGTTTGATTTTGAGTTTTGGATGATTTAATGTTGTTGTTATCATAAAGTGCAAGTATTAAATGTGTTCCTAGTCTCACTAGCTTCAAGTTGATGTGTAGGTTGCTTTAGAAAACTTCATGAACTTGATTATTGATTTGGGTGAATTTGGGTTAGGGTTTGATGAACTTGAAATGGACTTTTGATGCTTTGAATGACATGAGATGTTATTAGTAAGTGTTAGGTTGTATTGTATGATTGATTACCTTTGAAACGATATATCATTTATGTAAATTAGTTGCTGAATCATTGATTTGCATTTATGAACTTGAATGCATTAAATGATGAGCTTTGAATATGATTTTGGTTGTTGTAAAGGTAAATGTGATTGATGAAATGTGTTTAGATGTTTTCCTCGTCAAAATACCTTTCCAATGATATAAGATACTCGTCTTGATTGTTTGCGGGTCATAAATTAGGATTGTTTGAGTTTTGGTTCGTGCACTTGTGTGTTTTCAGCAAAATGTTTTCTGTCCAGATGTTTGGACGCCGTCCAGCCTTTTGGACACCGTCCAGGCCTTTAATACTGGACGCGTCCAGCAATTTTGGACGCCGTCCAGTTTGCCTATCAGGGGACTGTCCAACTTGGTCATTTTATGAAAAATGTTTGACATGCTATGGACCTCCGATTCACATGTAACTTGTTCTAATATGCTCATATATGATTAAAAACCTCAGAAAAATAGTTCGGTACCAGACCCGAACGTGTTGACTTTTTCGTTGACTTTGACCCGACCAAAGTTGACTTTTAATCAAACTTAACCAAATGTTTGTGCAATCGTTCTAACATGCTTTTATACTTGTACCTTGCATGAAACATGACAATTTGATTCACATGCTATTATGATCGAGTCTTAACAAGCCATAGGACTAATTGAACACTTTGACCTATCGTGTTTATCGTTATTGATACAAACCTATTTGTTTAGGTCAAGACTAGAATTCGTTCTTGCACACGTTTACTTGTTGAAGTACTTTTACATACGTGCACTCAAGGTGAGATCATAGTCCCACTTTTACTCTTTTTGAACTTACATTGGGATGAGAAAACATAAACGTTCTTTTTACTAAGTGAACACAAGTACAGGAAAACAAACATTCCACATACGAGTTTGAACAAAAATCCTCAATTCGATTATCATTAGTTACACTTGCCGGGTGTAACCGAGAACTTATGTTATATGGCCATATGGGTTTGACAAACCCTCATTCAAACGGTTCGCTACCGTTTACGAATGAAATATATTTTCGAGAAACATTGTATGTTCTAACACTATTGTGATGGGGTTCTATGGAAGGAATGTTAAGCATTGATAATTGGGTGCTCGTGAATATTAACTTTTGGAATGTATTACTAATATATCAATATTATAAATCTTGTGGTTCACTTGTACTTACTTACTTAAACCTATGATTTCACCAACGTTTTCGTTGACAGATTTCTATGTTTTTCTCAGGTCCTTGAACGTTTTGTGATACATGCTTCCGCTCATTACTTTTGATACTTGCTTGGATGTCGAGTATACATGCATACATGGAGCGTCTTTTGGCTACTTTCAAATTGTGTCGCATATGTTTCAATTGTACTTTAAACTTTGTTATGTAACTAGTTGTCGAACTACCTTGTAAACCTTGAAACATCTTTACTTTTAAAATGAATGCGACATACTTTGGTCAAACGTTGTTTTAAAGACTTATGACCACGTAACGGGACCTAAGTAGACGGCGCTGTCAATGACGATTTTGTCGGGTCGCTACATCAATACTTCATCGTTCATTGTTATTGATATACCTCAGTATACGATGTTGATGCTCGTGAAATTCTTGTGAAATTCACAAGGCACGAATAATGTTTTCTAGAAAGTTTTGAGTACATCGAAAATAGAAGTGTAAAATCAATCATGTATTTGAATAATACACTTAGTTTATTATGAAACGGAGTTTATTATGGTGAAGCAGTGATTAAGGATTGTTAAGTCATTAACAAAGGATGTACATTATAGCATATTAGTGATATGAATTAACCAGGTAGTACATACTAGTTAAGATTCACACGTAATAGCTTAGTACGAAAAGATTTATTAAACCATAAATATATAAAGTATACATATATAATTTTTTAGGAAGAATGAGTCAATACATCTTAACTCATTATTACTAATATTTCTTGGTATCTATGGTGTTGTTGTCTTCAGTAGTTTCGGAGTTTGCGAAGCTTGTAATGCTGCCGGTGCTTTCAGTACTTGCGGTGCTGGTGATGTTGGTGGTACTGCTGGTACTGGTGGTGCTGGTTATGCTGCTGGTGCTGCCGATGCTTGTAGACTTCGCACCATATTCTCCAGAGCTACCACTCGAGCGCGAAGCTCGTTGACTTCTGCTATTATTCCGGGATGATTAGCGGTTCGGATAAGGGGATGAATAAGATCTAGAATTCTAGATATTATATATTCGTGACAGGATATCCTGGAAATGAGGGTGAAAATGGTGGTCCGGATTGGTTCGCCGGTAAGTGCTTCAGGTTCTTCACCAATAGGACAATTTGATTGGTGAAAGGGATCTCCTTCTTCTCGCCTCCATTGATTAAGTCGACTACGAACCCATCCCCAATTCATCCAGAAAAGATGATGACTGATTGGTTCGTTCGTTCCGGTTACGCTGCCATTGGAGCTCGAGGAATCAAGTGAGAAATCCATATTATGTGTTTGAAATAGGGTTTGATATGAAATGGGTGTTGGATACTGAATGATATATTCGTCTCCTTGAATACGTATATATAGCAAAAGATTTTCGTAATTTACGAAGGAAATTTAGGAAAAGTGTCAGACAAAGTCTATTGGGATAGATATGATAAGATATAATAAGATATGATGTGTCTATACTCCAATAATGGCAGTATGACGTGTCGAGATCATAAAATGATAAGTATGTAATCTGATAATCTTTCGATTAAAGACTTTCAATTCGTAATGGCCTATTCAGGTCTAGGGGCTTGAGCTATAGGATCCTTTAAATCGGTAATCTAAACCCTTCCATTCTAGAGTTTCGTAGACGCCACTCGTCAAGAAAATTCAACGATCAATAATAACGAGAAAGCAAAGATTTTGAAAGTAATGAATATGAATAGTGATGACATTTTAATGTCTTTGAGTTATCGATAACCCAATGACATTTTTTGGTTCGCAAACCGATGCATAAAGGCATAAGGCATATATGTACGTGATATAACAGGGAGTTATATACGTTTGAGTATGAATAGTAACAAATATAGGAGTTTCAAAAATCATGGATAATATTTCATGTAATACATGTGTAATGCACAAAACCATGATAGATGACATAGGAATATCGAGAATTTCAGAAATCTTGGTGTCGCATTTAAATGTGGTGGCATAATTGGATAGTACTTAGGAGAGTGAGCAGAGTTCTTAAGTTGGCTCGACATTCTAAGAAAGATTAAAGAATTTAATAAGTAAAGTTTCTAAGGTATAGTGTAGCATTTAACAATTAAAGACAACAATTAAAGGCACTATGGTCAATGAAAGTTGTAGTCCTACATTGCTAAGGTACCTAATTGTATAAGGCATACATAAAATGCAATCCTGGTTCTCTACAACAACACTGCTCTGATGCCAATCTGTCACACCCCCAAATAGGGCCTGGGGTATTTGTGACTAATTATATCAAATCACAGTTGTATAAACGAGAACGACTCTATATGAGACGTTTCATTGAGTTTTGCAGCAAAAGATAAATAGATTACATTGTATTTAGAATATTAAATATCTTTAATTGATATGATATGTAATGAAGACTCCAAGCATAGCAAGCAATCATCATCAAAGCAGTAGATATACAGCGGAAGCAATATTTAAGTAACTGAGAATAAACATGCTTAAAAAGTCAACACGAGGTTGAGTGAGTTCATAGGTTTATCATAAATCAATAGTTCAGTATAGCATTAGACCACAAGATTTCAGTTTAAAGTTGATTAATACCAAATATATCAATCGAAAGAGTTGATGTTTGTAATATCGCGACTAAACAGAAGTTACCCCGTGACACTTGTTATTCATGTCGTTGAATCATTATTATGTAGTCAAAGACCAACGGTCAACTGACTAGAGATGTCACTCTCAGTAGCGCTACTCACAATAACTAAGCTTGCATCTTATACCTCAGCAATTAACGATATTACGACAGGGATTTAGCATGACAAAGCACGTATATAGCATAAAAGTTTGAGTACTTGTGTCTAACGTGTAAAACAGTTATAAAAGTTGCGCATGTATTCTCAGTCCAAAAATATATATAAAAAGGGAGCTATGAAAACTCATGATACGATACGATAGTTTGTAGTAAATATGTGTATGATGGCACTGAAAAAGTGCAGAGTTGTCCTCGGATTCATGAACCTATATCAAGTATATATATTAACACATATACTCGTAATCGAATAAGTTTATATATATATTATTTCAATTGTTATATATTTCTGTATAATATATATATATATATATATATATATATATATATATATATATATATATATATATATATATATATATATATATACTTATATATATATATAAGTATTTGTTTGATAAAATAATATTAATAATGATAATGAATAATGAGTTGTATTATTTTGTAATAACAATAATAATAATATTCATAATGATAATGGTAATATTCATAATGATACTAGTAATAATAATAATAATAATAATAATGATAATAATAATAATAATAATAATAATAATAATAATAATAATAATAATAATAATAATAATAATAATAATAATAATAATAATAATAATAATAATAATAATAATAATAATATAGTGTTAATGATAGCAAAAATAATAATTTTTTGTAAAAATGATAATAATGATAATACTTTTTAATAATAATAATAATACTAATAAAGATAGTCATATTAGTAATAATAATAATGATAACATTAATAATAATACTTATATAAAATGATACTAGTACTAATAACAATGATAATAATAATAATAATAATTTATATTGTTTTCAAAATAATAATAATAATAAATAATAATTCTAATCCTAATAATGATAATAATATTTAAAATGATAATAATGATAGTTTTAATAATAATACTAATAATCTTAATTATACTAATACTAATATTAATAAATTGTGTTATTTTCATAATAATAATAATCATAATTATAATAATAATAATAATATTTAAAATGATAATAATAATAATATAATAATAATACTACTAATAATAATACTAGTAATAAAAATTTTAGTAGTAATAATAATAATAGTAATTATAATTTTAATTTTAATTATGTTAATAATAATACATGGTAACTTTTATTAGTAATAATAATAATTATAATAGTTATAATACTAATAATAATAATAATAATAATAATAATAATAATAATAATAATAATGATAATAATAATAATAATAATAATAATAATAATATAACAATAATAATAATAATAATAATAATAATAATAATAATAATAATAATAATAATAATAATAATAATAATAATAATAATAATAATAATAATAATAATAATAATAATATGAGGACTACCTTATAAAGCTTTTTCCAAAAAGATTGCCCAAGACGGGACTTGAACCCGCGACCTCTCGAATACCCGAAAACACCCAACACCATTCCTCTATTTCTACTTTTCTAATTAAAACCTCCAAATTATTTTATTTATCTTATTCTTCTGTTTCTCTACTTCTTCTTCTTCTTTACTCAGTCGACCAGAGACCAAACAAACATCAAATTATATTGTTTGTTTTTATAGATTGTGATTGAAACAGAAACGACTTGTGGTGATATTTGTTAAATTAACAGAAAACGAATTAAAAGAAAAAATATATCCACAGCAGAATGCTGTTCGAAAAATAAAAAAAAATAAAACTAAAATCGTGATTTTGAAATTGATAACATTTTAGACAAAGATTACAAAACAAATTGTGTTTCAAATCACTCCTGGAAACTTTTCAAATTATCAATTTGACTGAAAACATCAAAACAAGAACGAATTTCGTGATGAACAAAATGGTTGACTTTTAGAAAATTAACTTTGACCTCAAAATTCATACTCGATATTAGGAATTGGAAGTTGAGCTTTTGCAAGGAGTTTGAGTAAAAAATTCTTAACAAAACTGCAATTTTACTTTTTGAAATTGAATTCGAATTCGAGGTGTTGCAGTTTGAGTTCATAAACAGAGGTGTACGGTTTGAAAAAAAAAATCTGTTTTTGATTCGTGAATTGCTGTTAATGCAGTATTTATAAGTAATCAAACTTGTTGTATATTGATTTAATCGAAAAACAACAAATTTGTGACCAGTAGAAATTAAAATATATATCACGATATATAAAAAAAATATAAAAAAATCACGATGGATAAAAAAATAAAAAGAATACAATTAGGTCGATCATGATCTGGAAAGATTAAAAGCAGATTTAAAAATATATATCATTTGTGTACTGTTTTTGACTTTTTAATTGATATTATTATTAAATATATTAATAAATATATAATAATAATAATTTGATAATATTATTAATAAAAGTAATAATAATGATAATAATAATTTATAAAAATGATAATAATAATGATAATAGATAAAGATAAAAATAATAAATATGATATTTCTAATAATTCTTAAGTAACAATACTAAATATAATGATAATTTATAATGATATTAATAATCATCATAATAAATGATAAATAATAATAATAATAATAATAATAATAATAATAATAATAATAATAATAATAATAATAATAATAATAATAATAATAATAATAATAATGTTTATAATAATAATATTAATAATGATAATAATATTATTAATGAAAAATGATAATAATATTGATATGACAATATTAATAATAAAAATGATAATTTTAATTATAATTAGTAATAATGATAATAATCATTATAAAATGTTAATAATACTATTAATAATAACAATAATATTATAAGTTGTATTAATAATAATGATATTTATAATAATCTTTTCACTTTTAGTAAAAGTGATAATACTAATAATATTAATGATAATAATATTTATTAATAATAATATTATTAATAATATTGAGAGTAATAATACTTGTGAACGATGATAAATAATAATATTAATATAACAATTAATATTAATACATAATTATTTACAAATAATGGTTCGTGAATCGTCAGAATCATATCGAAGTTAGGTTTAAATTTAATCAGAAATTTTTCGGGTTATCACAAGTAGTATGTCATCAACATACAAGATTAAGAAGACTACTTTACTCCCACTAGATTTAATGTAAACATATAGCTCATCTTGGTTTTGAGAAAAACCAAACTCTTTGATATTCTCATCAAACTTAAGATTCTAGCTCCTGAATGCTTGCTTTAATCCATAAATGGATTTTAGAAGATTGCATACTTTAATACGATGCTTAGGATATATAGTTCCTTTCAGCTGAACCATATATACGTCCTCGCTTAGGTCACCATTTAGAAAAGCGATTATGATATCCATTTACCATACTTCATAATCATGAAAAGTAGCTATGGCAATAAGTATCTTAATTTATAAAGCTCGTGATCAGTAGTAAAGTTTCATCACAACCTTTTGTCACGAATTGAGCTTTAAAAGTGTTTACATTTCCGTCCATGCTAGTCTTCTCTTTGAAGACTCATTTACACCCCATTGTCTTATAATTGGGTGGAAGATCAATCAAGTCACATACTTGATTATCTTTCATGGAACGCATATTTGCATTCATAGTATCTTGCCATTTTTAAGATTCGTGATCTTATATGACCTCACGGTAGCTAGAGGGTTCATAATCCTCTAGGTGAGGTTCATCTGAATTAATCAAATAATCAAACCTCTTATGCCGATGAGGATTTCTACCAGGCCTATGAAGTTCAGGTGCAACACGTTTTGACTCACCAACAATGTGCTCAGATTTAACGTGTGGATTACTAGTGCTTATAGAAGGTATGTTACTTTGTGGTTCTTGAATTTCTTCAAGATCTGCTTTACTTCCACTAAATTCTTATAAGAGAAGATCTCCTTTTTAAGAATTCAGTAGACCGAGTAGAAAACACTTTGTTTTCAGCTTTGTAGTAGAAGTAGTAACTCATTGTTTCCTTTGGGTATCCCATAAAGTGAAATTTAGTACTTCAGGTTTTAATTTGTTTGAAATGTCATGCTTCACATACACTTCACAACCCCATAATTACAAATAAGAAAACTTGGGAATCTTCCCATGCCATACTTCATATGATGTCTTTTCTACCTTCTTGGTTGGAACCATATTGAGTATGCCTACAGCAGACTCTAATGCATAACCCCAAAAAGAGAGTGTTAGAGTAGTCAGACTCATCATAGATCAAACCATATCAAGTAAAGTTCGATTCCTCCATTCAGACTCACCTTTGAGTAACGGTGTGTGAGGTGGAGTGAATTGTAAGACAATCCCATAATTCTTCAGGTGGTCCAAAAACTCTTGACTCATAAATTCACCTCTTTCATTAAAGTGAAGTGATTTAATGGTATTTTCAAGCTGACTGTTTACTTCGTTTTGAAAGACTTTTAAACATTTCAAAAACTTCATGTTTATGTTTCAGTAATTAAAACATAACCATACCTACTATAACCATCGGTTATTGTAACGAAGTAAGACTTACCATTTCTAGACATTGTTCTAAAGGGCCACATACATCAATATGTATTAGTTCTAAAAGATATGTAGCTCTTTCACCTAAGTCGGAGAAATGAGCTTTTGTCATCCTTTCACATAAACATTACTTAAATACATCAAATGACTCAAGCCATTTGATTCCAAAAGTCTAAAAGAATTGAGTCTTGAAATGCGTTGTTTATATGACCAAGATGACAATGTTATAGATAGGTCTTATTCAAGCATTGCTTGAATTGATTGGCGGTACAGGTATACATAGAATTCTCATTTGAAATAACACTATGCATATCAATTTCAAAAATACCATCACTTGGATAGACATTAAGATAAAAAATATTATCCTTAGAAATTAAAATATCAAAGTGCGTAAACGCAAGTTCAAAACCAGCATCTTTTAAATCATATTGCTCCTAATACTAAGAGCATAATAACATTATTTCAATAAAACAATAAGACCACTTGGAAGAGTAAGCTCATAGTGACCAACGGCTTCAATCAAAACTTGATTCCCATTGCTCACTCGCAAATCTAGTGCGCCTTTCTTCAGTCTATTACTTCTTCTCATTCCTTTCATATTGTTACAGGTGTGAAGGCCACAACCGGTTAACAAAAATCCAGGAATCACTAGAAAAAGTATATAACTGTATATGAAATATATCTGAGTTTGCTAGTCTTACCAGCATTGCCTTTTCTCAGCTCAGATTGGTAGATAAGACAACTTCCTTCTCCAATTGCCAACCTTTCCACAATGGAAACATTCGGTGTCTTTTGTTGGGATTTACTTCTTGGAATGTGGAATATTTTCCTGGCAAATGATTTACCATATCCCTTCCACAAAGTATTTGACTTATTCTTTTTCACCCTTTCATCCTACTTCTCCTACTCATCGAACAACTTTCGATAAGCATTTTGCTGAGTAGCAGGAGCTGCACAAACAGGAGGATCGGATAAGGGTTCTAATTTTTTTAACTTCCATTCATGCTTGAGTGTAATTCCCTGGTTGCCGTGCCAGTATAGGAAGTTTAAACATTGAGTTTATCCTTCTCCAACAAAGAAGGAATTGTGTTTTGGTTTACGTTTTGATTATTTGACATCTACAACAGATTTAAGATTCAATTTAGTATTTTTGATATTGCGCTTTAATAAATTAACTACCCAAGTTTTTATAAATTTTAAAAACAATTAATTTATGAAAGCCTAAGATCCACATAGAGGTTCCATAGCCATATTTGTTGATCAGCTAGCAGTTATGAAGTCTATTGGTAGGTAGCGGGTACCAATTGCATTACAAGTGCAACTCTTAGATCTTTATGGGACCTTGAGATATGTGTAGTCCAACAAACAATTATTATCTATTGGCATGTTTGTCCCATCCTTGCCTCGAACTCAGATCTCACCGTGAATACGATTAAGTCATCCAATTTGGAAACAGTGGAAATTCACGCTAGTCACACTAGATCGAAACATCCACCTCGTGGCTATAATTCAGCCTAGTCTCACTAGATCATAAAAATAACGAGGAGTGTTTGCAAGCTCATTGGATGGCATGACTTAAATTTGACGGGTATTTTAGAAAAAGTATGTGTCAACGAATAATGCATGCACACAAGATTCGCTAAACTATTAGTTAAAAAAACATTTTAACAAATTGTATATGTCGATATGTTTGTGAGTATAATTTGTTATTTAATTTATAGGATAAAAATAAAAAATACACAAACGTGTATCGTTTTAAAACAATTTTAAAAGATGTCACCCATATATATTATGTGAGTTTTAAAATCATCAATTTTAAACTCGTAAGCGTTTAACTTTTAAAATCAGCAATGTTAATCTTTAAACTCATTACTTGTTTTATTTAATGTTTTAATCAAAAACATTTAGCATATACTATAATCAACAATTATATATATAAATGCGAAAAATAAAACACAAATGCATCACACACACATAGCCTAGCCCAAAAAATCATATGTTTGATCCCATGAGCCGACATAGGATCAAGAGGTCAAACTAAGGGTAATATCGTAGCTCCCACTTAATTCAAGAATCAAGTGAAAACTTGACAAACGCCATCGTTGTCAACTTGACCTGTTCACCATCTTCTAAGTCAAACTCCACGTTGCATCTTTATCTTTAATCTTCATCTTATTTCATTTATTTAAAATTGAAAAATACAACTAATCTAATACTTTTACAATTTAGAATAAACATAAATACAATAGTATGAAATTGAAAATAAATAAAATACAACTTTGGCTTCAAAATGGCCTTTCTAATAAAATAAATAATCAACATGACATAATATTGCCGTAATCAACAATCACAACAGTCATACATAGGTCGGGGCATTATGGGCTATGTGCGTAATCACAATTTTAATAACTACATTATTAAAATCTACATATGGTTTGTTCATGGTTACAATGCATGTGTATAACCATGGGATACAACAATCAACAATTATAATAAATATTCAAGCCATAGTAATTAAATCTACAATTTAAAATAGTGATATTCTTTTAATCATATTTGTGCATCATGAGGTTAAGTCTAAATCAAGCACGTTGACTTTAAAAACCAAAAAGGTTTCGACTTTCACCAATACACCACAAAGCTAAATCTAAAAAATAGTCACACGACAATTAAAACGGTGTAAAAGCGGCTCGGATACCACTGATGGAAAACCGTGTGTACTTTTAAATTTTATAAACGCAGCCGAAGGTTAAAATAAACATATTTTTATTTAATAATAAACGTCTTTTATTATTTATAATAAACTTTCAAGTGTAGAAAAAAACAACAACTTTTAATTTATAAAAGTCAAACAATAAGTCAAACAACCATTTTAATTTATAAAATTCGAACTAATAAGTCAAACAACCATTTGTTTTATTGTTATGGAGTTGGTCAAAAAAACAACAACTACCAACCCCAATAATTCCTAATAAAGTGTAGAAAACAAACAACTTTTAATTTATAAAAGTGTCGTGTATTGTTATGTATTATTGATTCAAATAACCACTCTTATATTCAATGTTTGTTTGATTTGATTTTGCCAGCAAAGCCAAAAAAACACATGGGCATTTTTATATTGAAAGATTTTATTTACTCTAAATAAATAATCTCATTCAATAATTTGTGGTACAACGGCTAATTGATCATTCATATTTAATTAAATCATATTTAATTAAACTATGCTCTTCGAACTATAGGTTACAATTATATATCAATAACTATATATAATAATTGGTGTCTAAGTGCTAATGTGTGTGACCTCATAGGCCTGTATATAACCAGTTGTATAGATTTGTGTTATGACGTACACATTAAACCAACAATATATAGTTTAAGTACTCGTGTCTAGTATGTAAAACGTAAAACAGCGTGATCAATCCATAATTAATGAGTTACTTAATTAAGGATTGAGTGCAATGAGATTGAGATGGAGGATGGGATGTTTGATGATTATTTTGGGCCCTGATGATCGTCTTTCACTTTTCTATCAAGTGATCAACCACCCCGACCCGGTCTTGATTGTTAATTAGCATGATTCACCTTAACTCGATGTAAATCTTCCTTGGGCAAAGTCACAAGTGAAAATTACAAAGGTCTTGGCAAATGGCAGAGAATCAATAACCTATAAATGAGAGGCCAAGCTCTCTATTTATAGTATTCGGAATATCCGCGGTCTACGGACTGTTTAACTATCCGCGAAAACTTAGCGAAATGACCCGCAGTCTTTTATTAGCACTAAAACTGATCTGCCATCTTTATTTTCAGCGAATACTCCAAGCCTTTCGAATATGCTTCACTTTACTTCTGTTTTTAACCTTTAGCAAATAAAATATATACATATACAATGCTATGTATATGATAAAGTCCCCCCAGTTTATTATGATACATTTTTCTGAAGTAAATGTATCATGATAAACTCTAAAAAATAAAATATGTGACTCTAATATATTTGCAGCAAACTTTAAATAATTTCCCATCGCTAAATTATTACCGTTGATTTTAGCAATGGCAACACGTAATAATAACAACAACTCTGCAAAGCCATCAAATCAGAAACACTGTAACGGCTATTTACTTACCGTTGCAACGTTGCGGTAATTTTAGCCGTTAAAAATTAATAATTGCTTTTACGACTTTCTCACCTAGATTTTAATTATAAATAGCCAATCAACTCACATAAATAACTTTACGCTTTCACCTTCAATTTCTCAATCGATTAAAACTGTCTTACCGAAATTCATACGCAACACTTGCAATTTAACGATTCATCCTTCGTTATTTTTTCAATCCATTACCAGATCTATTTACGCTATTACAAATGGCATCCTCGTCATCTGCCAATACACCTAGCGCCTTCGTTCTGTAACATCCCGCATTTTTCCGTTAAATTATTTTAGCGCCCGTCTTTTATTTTTAGATAATATCTTTCGTTATCTAAATTCGTATCTTTTGTTAACTAACATTCTTAAATAATTCCGTTATTCAATTATAACATCTCTCGTTTACTCTCGCATATTTAAAATATTCGTTCAGTTAATTCACGCACCCGCTTTTGAACTTGAGGGACCAAAGTTGCAAAGGGGCCAAACTAGTTGACTAGGTCAACTAGTCAAACCCCACCACCACCACTCATTTACTTCTTCTTATACTTCTATCTTTTCTCTCTAGTCACCAAGAACCCATTTTTTAACATCTTCAAAGATTCATCATCTATTTCAATTCAAGCAAGCAAACATCAAAACAAATTACATATTCGTGATCCTCTCATCATCCTCTTCATTTTGGTACCAATTTCACTACTTGGGGTAAGATTTCTAAAAACTCTAAATTTCATGTTCTTAGTGTTTTTGACTTGAAATGGTGTTAATTAGTGTCTATGGCTCAAGTCTAACATGAATATGTGTTTGGTTTGCTCGATTTTTTGTTTTGAGTAACTAGCTTGAATATGAAAAATGAGTTAGTTAAATCTTGAGTTTTGGTTGATTAAATGTTGTTTAAATATTAAAGTTCATGTAATAAAGGTGTTACTAGTTTCATTAGCTTCGTTTTGGTATGTTGGTTGATTTAGAAAAACTTCATAAACAAAATTGATGAATTCATGACTTTTGGTTAGGGTTTGATGAACTTAAAATGGATTTTTGATACATTGAATGCTATGAAATGTTGTTAGTAAGTGTTTAGTTACAATGTATGTTTAATTACCTTCAAAACGGCATATCGTATGTGTAAATTGGATTACCGAATCACCATTCGCATTTTTAAGCTTGAAACATTAATTAATGATCATTCGACGAGGTTTTCGTTATTGTTAATGATTAATTTGATTGATGATACGTGTTTAGTTGTATTCCTCATTAAATTACCTTTCTAACAATGTATGGCATGCATTATGAATGTTTTCGGTTCATGAGTAATGTTAATTTGAGTTTTGGTTCGAGACTTAACAAAATGCTGCAAACATCACTTTTTCCAGGAACGTGCGCCGCGCACCCTTTTGTGCGCCGCTCAAATGTGAAGTTTCAAATGCTTAACCCCTGAGATATTACCTGACCTGGTTCCACGCCTAAATGCGCGCCGCGCACTCCTGCGCGCACCGCGCATATCTCCAAGCCAAATTTCTTTATTGTTTTATTTTTCACAAACTTTTTCTCGATTAATCGCAACTCCGATTAACATGAAATTTGGATAGCGTGTTCACATATGATTTCTCATCATGGGAAAATTGTCGGATACCCGACCCGACCCCGTTGACTTTGACCAAGTTTGACTTTTAGTCAAACTTAACCAAACACGTATACAATCGTTCTAACATGCTTTTATACTTGATTCTTGCATGAAACTTGACAACGTGATTCACATGCTTTATAATCAAGTCGTAACGAGCCATAGGACTAATTGAACACATTTCGACCTACCTTGTGTCGTAACCGGTAATTGATAAAACTTACTTGTTTAGGTCAAGGCTAAACAACTTTCATGCACACTTTTACTTTGTGAAGTACCTTTATACTCATGCACTAGAGGTGAGATCATAGTCCCATCTTTCAACAACTTTTATATCTTTAAATCATGGGATGAGAAACATATACAGTTTTATACTACATACTTTTATGCTTTGAACACAAGTACGAAAACAAACATTCCACTTGCAAGTTAGAACAAAAATCCTCAATTCGATTATCATTAGTTACACTTGCAGGGTGTAAGCGAGAACTTATGTTGTGTGGCCATACGGGTTTGAAAAACCCTCATTCGGATGGTTCTCTACCGTTATGCGGATGAAATATATTTTTGAGAAACAGTGTAGGTTCTAACACTATGTGTATGGGGTTCGTGAAACGTTTAGCCTTGATAATTTGGTGCTCGCGGATAACAACTTTTAGAATGCAAACGATTTGGATAATCAACTTTATGGAAATACTAAATCTTGTGGTTCAAACTATAACGTTTACAAATACACCTATGATTTCACCAACATTTTTCGTTGACAGTTTTCTATATGTTTCTCAGGTTCATACTTGGCTTTTTGATACATGCTTCCGCGTACACTCATACTTGCTTGGGGTCAAGCATACATGCATACACTCTGATTACTTGCTTGGAGTCAAGCATACATACATACTCATGCTATTTATAGCAACCATGATTTTAAACTAATTATGTCGCAAGTTATTTCATTTATACTTTATAACTTTTGTAAACTTAAACTTGTTGTCGAACCGTTTGGTAAACTAAACCTTGTAAGTCTTATACGTTTCAAATGAATTCGACATAATTTTGGTCAAACGCATCTCATATAGGAACTATGACCACGTAACGGGACCTAAGTTAACGGCGCCGTCAATGACGATTTTGGCGGGTCGCTACAAATAGTATCAGAGCGTTGGTTGTAGGGAACTATGATATGCATTAGTGTGTCTGACAGAGTCGTTAGGACGCATTAGTGAATCTAGACTACAACCGGATAGTTAGCCATTGCATTCTGACATACATTTGCTATAGATAGCACTTACTTGACTATTTGTGCATTATACTTGAATCATTCTTAGGTAAACTTCTTAATGGTGCCAAGCTTTCATCATACGAATCCGTATTCTGCCACTTTCTGGTAACACACGTAAATTCAAGATTCATATATGTAAGGATGACGACGACTTCATTAGTCACTCTAGTTCGGGAACTCTGTCTCCCAGATTATTATTCATCATCGTCCCAGCTTACTATCCACAAGTACTATAAAGTTTTAACCACCATGGCAATCATTAACCACTACCGATGTTACACTGCTGTTCTACACTATCTACCACTTTTTGTTACTACCATCACTACTCTCGGTGAGTATCGTCATCACTACTTATCACTACAGTTGCGCACTACTCTGTGACGACCCGGAAATTTTTGACCAAATTTAAACTAAAATCTTTATATGATTTCGACAAAATAAGCAAAGTCTGAAATGTTGAGTCTCAAAACTTGTGAACTATCTTCATGGATTCATTTAACCTTTGACCGATTCCGACGATTCACGAACAATTTTTATAAATAAATAAATATATATAAATATAAATGTAGGTAGTGGAAATAATAAAAATATAATTGAATCATAAGAATTTAATATGTAAAATAACAAGTAGAATAAATAAGTTAATATTATATATATATATATATATATATATATATATATATATATATATATATATATATATATATATATATATATATATATATATATATATATATATATATATATGAATCTATATATGATTTCTATTAATAAGTATAAATAAATTATAATATATATATATATAAAAGATATAAATATTATGTGTTGAAATCTATAATATCTATTTCTATTATGAAATAATATAATATAGTAAATAGATATATATTAATTATATATATAAAACATTATTAATGTATTCATATTACATGTATAATTGTAATGACCTGGAAATTTCTGACCAAATTTAAACTTAATCTTTGTATGATTAACATTTCCGACACGATAAGCAAAGTCTGTAAAATTGAATCTCAAAATTTTTGAACTACTTTTATATATTTAAATACCCTTCGGTTGTTTTCGACGATTCGCGAACAATTATATGTAAATAGATACATATATACTATAACTTGAAAAGGTAACAATGTATTAATTATTTTATACCGTACATTAAACTTATTGGTTTAAATATCTATTTGAATATATATGATAAGTTGAAATATTTATTATTAAAATTTATTTATAAATAACTTTCAATGTGTATTTAAAAACTGATTTATGTATATTAAAAAGATATATACATATATATAATTTCAAGTTATTTAGTAAACGATAGTAACATTCATTTATTGATTCGATTGATATTTAGATAAGTTAACTAAAGCGTTTAAGATGAACCAGTAAAACACTAATTTGCTACAGTATTTTCAAATTGCTACAGTAAAAATTGTATTTGCTACAGTGAATTGCTATAGTAAAAATTGACTTTGCTACAGTGAATTGCTACAGTAAAACGCTATTTTAAAATGTATTTTAACAAATATCGAGACAATGATTTATAGAAGTAAATGACCAAAACACTCAAATGTATAAGTTATATTTCGAGTGATATAATTTAGGGATAATTTAAGGCTATATTTTGACTAAGGTACGTGTCCCAAAATGTAATGTACAAGTTTTCTCAGCGTACGAAAGGACATTCGAAAAATTGGAACCGAGACATAAGTCGAGTGATGACGTACGACTTATCGGAGCAAAAGTTACAAGTCCACTAAGCACGGGAATAAAATATAATATATAATTAATTAATTTAAATTATATATATTATATATATTATTATTAAATTATGTCGACAAACAAAAAGTTAAAACTTTGTGACCAGGTACAGCTGGCCATACGATCGCATGGCCATATCAAATGAAACTCATTCGATCGCATGACAATGGATTCCAGATTACATCTATAAATTGATCGATTTCTGCACTTTGATATTATTTATTTTCATATACTCCGTAAACATTTAATTATTTATATTATTATTATTATTATGATTAATATTATTATTAATCTTAATATTATTAGTAATATTATTATTAATTAGTATTATACATAAAATACTACGACGAGGTCATGAGCGTGTCACTTTCAAAATGGTTTTCAAGCGGGATAGAGCTAAGGAAATTATGGGTTATTGCCAAGGAGATTATGGGTAATGTTCGAGGGTATATTTGTGAATCAAACCTAGTGTTTATCATCTCCGTTGCATCTACGTACTTTCCTACAATATTGAATCTCAATATTGATACGTTGAGATCTACGATTATTTGATATTCTGAGTTTCGGTCACATTACGATGAACAACTTTATGTGCTGCTAAGGTGAGTTTCATTGATCCCTTTTTAATTGCTTTTACAATATATATTTTTGGGCTGAGAATACATGCACTTTATTTTAAACGCAATGGATACAAGTACATACTAAATTCTACACTGAGTTTGAACCAAAAATCCCTTAGCTTTGGTAACAGTTAACTGCCAGTTATAAGAACTGGTGGGCGCGAGTAGTAGTATATGGATCCATAGGGCTTGATATCCCCGTCCGAGCTAGAGCACCAGCCATTTAACGGACGTATGCTATTTGAGAAGCGTACACGTTAGTTTGCGTGTATTATTAAGATGATTATACAAAGGGTACAAATTATATATACGTTAAGTTTAGTTACCAGGGTGCTCAATTTTGTAGAATATTTTGATAAACGTTTCTGGATGAAATAACTGAAATCTTGTGATCCACCTTTATATACAGATTATGTGAAACACTAAAACTATGAACTCACCAACCTTTGTGTTGACACTTGTTAGCATGTTTATTCTCAGGTTCCCTAGAAGTCTTCCGCTGTTTGCTTATATGTTAGACAAGCTATGTGCATGGAGTCATACATGCCATATTTTTCAAGGAAACGTTGCATTCACCAAATCATCACCATGTATCTTATTTTAACTGCATTGTCAACGGAAGTACTATTGTAAACTATTATTTACAGTGATTGTCTATATGTAGAAATCATCAGATGTTGAAAATCTTTGATTTAAATATTTATTTATGGTGTGCCTTTTCAAAAGAATGCAATGTTTACAAAACGTATCATATAGAGGTCAAATACCTCGCAATGAAATCAATGAATGACGTATTGTCCATATGGTTTTGGAGCGATCGTCACAATAATATATGATGTAATTAATATACCAACACAATTATATACTAATATGTATATATAAAATGTGTAAATATTAAATATTCAGTATATGCTACTATATATAATATATTATATTATATAATTAATAATAAATAATATTAAGATATTAAATCAAATGATAAAGTAAAATATAGTGACTAAAGTAATATTATTATCACTTTAATATCAACATTAGTATTGTTAATATCATTATATTAAATATATAACATATAGATAATAAATTTGTTATATATAATTTGTTATATTATTAATATTACTAATAATATTGTTATCATTAAAATTAATATATTGATCATTATCATTAATAAAATAATAATTATCATTCTATTATTAAATATCATTATTATTAATATCATTATTATAATTAATTATTGTTATTATTATTAAATAAATTATTATTATTAATAACATTAATATAATTTATATCATTTACAATATTATTATTATTAGTATCATTAATAGTATTATTATTATTTAATCAGTATTATTAATTATTTATATTTATTAATAATATTATTAATATTATTATTAATTATTATTAATATTAATTAAAGTATCAATAAATTGTACAAGTTTGTTAGTAGTCCTTATCTACTTTCTTAAAAATTATTCTTCCTGATTACAATTACAGCTGGTCGATCTAATCACATACAAAATACAAAATTCTGTTAGAATCAACCCCGATTTATTTATTTTTATATTATACTTCTGTCCTTCATGATTTGAAATTCATATCCTCATTATCTGATTTTGTTATACGTCGACTTCACTTAACAGTATGATCAATTATAGCAGATACATCCATTAATCTCTCCTTCCTTTCTTTGTTCTCTCCTTCGTGAGACAAACCAAACCATCTCTTCAGAAAACCCGCAATTATGATGATTCGATCACTAACACTTCTATATTCTGTTTCAAATAACACTTTCACAACACCAATTAAATACCACCATTATCACAGCTACAATGCTGCTAATTTTCTTCTACTGCTATTTGATCAAAACCACAAACAAATCACTGCTACGCTTATATCTCCCTTCTGTTTTTCTGTTTCAATTCAAATAACACCATCAAACTATAGCCCATGCTACGTTGCATCTGTTTTCTACTTTTATCACCATAAAAACCCCAACAAACTGCAGTTACAACTGCTGTACAATTGTTTATTTTCCTTTAAATGTTACTACTACGGTATTTCTTCTCTCTTATTTTCATGTGTGTTCTTTCTTCTTGAACTGCAGCTGCCACCACCTTTGGCATTTTTGGACCGATTATCATCTTCAAACATCATCACAGACATCATAAACTATCAACCCTCAATCGTATAATTTATAGTAAACTAAACACAAACCTTTTGCTACTGCTACATACGTGTTATTTTAAAACAAATTAGAGAAAGATATCGAAGCTATTAACAACCACTTGTTTGGGTGTTGTCAACTGTATATATGGGCAAGGAAGAAACCTTTAATTAACATATTGTTGGGTCCAAGTGGGTAATGTGTCGACTAATAACTTGTGTCTCCGTTTATCTTCTTTTCGAAACCAACCACTCAACAGAATCCAAGACAAAAGCTTGTGGAGGTAGGACACGGTTCAACTTCTTGATCGATCAAGTTGGAGACACAAATTTTGAACCACTATCCCACTTGATAAAATATCAAAACTTATTAATGATTCATAATAATTAGATAAACCGTGTTATTTTTAGGGGGTACCAATGGAGTATATATTTTTTTGGATCCTAAATTATTACGTGCATAATGATCTTTTAATGGGAGCTGGTGGCCGACCCAATTTGATAAGATAACGTTTGATTTTTTTTTATAAGATACATGATGATGTATTAAGATGATAATGATGTATGTGATAGTAATTGAATGTGAAGAATAATGATGATGATTGATAATGGATGCCACGATGGAAGGGGAAAAAGATAAAGGAAGCTGTATAAAATAGTTCCCATACAGCCGATTGATTTTTTTTAAGGATCCTAAACTGAATCGATTAAAAGATCAAGTTGTGGGCTGCCACTTTCCTGTTGGGCCGAGAAACTGAGTGTGACATTGGGTTGTGATAATATTTAGTTATTGGGCCGTATATGAATTAGATGGATGGGAATTTCGGTTGGGCCAAAACAAAAACGAGTTTTATATATTTAAACGCTGCTTTAAATCAGAAAAACATAAACAGCTCAACGGTAGGAGGTGTATTGTGTTAGCGTGAGGTCGCGAGTTCGAGCCCGGTTTGTGTCATTCTTTTTGGAAAAAGCTTATGAGGTAGTTATTATTATTATTATTATTATTATTATTATTATTATTATTATTATTATTATTATTATTATTATTATTGTTATTATTATTATTATTATTATTATTATTATTATTATTATTATTATTATTATTATTATTATTATTGTTATTATTATAAATATTATTATTATTGTCATTATTATTATGAATATCATTATTAGTAATATTATTATCATTAGTAATAAGATTATTAGTATTATAGTTATTATTATTATTATTATTATTATTATTATTATTATTATTATTATTATTATTATTATTAATATTATTATTATCATTTTTATTATTATTATAAGTATTACTGATATTAATATCATCATTTTTATTATTGTCAATAATATAGTTTAAATTATTATCATTAAAATAAGTATTATGAGTATTATTAAAAACTATTATCTTTATTATCATTTTTACAAAAATTATCATTTTATTATTATTATTATTATTAAAATTATTATTATTATTATCATTTATATGAAAAGTGTCATTATAACTAAAATTATCAAAGTTATCATTTTTATTAAACCTATCATTTTATTAAAATTTAACATTATTAGTAAAGTTATTATCTTCATCCTTATTAAAATTTACATTTTTTTATTATTATTATTACTATTATTATTATTATTATTATTATTATTATTATTATTATTATTATTATTATTATCATTATCATTTTTACTACTAGCATTATTATTATTATTATCATTATAACTATATTACTATTACCAATACTACTATTAAAATTACTATCAATATGACTATAAAAATAATTTGTCATATAAAAATATACTTAATAAAAAATTATATTAATATTTTTATTTCTTTAAAGTATACAAATTAAATACATTTAATTAAGTTACTAATGAAACACCTAATCTACTAATATAACACCTATAATATATATATATGTTCGATTACAATTAGAGGTATTAATATATATACTTGATATAGGTTCGTGAATTCGAGGCCAACCCTGCATTGTTCAGTTTCGTCATATGTATTTTTACTACAAAATACAGTATCGTGAGTTTCATTTGCTCCCTTTTTAAATGCTTTTGCAATATATATTTTTGGGACTGAGAATACATGCGCTTTTATTAATGTTTGATGAAATACACACAAGTAATCGAAACTACATTATATGGTTGAATGGATCGAAGCCGAATATGTCCCTTTTTGCTTGGTAGCCTAAGAATTAGTAAACCAGTCTACTAATTGACGCGAATCCTAAATATAGATCTATCGGGCCCAACAAGCCCCATCCGTTGTTGCGGATGCTTTAGTACTTCGAAATTATCATGTCCGAAGGTTGTCCCAGAATGATGGGGATATTCTATATGCATCTTGTTAATGTCGGTTACCAGGTGTTTAATCCATATGAATGATTTTTATGCATGCATGATGTTTATGAGAAATGGAAATATGAAATCTTGTGGTCTATTAAAATTATGGAAATGATTGATTATGATAAACTAATGAACTCACCAACCTTTTGGTTGACACTTTTAAGCATGTTTATTCTCAGGTTTGAAAGAAATCTTCCGCTGTGTATTTGCTCATTTTAAAGATATTACTTGGAGTCAGTCATGGCATATTTCAAAAGACGTTGCATTCAAGTCGTTGAGTTCAATAGAGATTATTATTAAGTAAATGACAGATTTGGTCATTTATAGGTTGGATATTATAAAATGGTGTGCATACCTGTCAACTTTCGATGTAAAGAAAGTTTGTCTTTTAAAAACGAATGCAATGTTTGTAAAATGTATCATATAGAGGTCAAGTACCTCGCGATGTAACCGAATGAAATGTTACTGTAGACTTGCCTGACATATTCCGCAAATTTCTCCGTAATCTACGGGATCTTCTGTACTGAACATAAGTATTCTATGTAATTAGAATATCATCCGATATTCGAAACTCATTTCATATCGAAAACCCTTTATCTAACCATACATTAAGGAACTCAAAACTCGTTCAAGTCCCTCGAACTCCGACAGCTATTCCGATGTGGATATTCACCTGAACTCCGAACACAGTGTAACCGGAATGGATCAACCACTTATCCATCATCTATTTTGGATGAAATGAGGATAGGTTCGTAGTTTACTTAATCATTGGAGGCAAGAAGAAGGTAATCCTTTCCACCCAACATATTGTCCACTTGGCGAAGAACCTGAAGCACTTACCGGCGAACTTATCCGAAACACCATTTTCAGTCTCATTTCTAGAGTATCTCGTCAAATAATATCTCAAATTCTGGATCTTATTCGTCCGCTCGTCCAAACCGACAACCACCCAGGTGTAATAGAAGAAGTCAGCAAGCTTCGTGCTCGAGTAATCAATTTGGAAAACGTGATGCAAAAACTACCAGCTTCAGCAACAGCACCGGCAACACCAATACCACCAACAAAAACATCCGCATCACATGCCTCAACATCACAACTTATACCTCAAGCATAATCATCGTTTTACATGATGTTCTACATCATCTATCTTCATTCGACATGGCGATTATGTAATCTCTAATGTTTTAGAGATTATATATTCTTGTTCTAACGGTAAATCAAATGAGTTTAATATCATATTGACTCATTAAATCCATGATTACATTTGAAGAAAATATATATGTATATATGTTTTCCTAAAGATTGTAATTGAAAATTCTTTTGTACAAACCGTTAATGGTGAAAATATTTTAACGGGTAGGTAATACCCAAGGAATATTTAGATTTCACATTACTAAGTTACACTGTACATTCTTTCAAATTCGATTCAACAGTCATTTAGTATCTTACTTACATCCACGGATATACGAATCCATTCACCACAGAATAACCATTTCATTTCAATTTCATATTTAGATTTTGACCTATCAGAATCCAACAAGTGCATAATGAAGAAAATATTTGACAAAATAAAATTTGTTAGAAACAAACAAAATAACTATGAGAAATTCTGTTAAGAATCCACGCTAACAAAATTCTAGCTAACTGTTCCTAGCTAACTACTAATTCCCTATTACAATTTAATTATCGCAATTTAATTATCGCAATTTTTATTCTCGCAATTTTATTTATCGTCATTTAATTTCTGTTATTTATTTTACGCACTTTACATGTATACAATGTTTTGACATATCATATCGACGTCATCTATATATATTAGTTGGAATAACCATAGACACTCTATATGCGGTAATTTTCGAGTTAGCTATACAGGGTTAAGGTTGATTCTCAAATAATATATATACTTTGAGTTGTGATCGAGTCTGAGACTTGTATACAATGGGTCACGACATGTATTAATTAATTCGAATATTATATATTAAACTATATATGAATTATTGAAATACTAATTGTGGACTACTAACTATGGACTACTAACGTTGGACAATTAAAATAAATTAAAATATTGAATATAACATATGAAACTAAACATTTTTTCAAGTTGCCACTTGATTTCATCTTAAACCTCATTTGTATCTTGACGATTACAATCTGCGTTTAAACCTTTCATGATTCTTGAAAAACACCTCAATCAAGAGATGAACCAACCGCACTTCATCTACGGAAGAAAAGATTGATGCATATAGTTATGCACCTGAAAAACACTCGGAACCTAAGAAAACGTTTAACACGTATCTGTGCTAGCTCCTTTAGCGTTGTTATTACTGAAAATAACTTTGCAATCCCTTTCCAAATTAGCGAATTTTGTCACAGCTCCAGCAAGTCAACTTCGACTTTTCGTTCGAAACAACCTTATTATAACCTTGATATGTATGCATGCTCTTTTATTGTTACCGGGGAACCTTTTATATTCCACCATCATCGTTTAGTCATCTAAAAACACAATTCTCTTGAACCCATCTCGGACTTATAACTGATGATTCAAATATGGTAGCATTAAATGCAGAGGAAACAACAAAATTGTAGATGGTCTAAATGGCCAAAAGTTTGATAATAAAGAATGGAATGTTGGGAACGCTCGATAGAAAATTTGGTACTGAAAAATAGATTGAGCTAACCCTGAAGGAGACCAAGGACAAATACAAGGACCAAACTCTATATTCAAAGAATCCGGATAATTCTGTATCCGATAAATCTTTAGAGAATATCTTGCTCCGTACCCATGTTAAATCTTGTGGAAAATCTTTCTTCATCAACCTTCGATCTAAGATATTCTGAAAATATCATCATAAATATCTTCGATGTTTCTGAGGATATTTTCATAACTCTTCTTGTCCGAAGTTATATACCTCTTCGTGCTATCTGTACTACATCATATTGGAAACTGTTTTAGTTTCCAATATTTTGTAAAATTTTAAGTATAAATTATGAATGATTTCTATAAAAGTGTTAGGAATTGAAGCATGAGTTAGTATAATATAATGACATCAGGCCAACGTGGTTATATTACAGTAAGTCATGCGGAAATTCTAATGGAGTGTGATGATTCACAGACTATACCGTCATCATGTGCCATGTTACATAACTCTTTCATTCTACTTAACCTCTAAACATATCAAGAAAATATTTTCTTGATATTTCTGTCTTTCCGTGATTTCTGGTAATTTAACAAATCAGATCGTGCTATTACATTTCATTTCTGCTTAGAACCTTAGTTATGTTCATATCTACGAATCCAAGACGTCTTGATCGCTTTACTTTAAGTCGGAAAGAAAACAAAAGCATGGAGCTCCGAAATACAAGCACGACAACAACATAGAAATTACAAACCGAGTATATCTTTGCGAATAGCAAGATAAAGACACAGGAGAATAATAAACACCATAATCCCTAGAACATAGTAGAAGAAAATAAATTCCTCCGGTGGTAAATGAAAAAGAAGAATGACTAAAACGATAGTCAGGAAAATATCAAAGATTAGAACTGGATTAAGCATTTTCACAATCTTTTGGAAATATGAATTGAGAAAGAAAGTACAGAAGTGGTGAAAATAATGGATCAAAAGAGATGAATTTATAGCGAAATATCAGACATAGAAATCGAAGCAGATTACTGCATTTAATCAAAGAAGATCATAATTTCCTTGAATTCCGAATAATCAAATCTTATATAGATTACGTAGATTTTCTCTAAATTCCTTAAATTCCGGAAATCCACAGTGACTATGTCAAAAGTTAAATCTCTATCTCAATCTTTTATGATAGCTTCACTCATACGCTTCGAGTAATCGAATTATTTTATCAAAATTATTCAATGTTGATAAAACTCTATTTATCAACCCATTTTCCTCATGAAAACATTTTTATTGTTAGCCATGACAACCTCGATCAAATTTTAGGACGAAATTTCTTTAACGGGTAGGTACTGTGACGACCCGGAAATTTTCGACCAAATTTAAACTAAAATCTTTATATGATTTCGATAAGATAAGCAAAGTCTGAAATATTGAGTCTCAAAACTTGTGAACTATCTTCATGGATTCATTTAACCTTTGACCGATTCCGACGATTCACGAACAATTGTTATAAATAAATAAATATATATATATATATAAATGTAAGTAGTGGATATAATAAAAATATAATTGAATCATTAGAATTTAATATGTAAAATAACAAATAGAATAAATAAGTTAATATTATATATAAATATATATATATATATATATATATATATATATATATATATATATATATATATATGATTTCTATTAATAAGTATAAATAAATTATAATATATATATATAAAAGATGTAAATATTATGTGTTGAAATCTATAATATCTATTTCTATTATGAAATAATATAATATAGTAAATAGAAATATAATAATTATATATATAAAACATTATTAATGTATTCATATACATGTATAATATATGATGTAATTAATATACCAACATAATTATATACTAATATGTATATATAAAATGTGTAAATATTAAATATTCAGTATATGCTACTATATATAATATATTATATTACATAATTAATAATAAATAATATTAAGATATTAAATCAAATGATAAAGTAAAATATAGTGACTAAAGTAATATTATTATCACTTTAATATCAACATTAGTATTGTTAATATCATTATATTAAATATATAACATATAGATAATAAATTTGTTATATATAATTTGTTATATTATTAATATTACTAATAATACTGTTATCATTAAAATTAATATATTGATCATTATCATTAATAAAATAATAATTATCATTCTATTATTAGATATCATTATTATAATTAATTATTGTTATTATTATTAAATAAATTATTATTATTAATAACATTAATATAATTTATATCATTTACAATATTATTATTAGTATCATTAATAGTATTATTATTATTTAATCAGTATTATTAATTATTTATATTTATTAATAATATTATTAATACTATTATTAATATACTTATTATTAATTATTATTAATATTAATTAAAGTATCAATAAATTGTACAAGTTTGTTAGTAGTCCTTATCTACTTTCTTAAAAATTATTCTTCCTGATTACAATTACAGCTGGTCGATCTAATCACTAACAAAATACAAAATTCTATTAGAATCAACCCCGATTTATTTATTTTTATATTATACTTCTGTCCTTCGTGATTTGAAATTTATATCCTCATTATCTGATTTTGTTATACGTCGACTTCACTTAACAATATGATCAATTATAGCAGATACATCCATTAATCTCTCCTTCCTTTCCTTGTTCTCTCCTTCGTGAGACAAACCAAACCATCTCCTCAGAAAATCCGCAACTATGATGATTCGATCACTAACACTTCTATATTCTATTTCAAATAACACCTTCACGACACCAATTAAACACCACCATTATCACAGCTACGATGCTGCTAATTTTCTTCTACTGCTATTTGATCAAAACCACAAACAAATCACTGCTACGCTTATATCTCCCTTCTGTTTTTCTGTTTCAATTCAAACAACACCATCAAACTATAGCTCATGCTACGCTGCATCTGTTTTCTACTTCTGTCACTATAAAAACCCCAAAAACCTGCCGTTACAATTGCTGTACAATTGTTTATTTTCCTTTAAATGTTACTACTATGGTATTTCTTCTCTCTTATTTTCGTGTACGTTCTTTCTTCTTGAACTGCAGCTGCCACAACCTTTGGCATTTTTGGACCGATTATCATCTTCAAACATCATCACAGACATCATAAACTATCAACCCTCAATCGTATAATTTATAGTAAACTAAACACAAACCTTTTGCTACTGCTACGTACGTGTTATTTTAAAACAAATTAGAGAAAGATATCGAAGCTATTAATAACCACTTGTGTGGGTGTTGTCGACTGTATATGTGGGCAAGGAAGAAACCTTTAATTAACATATTGTAGGGTCCAAGTGGGTAATGTGTCGACTAATAACTTGTGTCTCCGTTTATCTTCTTTTCGAAACCAACCAGTCAACAGAATCCAAGACAAAAGCTTGTGAAGGTGGGACACAGTTCAACTTCTTGATCGATCAAGTTGGAGTCACAAATTTCGAACCACTATCCCACTTGATAAAATATCAAAACTTATTAATGATTCATAATAATTAGATACACCGTGCTGTTTTTAGGGGGTCCCAATGGAGTATATATTTTTTTGGATCCTAAATTATTACGTGCATAATGATCTTTTAATGGGAGCTGTTGGCCGACCCAATTTGATAAGATGACGTTTGGATATTTTTTTTTATATGATACATGATGATGTATTAAGATGATAATGATGTATGTGATAGTAATTGAATATGAAGAATAATGATGATGATTGATAATGGATGCCACGATGGAAGGGGAAAAAGATGAAGGAGGCTGTATAAAATAGTTCCCATACAACCGATTGATTTTTTTTACGGATCCTAAACTGAATCGATTAAAAGATCAAGTTGTGGGCTGCCACTTTCCTGTTGGGCCGAGAAACTGAGTGTGACATTGGGCTGTGAAAATATTTAGTTATTGGGCCGTATATGAATTAGATGGATGGGAATTTCGGTTGGGCCAAAACAAAAACGAGTTTTATATATTTAAACTCTGATTTAAATTAGAAAAACATAAACTGCTCAACAGTTAGGAGGTGTATTATGTTAGCGTGATGTCGCGAGTTCGAGCCCGGTTTGTGTCATTCTTTTTGGAAAAAGCTTATGAGGTAGTTATTATTATCACCATTATTATTATTATTATTATTATTATTATTATTATTATTATTATTATTATTATTATTATTATTATTATTATTATTATTATTATTATTTTTATTATTATAAATATTATTATTATTGTCATTATTATTATGAATATCATTATTAGTAATATTATTATCATTAGTAATAAGATTATTAGTATTATAGTTATTATTATTATTATTATTATTATTATTATTATTATTATTATTATTATTATTATTATTATTAATATTAATATTATTATTATCATATTTATTATTATTATAAGTATTATTGATATTAATATCATCATTTTTATTATTATCATTAATATAGTTTATATTATTATCATTAAAATAAGTATTATGAGTATTATTAAAAACTATTATCTTTATTATCATTTTTACAAAAATTATCATTTTATTATTATTATTATTAAAATTATTATTATTATTATCATTTATATTAAAAGTATCATTATAACTAAAATTATCAAAGTTATCATTTTTATTAAACCTATCATTATCAAAATTTAACATTATTAGTAAAGTTATTATCTTCATCCTTATTAAAATTTATATTTTTTTATATTATTATTACTATTATTACTATCATTATTATTATTATTATTATCATTTTTACTACTAGTATTATTATTATTATCATTATAACTATATTACTATTACCAATACTACTATTAAAATTACTATCAATATGACTATAAAAAAAATTTGTCATATAAAAATATACTTAATAAAAATTATATTAATATTTTTATTTATTTAAAGTATACAAATTAAATACATTTAATTAAGTTACTAATGAAACACCTAATCTACTAATATAACACCTATAATATATAGATCTGTTCGGTTACAATCAGAGGTGTTAATATATATACTTGATATAGGTTCGTGAATCCGAGGCCAACCTTGCATTGTTCAGTTTCGTCATATGTATTTTTACTACAAAATACAGTATCGTGAGTTTCATTTGCTCCCTTTTAAATGCTTTTGCAATATATATTTTTGGGACGGAGAATACATGCGCTTTTATAAATGTTTGACGAAATAGACACAAGTAATCGAAACTACATTATATGGTTGAATGGATCGAAGCCGAATATGCCCCTTTTTGCTTGGTAGCCTAAGAATTAGTAAACCAGTCTACTAATTAACGCGAATCCTAAAGATAGATCTATCGGGCCTAACAAGTCCCATCCGTTGTTGCGGATGCTTTAGTACTTTGAAATTATCATGTCCGAAGGATGTCCCGGAATGATGGGGATATTCTATATGCATCTTGTTAATGTCGGTTACCAGGTGTTCAATCCATATGAATGATTTTTATGCATGCATGATGTTTATGAGAAATGGAAATACGAAATCTTGTGGTCTATTAAAATTATGGAAATGATTGATTATGATAAACTAATGAACTCACCAACCTTTTGGTTGACAATTTTAAACATGTTTATTCTCAGGTTTGAAAGAAATCTTCCGCTGTGCATTTGCTCATTTTAAAGATATTACTTGGAGTCAGTCATGGCATATTTCAAAAGACGTTGCATTCAAGTCGTTGAGTTCAATAGAGATTATTATTAAGCAAATGACAGATTTAGTCATTTATAGGTTGGATATTATGAAATATTATGCATACCTGTCAACTTTCGATGTAAAGAAAGTTTGTCTTTTAAAAACGAATGCAATGTTTGTAAAATGTATCATATAGAGGTCAAGTACCTCGCGATGTAACCAAATGTAATGTATTCGTCCAGATGGATTAGGACGGGTCCTTTCATACTCGTTATCATAATTCGTTTCCCTTTCGTACCTAAGAACATCATTGTTTGATTTGAACCGCATTGACGTGAACAATCATTTATACACTTCCTTTGGGAAACACATCTTCAGAGTTGCACTAACTCTTTCGGTTAATACGAGTCACGTTAGAGACGTCGTTACACTTTGTTCATTTTAAATATTCACGATTAAACGAACTTGATTTTTGGAGTGATGTGAGAATGGAGGTATGAGTTAGCATAATAGAATGACACTCGATCAACGTGGTTATACTATGGTAAGTCATACCGAAGTTCTAATGACACGTGATGGTGATTGGACTCGATCAACCTAATCACCACCATGTGCCATGTACATGACTTCATTTTTCTTGTTGGATATCCGAAAACTCCGAGAATGTTGATAACAACCATACCAGGGACACACCTTCGATTATTATCGAACCATATCTATTCTTCCGAATGAATGACAAATTCTTTCGACTTCAAACACATGTTACACGTGTATACTATCTAGTTTTCTCACAGTTTTATCGACGAACTACAAATATGCTTGATATTCTCACATCGAGGCGGAAACTCCTCTCGTATTACACTCGTACTCCCGTATAAGGAAATCTTTTATCTAAATTCTCAATGGAGAGAGAGAGACTCTTCACATTATACTAGTATTCGCCACGAGGGTGAATAGTCCTAACGAACGTTTTCAGAACCCGATAAGAAACTTGCTCTAACAAACATTTTTTTAAACCGATAAATCTTCCGCGACGCGAATTTCTTGAGAAAAAGAAACTTGTTCAAATATATTTTAAGGAAATGTACCTCGTTTAGGATCGTGACGCTCGTTACACTTTTAGACTTACAAAAAGCCTTGGGACCACGTTTAGACATGAATACAACGCATCAACCACAAACCGACGAACAAAGCAAATGTACGATTCAAACCTTGGAAACCGTAATACGGGTTTGTGTTATCAACTTCAAATTTACTTGAGAAAAGTACTTGCCTTTAGCCGAATTCTCTTACTACAATAATTTTCATTCGAGTATTAACGCCACACCTTTAGAAAACTCATATAGCCGCAATTGTCATTTTCTTAATTGTTGAACCGAAGTAAATGATAATCAAACCACCGGACTCGAACTCATTCATGAAACAACCGAGAAATTGTTCAAATCCAAGAAAGGCTCAAAACGGCTCGTAGTCGCCAAAGGAGCTATGCCGATGTTAGACGTAAACCTCTCGAACTCCAAGTGAGTGACCACGTAATGTTAAAAGTCGCACCTTGAAAAGGTGTAATTCGTTTTGAGAAACGTAGAAAGCTAAATCCGCGATATTTTGATCCTTTTAAAATCTTGGAGCGTTTTGGACCCATTGCTAGCCGTTTAGATTTTACGACTCATTTGAGTCTTGGTTCAACCTACATTCTAAGTATCAACTTAAAGAGGTGTCTTGCCGAACAAGAACTTGTTATTCCTTTCGATGAGCTTACTATCGATGACAAACTTCCCTTCCTAGGAGGATCGGTTGAAATATTGAATCGTGAAACCAAATTTTGAAACAACGTAAAATCCCGACTGTCGAAGTTCGTTGAAATGCCCAAGGAATTTCCTTCACTTATTCGTAGAATTTGCAATGCAAGGTTTCGAAGAAGAAACAACGACTACTACTTCCAACTAAATTTCGGGACTAAATTTCTTTTAAGGTGTAGGTAATGTAACATCCCGCATTTTTCCGTTAAATTATTTTAGCTCCCGTCTTTTTTTTAGATAATATCTTTCGTTATCTAAATTCATATCTTTTGTTAACTAACATTCTTAAATAATTCCTTTATTTGATAATAACATCTCCCGTTTACTCTTGCGTATTTAAAATATTCGTTCGGTTAATTCACGCACCCGCTTTCAAACTTGAGGGACCAAAGTTGCAAAGGGGCCAAACTAGTTGACTAGGTCAACTAGTCAAACCCCACCACCACCACTCATTCACTTCTTCTTCTACTTCTCTCTTTTCTCTCTAGTCACCAAGAACTCCTTTTTTAATATCTTCAAAGATTCATCATCTATTTCAATTCAAGCAAGCAAACATCAAAGCAAATTACATATTCGTGATCCTCTCATCATCCTCTTCATTTTGGTACCAATTTCACTACTTGGGGTAAGATTTCTAAAAACTCTAGATTTCATGTTCTTACTGTTTTTGACTTGAAATGGTGTTAATTAGTGTCTATGGCTCAAGTCTAACATGAATATGTGTTTGGTTTGCTCGATTTGGTATTTTGAGTAACTAGCTTGAATATGAAAAATGGGTTAGTTAAATCTTGAGTTTTGGTTGATTAAATGTTGTTTAAATATTAAAGTTCATGTATTAAAAGTATTACTAGCTTCATTAGCCTCGTTTTGGTATGTTGGTTGATTTAGAAAAACTTCATAAACAAAATTGATGAATTCTTGATTTTTGGTTAGGGTTTGATGAACTTAAAATGGATTTTTGATACATTGAATGCTATGAAATGTTGTTAGTAAGTGTTTAGTTGCAATGTATGTTTAATTACCTTCGAAACGGCATATCGTATGTGTGAATTGGATTCCCGAATCACCATTCGCATTTTTAAGCTTGAAATGTTAATTAATGATCATTCGACGAGGTTTTCATTATCTTTAATGATTAATTTGATTGATGATATGTTTTTAGTTGTATTCCTCATTAAATTACCTTTCCAACGATGTATGGCATGCGTTATGAATGTTTTCGGTTCATGAGTTATGTTAATTTGAGTTTTGGTTCGAGAGTTAACAAAATGCTGCAAACAGCACTTTTTCCAGGAACGCGCGCCGCGCACCCGTTCGCGCGCCGCGCAAATGTGAAGTTTCAAATGCTTAACCCTGAGATATTACCTGACTTGGTTCCACGCCTAAATGCGCGCCACGCACTCCTGCGCGCCCCGCGCATATCTCCAGGCCAAATTTCTTTGTTGTTTTATTTTTCACAAACTTTTTCCCAATTAACCACAACTCCGATTAACATGAAATTTGGATAGCATGCTCACATATGATTTCTCATCATGAGATATTATCGGATACCCAACCCGACCCCTTTGACTTTGACTTTGACCAAGTTTGACTTTTAGTCAAACTTAACCAAACACTTATACAATCGTTCTAACATGCTTTTAGACTTGATTTTTGCATGAAACTTGACAACGTGATTCACATGCTTTATAATCAAGTTGTAACGAGCCATAGGACTAATTGAACACATTTCGACCGACCTTGTGTCGTAACCGGTAATTGATACAACTTACTTGTTTAGGTCAAGGCTAAACAACTTTCATGCACACTTTTACTTTGTGAAGTACCTTTATACTCATGCACTCGAGGTGAGATCATAGTCCCATCTTTCAACAACTTTTATACCTTTAAATCATGGGATGAGAAACATATACAGTTTTATACTACATACTTTTATGCTTTGAACACAAGTACGAAAACAAACATTCCACGTGCGAGTTAGAACAAAAATCCTCAATTCGATTATCATTAGTTACACTTGCAGGGTGTAAGCGAGAACTTATGTTGTGTGGCCATACGGGTTTGGCAAACCCTCATTCGGACGGTTCGCTACCGTTGTGCGGATGAAATATATTTTTGAGAAACAGCGTAGGTTCTAACACTATGTGTATGGGGTTCGTGAAACGTTAAGCCTTGATAATTGGGTGTTCGCGAATATCAACTTTTGGAATGCAAACGATTTGGATAATCAACTTTATGGAAATACTAAATCTTGTGGTTCAAACTACAACGTTTACAAATACACCTATGATTTCACCAACGTTTTTCGTTGACAGTTTTCTATATGTTTCTCAGGTTCATACTTGGCTATTTGATACATGCTTCCGCGTACACTCATACTTGCTTGGGGTCAAGCATACATGCATACACTCTGATTACTTGCTTGGAATCAAGCATACATACATACTCACGCTATTTTATAGCAACCGTGATTTTAAACTAATTATGTCGCAAGTTATTTCATTTATACTTTATAACTTTTGTAAACTTAAACTTGTTGTCGAACCGTTTGGTAAACTAAACCTTGTAAGTCTTGTACGTTTCAAATGAATGCGACATAATTTTGGTCAAACGCGTCTCATATAGGGACTATGACCACGTAACGGGAACTAAGTTAACGACGCCGTCAATGACGATTTTAGCGGGTCGCTACACGTTCCATATATGACGGAGGTGAAAATCCAAACTCTACAATAATATTATCCACTTCTTGCGCAATTCTCGCCAACTGCACCATCAGCGGACGATAGGGCCAATGCCCTTCCCAAAGGCATGATTACGATTTATGAGGCCGCCATTTCACATGGCAATTTAAGCCTGCCACTTACTCCCTTCTTTCGCAGTGTATGCGAATATTAGAAGGTTGCAGTTGCGCAACTGCACCCAAACGCGGTTAATAAGTTTGTGCTTTTTGAGATGTACTGCAAAGCACTCAATAAACAACCATTACTTAACGCCTTTCGCTCTTTTAACAGCCTTACACCTTATGATAAGGGGTGGTATTCATTTCGCGGTCGCCATGGCGTGATGACTTCTCCCAAGGATTCTATTGGGAAATGGCGCAGCTCATTCTTCTTTATTAACAATACCGCCCACGTCGATAGCAACATACCCAAAGCTTGATGAACCGAGATGGACTCCACAGTGAATGACAAGATCACCCCGGATGATCTTGAACAAGATATTCTTAAAACAATCAAGAATGCGGGCTTGATTATGCGAGCATACTCCAACGTGCCGCTTTATATTGGCGGAGTATCTATGTATTGGCTATGGGGCGATTGCGACGCGCTTTTGGTCGACACAGCCAACAACGGTATATTGCTGATACTTTTCTTTTATACAAAGAAGCATGATATATCACTCTTTATATTTGTTTAACTTTTTTGCGGTACCATTTTGCAGAGATTGACCTTGAGTTGTTGATGAGGTCCGCAGACGTTAACGGGATTAGACCTGCACGCCGCTTAAAAGAGGGCGACAACGAAATAATACCTATTGACGAACCGATTCTCAATACGTTTTCCATTCCTGGTGGCGAAGACCGCGGAAAACGTAAGGCAACGACGGAGGGGGCTACTACTCCCCGCAAAAGACGCCTTCGCTCTATTGCTGAGCAAGAAACAAGTAAGTTAGCGAAATTCAATACTACCGCATATATTCTGCGAGTATTATTCCCGTATCTTTTAACTTATTTTAATTTCTTATTCGCTGTTAGTTATGCTTTCATATTCAGAGGGGCTAGAGCAGCTGTATAAAATCGGTGGTGATATTCCTGGTGATATTTTTGAAGAGCCCGGCAATGAAAATTTAAGCCTCCCTTCTGACGTCGAAGCATCAAACCACGAAGAAGATGCGGATGAGGTTGCGGAAGAAGAACAAGTCAATCGACTTTATCGCAAACTTTGCAAATTTGTACCCAGCAATGTTCAGCGACAATACCGCGAACTCACATTCGCTCAAGCTGAAAGACAGCGAATTCACAATTGTTTCAACGCTATTTGCTTGACCGTTGATAATGTTGAGCGTTTCAACGAGATGTCTGACGAATATGAAAAGCAAGTCAAAATTGCTGGCGTTCAGCACAAGAAAGCACAGAAGCTTGAGGCACAACTGAAAAAAGTTGCAGATGAAAACGTGTCGCTCAAAAAGAGAACGAAATACGCGGAAAATCAATTTTCTCAACTTGTCAAATATCTGCCTGAACTTGGCGACAAGGTAATGGATTCAGCGCCAGTTACCGAAAAATTTCAGGCTTATGCCCAAGCTGGCAAACTCGCTACCCGCTGCGAATGGCGTGATTTACTCTGCAAGCTCGGCGATCTTACTCAACCACTTCCCGCAGATATTTCCAGTGAAATATGCCCAACCGATGATGCACAAGAAGCACTGACAATAGCGAAAAAAGAGGTTGAAAAGATCACTATCCCGGTACTGGAGGAGCTTAGCCGGCGTGAAGGTGTTACTTTTGAAGATATTAAAGCGCTTAAGCTTTAAAATATCTTGTTTGAATTGTAAGTCTATAATCCGCATTTACATATTGCGTTTTTGTAAATTTACGCGTCTCACATAGCGCGTTTATTAATGAAATATTTTCATTCCGCAGTTGCAAATTGTCTTATTTATATAGCGCTTTATTTTAATATATATTCATAATGCAGACTTCTCCTTTGCAATTTCCATATTCGTTATTGTGCACATAACAAACACGTACTTAAGCTAAACAATATTGTATATATTATGAATCTTCTAAGTCCGACAAAACGATCCTTAGGTAATTTATTAGCATTGCGAAGCATCTAAGTATGGCAGGATCAAATACTTAGGAAATTTTATCCTTTCGCAACATTCATTATTTAACACAAGTGGGCAATTTCATCACTTGGTTTTAAAATCATTATTTCGCAATATACATCCGCATTAATATAGCATAAGCAGACTGCATCATCACTTAGTAAAACAACAACATATGTTTTAAAATTTCTGCGAACCCTTAGTCACATTTGCACAAACATTAATTCAGTGTTTTGAAAATTAAGCAATTGTATTCTGCAAAATGAACACCACGCGTGGCCACACGCAGTGTTTTTGCTTTGTATAGAAATAATTACTAACACTCAAACTAATTTTGTCTTATTTATTATTTTTCTGCAATAACAACTCAGAAAATGAAAATAACATATTGATCATGATTAAACATGATTAAACTCTTCTATTACCAATGCGTGCATTATTCAGAGTGGACTGCATGCCCCTCAACACCTACACTTTCTCGTGCCACAATCATCGCACAAAATGGCTCAACCACCACAGAAGTTAGTGTTCAGATACCCTTATTAGCAGAAAACTTAACCATTCCATGTAGCGTAGATGGTATTGCACCAAACATGCGCAAAGCAGTGCGTCCAAGAATCATGTTAAATCGTGATTGATTTCGCATTATATAAAGATTCAACAAGGCTTGGTGCCTTAGCGATTCATCGCGGTCATCTACTAGTTCAACTTGCAATTCCAACTTGTATATTGTATGCAACAAATATTGTATATCTTCATTTTCATTACAGAAATGCAATAATGGTCTAAAAACCGCGAATCATATCTTAAGAAACTGCAAGGCTTATATGTCTGCTTGAACACAACAAAAAGAATTGAAAATTCCAACTATCATAATGTTATCCGAATCGCCGGTTGATATCCATATTGATATGGCCTTCGTAAAGAAATAACAATTCGAGAAGTTGTTCATGTGCTAGTATCATAGTCATAATCATAATCCAGATAATTTATCAATTACTCATTACTCACTTATAATCATATAATTAGTTTCAAATTGAAAATCTTGATATCACATAAATCTGCTTTCTTTTGTAACTCAAAGAGTCAAACCTTTGACTGACATGTCATTAAGGATTTATAGGTTCATAGTTCGCGACATCACTAATTAAAGTTTAAGTACAATGATCACCTCATGACAGCCTTGCCACGTGGCTTCAAAATTCGGTGCATTTCCTTGAATACTTCGATGGGTTTAGTCAAATAGTCAACACTGACCTACAAAGCAACGCAATTTAGTCAAAGTCGCTGTAAAGGTTAAGTGGTTTAAAAATTAATAATACGCACCACATTCGTGATAACATCAAATGAATTATCTTCAAAAAGGAGCTTGGGGTTTGTGTTTAGGTCTTGGGCGACGTATTAGTGAGGTCCTACAATGATGCAACATGGTTGTTCAAATGAAATGCAGGGATGTTTCGAAACCAAGGGTCATTATAGTTTGTATGTGCTCACTGCTCAGTAACATTTCTATATCATAAAAAGCAATTACTATGTAGAAGATTATTTCTATAAATTGTATTCGTTGTAACGTTGAAAAGTCTTGATCCGTAAAAGGAGATTGTTCGGGCCATTCTACATTCGCCAGTATCTGTAAAAGTAAAAACATTAAAGCAAATTACATACGACTATAAAAATGTAATAGGATGATGCCTATTTTTATGTTCCAATAAATCAATATGCTAATGCTAATGACTTAGCTTATTAAGAGCATTTACAATACTCTATTTACAGAAGTCGTATAAATTTCAAGTATAAAGATGTTAAGTTGTATGGTCTAAACAATATAAATACATATCAAATCCAAATTCACATATAAAAACAACAATTTTCATCAATTACAACAAACCTTATCTCAATTCACGGTGCATTCAATACATACATACACAAATCATTCAAACTCTAACAGAAAATCATAAACCCTAAAACCTCAAAGCACGTCGAGGTCAAATAATCACAAAAAACTAACCTTTTCAACAGCACACTCTGTTCTTGCTGAAACAACGATAGAATTGTTAGAAGCTATGCTCATGAATTGACCCAAAAATGAAACCCCAATCTCAAATACTAATCGCTGTGGCACTCTGTTGTTGAGTGATCTTCATTAACAAGCTCAATATTGTAATTAACGGACCACTTCTCATCGTGTATCCCTAAATTGTTCTTCCTTTTTCGCTGTAAGGATAGTTCAGGTGGCGATTTTTTCATCTTCAAGGTTTCGTCAGCATCAATTTATGATTTACACGACAACAATGGAGATACGTGAATTAATTTTCGGGGGTGAACATGTGCAGATTCGAGGGCAAGAGTTCTGGTTTTTGTAACTAATCAATGTGTTAAGTGTAGTGAAAACGGGAACCCCTATTTTGATTTAGGTCCCCCGTGTCTTCTAGTTATTTTAGGGGTACTTTAGTCTCTTTATTTCAAGTTGTATCTTTATGACCTCATAAATATGAGGTGGTTAATTTAATGGCTATGATGTAGAGGATATATTGAATGAATGATTCAGATTGAAATTGTTTTTCTAAGATGGCTTATTTTTGAGTTTTTTATTATGTAGAATAGTAGAAGTAGATAGTAGATAGTAGATAGTAGAAGTAGTTAGTAGATTGTAGATTAGTGATTTTTTTTTTTATTAATTGTCTATATTTTATCATCTTATTATATACAGAATATATTAATCAGGGATTTTTTTTTTGTCTTAGAAAATTAATTACCTGTAGGGTACTTCATATTGTACTTATGTATACTTTATGATTATGTAATATTTGACTAATATAAAGCTCAACAAAATTAAATTTGGAGTCATTATAAATACATAGTAATTTATTCTCAACTTTAAGTATTGACAATATTGATAATTCATGGGAACATTTATGTTGACAAATGACATAGGTAATAAGCCAATAACCAATCAACAATATTCACTGTTATTGAATACCTTCCTATATTTGACTTTGTTAATGCTATATATTAGTAGTAGTTTGTTTGTTTTGTCCTTGAATTGTATGCTGTCTTCTTATATGTAGGGGTTTTGATGAACATCATATTTTTGCCTCTTAAACAAATAAAGTAAAAAATGTTATAATTCAGTAGGCTTATAACTACCTTTAGTGGTTTGATTCTTGATGTTATAATTCAGTAGGCTTATAACTACCTTTAGTGGTTTGATTCTTGATGTTATAATTCAGTAGGCTTATAACTACCTTTAGTGATTTGATTCTTTATTTAGAATACTAATAATGAAGTGTAAGAACAAAGATGATAATGGAGAGAAAGAAAGAAACACTTTGTAAGTGTGAGAAATGGTGCAAGTTTAATGCTTGCATTCATGAGTATTTATAGCCTAAAATCTCAATATAAAAATACATACTTTGTGTACCAAAATTGACTATATGTATACACCAAAATTGACTATCCATATCTATATTATTATTATTATTATAACACTCCCCCTTGGATAGCAATTTTATTTTGTTGAAGATCAACTATAAATTACTGCCTCGTTAAAAACCTTGCTAAAGAAAACCCAGTGGGAAAAAACTTTAGCTAAGGGAAAAAGAGTGCAGCATGGAGTTGACTCCCCCTCAAGTAGACATCGCTTCAGCTGTTACATCTTTTGAACATGTCTCATGCCAATGTTATGAACGTGTGTTCTGAAAATAGCAGTTGGAAGTGCTTTCGTGAAAAGATCAGCAGAGTTTTTGCTAGATTGCACATATCTCATTTCAATCTGGTTGTCCTTAATGAGATTTTGAGTGTATGAGAAGAATCTAGGTGGTATGTGTTTTGTTCGGTCACTTTTGATATACCCTTCTTTCATCTGTGCTATGCAAGCTGCATTATCTTCATAGATAGTTGTTGGACTTTTATCGCGTTCTAGTCCACAAGAATCAGTAATGAGTTGTGTCATTGATCTCAACCAAAAACATTCTCGAGTAGCTTCATGTAATGCAATCACTTCGGCATGATTTGACGATGTAGCAACAAGTGTTTGTTTTTGAGAACGCCATGATATTGCAGTACCTCCATTTAGGAATACATATCCAGTTTGAGATTTAGCTTTATGTGGATCAGATAAATAACCTGCATCTGCATAACCAACCAAATCTTGTTTTGATTCGTTAGAATAAAATAATCCTAAATCAGTAGTTCCTCGAAGGTATCGAAATATGTGTTTGATCCCATTCCAGTGTCTTTTGGTAGGAGCAGAGCTGAACCTTGCCAACAAATTAACTGCAAAAGAAATGTCAGGTCTTGTACAATTTGTAAGATACATAAGAGCTCCAATTGCACTAAGATATGGTACTTCTGGTCCAAGAATGTCTTCTTGATCTTCACATGGACGAAATGGATCAGCTTCAACATTGAGTGATCTAACAACCATAGGAGTACTTAATGGTTTTGCCTTGTCCATATTGAAACGTTTCAAAATCTTTTCAGTATATGTTGTTTGATGTACAAGTAAACCATTAGGCATATGCTCAATTTGTAAACCAAGACAATACTTGGTTTTTCCGAGATCTTTCATTTCAAATTCTTTCTTTAGAAGTTGAATGGCTTCATGGATCTCTTTATTTGTACCTATGATGTTAAGATCATCAACATAAACAGCTATGATCACATATCCGGATGTTGTTTTCTTAATGAAAACACAAGGGCAAGTAAGATTATTTGTATACCCTTTGCTTATCAAGTAATCACTTAATCGGTTATACCACATACGTCCCGATTGTTTTAACCCATATAAAGATCTTTGTAATTTAATCGAATACATTTCTTTGGGTTTTGCATTTGATGCTTCTGGTACCTTAAATCCTTCAGGTATCTTCATATATATATCACTATCAAGTGATCCATATAGATAAGCAGTCACAACATCCATGAGATGCATTTCTAAATTTTTAGAAACTGCCAGACTGATTAAGTACCTAAAAGTAATTGCATCCATAACAGGAGAATAAGTTTCTTCATAATCAATTCCCGGTCTTTGAGAAAAACCTTGAGCTACAAGTCTAGCTTTATACCTTGTAACTTCATTTTTCTCATTTCTTTTTCGGACAAAAATCCATCTGTATCCTACAGGTTTCACATCTTTAGGAGTGAGAATGATGGATCCGAAAACTTTTCTTTTATTGAGTGATTCTAATTCAGCTCGTATTGCTTCTTTCCATTGAGCCCAATCATGTCTATTTTGACATTCAACCATAGATGTTGGTTCTGGATCATCATCATTATTCATGATGTCATATGCAACATTAAATGAAAATTTCTCATCAAGATTTTTCATTTCATTTCGGTTCCATAATATTTTTGAATATGCATAATTGATTGCAATTTCTGTATTGACATCATCAATCTCCTCTGCAGTAGGAGTACTGATTTGTGGTTCTTCTTGAACACTTTCTTTTACTTCATTATCAGCTGATTTTCTTTTTCGAGGATTTTTATCCTTTGAACCGATTGGTCTTCCACGTTTCTGACGTGGCAAAGATTCATGAGTGACGTTATTGCCAGCTTTTGGAATTTCAATTCGAGCTGGAGTATTTACTGCTGGTATATATGATTTTGTCACCGTTTTTGTATCTGTAAATGCATCAGGCAATTGATTTGCAAGTTCTTGTATATGCATTATCTTTTGAACTTCTGTCTCGCATTCTTTTGTGCGAGGATCAAGATACTTTAATTGAGGTTCACACCATGAAACATCATTTTCTTTATTTTTCATTTCTCCCCCTAATCTAGGGAACAATGTTTCATTAAAATGACAATCAGCAAAACGTGCTGTAAAAACGTCACCTGTCATAGGTTCAATATACCTTAATATTGAAGATGTTTCATATCCAACATATATTCCCAACCTCCTTTGAGGACCCATTTTTGTACGTTGTGGTGTCGCAATTGGAACATACACTGCACAACCAAATGTTCTAAGATGGGAAATATTTGGCTCTTGACCAAAAGCAAGTTGTAGGGGGGAATATTTATGACTTGCACTTGGTCTGATGCGAATCAATGCAGCAGCATGTAAAATTGCATGACCCCATATAGATACAGGGAGTTTTGTTCTCATTATCAATGGTCTAGCGATTAACTGTAAACGTTTAATCAATGACTCGGCTAAACCATTTTGTGTATGCACATGAGCAACAGAATGTTCAACAACAATTCCTATAGACATGCAATAGTCATTAAATGCTTGAGATGTAAATTCACCAGCATTATCAAGTCTCACCCTTTTAATGGTGTAATCAGGAAAATGAGCTCTCAATTTAATAATTTGGGCAAGAAATTTTGCAAATGCCACATTACGGCTTGATAACAGACAAACATGAGACCATCTGCTAGATGCGTCTATTAGAACCATGAAATATCTAAATGGTCCACATGGTGGATGAATTGGTCCACATATATCACCTTGAATTCTTTCAAGAAACATTGGTGATTCTTTCTCAACCTTAAGTGGTGAGGGTCTAGTTATCAATTTTCCAAGAGAGCAAGATGTACATGGAACCATTGTATCATGATGGATTTTTCTATCCTTTAGTGGATGTCCATGAGTACATTCAATAATCCTTTTCATCATTGTTGATCCTGGATGGCCTAATCTGTTATGCCATAAACTGAATACACCAGGATCAATATATTTTTCGTTAACTACCATATGTATTTCTGGTACATTTATATGTGTATAATGTAATCCAGAACTAAGTCTTGGCAGTTTTTCAACCACATGACTCTTGTCAGTTATACTTAAATATTTCTCATTTTCTGTTGTCACTGACTGATAATCATACCCGTTAAGGTATATGTCGGAGAAACTCAATAAATTTCTGCTTGACTTGGGAGAAAATAAGGCATCATTTATTAAAAATTTTGTACCATTTGGTAGTATGAAATTTGCCTTTCCTATCCCTTTTATCAAGTTAGCAGGTCCTGATATTGTATGTATAGTTCCTTCCGTTGGTTTTAGATCAATAAAATATTTCTCGGATTTAAGTATAGTGTGTGTAGTTCCACTGTCTGCTATACAGAGATCTCCACCACTTGATTGATGTTGTATTCCAGCAAAATTCATATTGAACTTCATATATAAGAAATAAATAGTGAGTACATTAATATTACACAATATTTTAAACGCAAATAGATAGTACTGAAACATTTAGCAAACATAATGACAAAGACAGACGATATTAAATCGTTTATTTTTCAAAAGACACACAACTTAAACATTCAAGAAATCTTCATATAAATCAGATGGTTTCTCAGTGACTGTTGGATCAATATTATCCACAAAATTTACTTCCTTTTCTTTACCTTTCAGCGAATCCTGATACATCTTAACAAGATGTTTAGATGTTCGGCAAGTATTAGCCCAGTGGCCCATTCTACCACATCTGTAGCAAGATTCTTCAGAATTTTTAGAAGAATTTTCTTCAACATCTTGTTTAATGGGCTTGTTTTGTGGTTGATATTTATATTTTCGTGGATTACTATTTCTTTGACCACCACGGCCACGACCACGACCACGTCCACGCCCATTACCATTACCATAAGGATGGTTTCTACCATAGTTATGGCTTTTGGCATGATGATGGTGATGGTTATTATAACCACGACCTTGCCCGCGTCCTTGTCCCTGTTTATAATTATTTGCAGTATTTGCTTCAGGGATTGCAAGTGTACCAGTAGGACGGGATTGCTGATTTTTCATTAATAGCTCATCATTTTGCTCTGCAACTAAGAGATATGAATTAAGTTCAGGATATGTTTTGAACTTTAGCATTCTCAAATTTCTTTGCACTGTGATGTTTGCAGCATTCATTGTGGAGAAAGTTTTCTCCATCATGTCTGCATCACTAATTTCATGTCCACAGAATTTAAGTTGTGAACATGTATTATACAGAGCTGAGCTGTATTCATTTACTTTCTTAAAGTCTTGGAACCTTAATGTTCTCCATTGTTCCATTGCAGCTGGAAGTAAAATTTCTCTTTGATTATTGAATCTGCTTTTGAGACCTTCCCATAAAACATGGGGATCTTCTACAGTCACATAATTATTTTGTAAGCATTCATCAATATGTTGATGAATAAAGCAACATGCCGTAGCTTGTTCTTTTTCAGAACAAGTGTTGTTTTCATTTATGGTTTCAAGAATGCCCATTGATTTAAGATGCATTTTTACTTTTATAACCCATGGCATGTAGTTGTTTCCAGTTGATTCTAAAGGAGTAAATTTAAGCTTTTCCAGATTCGACATTTTCTATTATCAAAAATTAAAACAAACATCATGATAAATTAGAGTCAATTTATATTCATAAGTATATAAACATTAAACATAAATTTAATATAACATAAATGATAAGTAGGTGACAGTGTCGACCATGTGTAAGTAATCATAAATAAATGTTATATAACAAAAATATAAATATTAGTAAACATAAATGAAAATTTGGCGACAGTGTCGACCATATATTTTTTCAGGTGGTATAACCGACCTATATCATTCTGGTGGTATAACCGACCATATATCATTTTGGTGGTATAACCGACCATATATCATTTTGGTGGTATAACCGACCATATATCATTTTGGTGGCAGAGCCAACCATATTTAGTATTAAGATTATCGTGCTGATAACGTGTTATAATTCAGTAGGCTTATAACTACCTTTAGTGGTTTGATTCTTGATGTTATAATTCAGTAGGCTTATAACTACCTTTAGTGGTTTGATTCTTGATGTTATAATTCAGTAGGCTTATAACTACCTTTAGTGATTTGATTCTTTATTTAGAATACTAATAATGAAGTGTAAGAACAAAGATGATAATGGAGAGAAAGAAAGAAACACTTTGTAAGTGTGAGAAATGGTGCAAGTTTAATGCTTGCATTCATGAGTATTTATAGCCTAAAATCTCAATATAAAAATACATACTTTGTGTACCAAAATTGACTATATGTATACACCAAAATTGACTATCCATATCTATATTATTATTATTATTATAACAAAAAATTGTTTATTATTTGCCTCACAATCTTTTACACTAACTTATTCAAGAGATGATAAGAATTTTCATTAAATAAAAAATACTGCAATCGTGTATAATTTTTATACGAAAGTATACTTTTCTACTATCGGTTAGTTCGAAGTGATCCAAATTAAATACACACGACATATTTGTCTTTAAATTTGAAAATATACGAATAAAAAAAAAATGAACTTAAAATAAGAAGTCTCAGTTATTAATTACTTCTTCAATTCATAAGATCAACATCACATTTCACGTACAAACACCCTTCAATTTTTGACCATTGAATAAATTTCTTCTTCACGAAGCAAGTTTTCTTCCAAGCAATCTTTATAATATTCTTTCAATTTAAATATAAATAAAAAATTACATTCAATTCAATTTAATATTAAAATTAAATAAAGATATAAGTAAATAAAAATACTTTTTGACTTTGACCAGTTAACCGATTACCGGTAAAACCAACCACAAACAGTCAGAAAACCCCGGACTAGATTCCAAGTCTCGCCACACAAGACGCAACGAAACAATCCCAACCATCCACGTGTCACTTAACCCATCCAATACATATTCCCTTTTACCCCCCTATACAGATAACTCTTTCTCTCTCTTTCTCTCTATATCGCTCTCCCAAACTCGATCGACAGATTCGTTTCAGTCAGATCGAATTTCGTTCGATTCATATCATCTATCACTTGTTGTAATAATATCCTTCTTCATTCACGGCAATTTGATTATCAATTTCTATCGATTGCGTCTGTTGGGACTGAAATCTAGGGTTTCTGATTCTAATCTAGGGTTATATACTTCCACTTATTGATTATTTTATATTTTTTTATTGATTAATTCGTGGAATTAGGTCTCCGATTCGTAAATTAGGCATTGTTATTCGTTGATTCTTTTATCTGTATAGTGATTATCGATCTCGGTGTTCGATTAACATTCAAGCTGATATATATCTGTATATATACGTATAAACTTATTCGTGTAGTTATTGATTCCGTTCAAGAAATTCAGTGATATTTTCCGGCGCGTTTTTTAGTTTGCTCCCAAAATTGAGAGTTTTCTTGTATGAGGTTTGCAGTTTTTTTTAGGTCCAGGTTTAATTGAAGAATAGAAGGTGAAAATTCGTAGAGAAAAACAGAAAAAAAAAAAAAAAAAATTCCTACTTTTTGTCTGATTTGGTCATTCTAAGCTAAATCTAGGGTTTCGATTAGCCGGTATTGGAAGTGCTTTCAGGATCTCATATATCAATTAGGTGGTATAGGAAATGGCTTTGAATTATTCGCAGAGGCCGATTTTTTCTGCTCATACATCAGAAGATAATTTAGGTATTGAAGAAATGCGTGATTGTTTTGGTTATGGGAGGGAGAGAGTTGATAACGGTGGCTCACCGGAGCCGGATTCGGTAGACATAATTGACTTGTTGCCAGCCGATCCATTTGTGATGGATATCGATATTAATACCACTTTTACCGCCATCAGCGGATGGTTTGAGGATTTGGAAGTGGATTATGGGGCGTTTGTCGGGAATAACAATGAGAATGTAGATGAAGATTTCGATTTGATTACAGGGGTGAATTGGATATTTAACAGTGCTATGAAGTTTCAGTCGTATCCAAGCAATGAGTCACCTGATATTAAGGGTGGTGCAGGTTGTTTGGTTGACAGTTTCATGAGAGGATGTCAGTTTAAAGGTGTTGAGGGTGACGATATAATGGGTTATAATTATAATTATGGGAGTACAAGCGGTTTTGTAACAGAGAGTGAGAATCATGCAGATGGTTTTGGTCATTCATCTAATGTAGTTGGTGAAGATCCTCATGAGGCTTTTGTTCTTGCGCTTGGTTATTTGGGAACGAAAGATCTTTTTTCAGTGGAGCGTGTTTGTAGATCTTTGTGTTATACGGTTCACAATGATCCGCTGTTGTGGATGACGATTCACATTGATCAGCCATTGAATGAGAGGATTACAGATGATATTCTTCTGCAATTAGTTAGCAGGGCAGAAGGCAATCTGCAGTGTTTGGCTTTAATAAATTGTCCAAGGATCACTGATGATGGTTTGAAGCGTGTAATCGAGACTAATCCAAAAATGACCAAGGTGAGCAGTTTTTGCTATATTTTAAATGCACTTGAAGATCTCTGTTTGTCAGGTTTCTAGTCTTGTGCTGAAAATTTTTATTCCTGGAATATTAATCCACTTCATATTTAGTTTTTGGTAATAACAGTATTAAGTTCCACCTACTTTACTAATATTTTTTTTAAATGCTCTACTTATAAAGCATATGCTCAATTTTTTGCATGTTACCAAATTGATGAAATTACGTTCAATAAAGCATCTGTTGCAAGCCTGTCTTGATGGCAGTTTGGGGTATAGTGAGTCACAGGGTTTACAGGGGGATTGCCCCTCCTAATTCGAAGTTCTTATTTATGGAAGGTTTTATGCATTAAATTCTTTTTTACTTGGGATTATGTCATGTCTAGATTAAGTTAAAGCCGTGAAACAACTAAACACCTGTGGAAAATGAAAGTTTAAACACAAGAGGGGAATCTGTGTTAAACGTTGCATTTGCATTTAATTGATGGTAGGTGTGCTTTATGTTGATATAACCATGTCAGCTTTTCAATTATTGGAAACTTTAAGTAGGCCTGATCAAAATTGTTGGCATTTTTAGAAAAGCTTGAATTTAATTTTACCAAGAAACAAAGATAAACTATGGAATAAATTTATGTATTTTAATAATCTTTATATGTTGCTTAGCATGGGAGAAATTGGATTTGTTTGCTTTTGATATTTTTTTGAAACATAATATATGCACACATGAACAAAAAGGCTTATAAATGATTTATACCCTACCACCGAATCCTTGGCTTGTGTGGTAGGGGGTGGGATTCAACTTGGGGTATTGCCAACCCAGTTTCGATTCTCACTTCAAGCGGGAGTTTCCAACCTTTTGATGGTACAACTAACATCAATGCGATTTGGAAGGTCTCGGGCTTGCTTTCCCAACCTTCGATGGTACTGCCAACATTGTCGCGAAGTGGGTTTCCTCCCAACGTGTGTGTGGGTAGCATATGATCGCGAAGGTGGTTAAGTCCCCTCTCGGTGATGCCGATATCGCCGTTTGAAAAAAAATGATTTATACCCTGTTGAATTAGTGTTGAATCTAATTAATTATGCGTTTGATTGACAATATTTTCCAGATCTTGTTTGAGTGTAAAATGTGTAGGTTGTGTTGCCAAGTAGGTTGATTTTCCACCTTTTGCAGTTAATTTGATAATTTTCTGTCTGATATGCATGTTGCCCATCTGAACAGAGTATTGGTGGTTATGTTTTTGTACATTACTGCATTAACACGGACATGAAGTTTTGTCAGTGACATTCTTAGAAAGTTATGTGCTTTAATGCCTGGGATTGCTCTTTTTTTCAGTTAATTGTTGGATTTGTATTTGTATTTTTCCGTTCTCAACTTGTTGTCCTATGCATTTTCTGATTATTTTGGTGCCATATATTGACCATTTTATGTTCTGCTTTTCATGTAGTTGTCTATTCCTGGATGCACAAGACTCAGTATTGAGGGTATCTTGAAAATCTTGAAGACTTTCAAGTCAAGCAAAGGTACTTCAGGTATCAAACAGATACGTACCGGTGGGTTCTACGGCATGACACACGAGCACTTCAAAGATTTGAAATTTTTATTGGGAACTGATGATAACATGCAGAAAAACAATCACATTTCACACTATTATCAGCGTGGTAACTTATATCGACCTTCTGATGATGACCGTGATACAGACGTTGAACTATGCCCAAGATGTCAGAATGTGAGGCTTGTTTATGACTGTCCTCTTGAAAGTTGTCAAGTGAAAGATCAACGTGTTGATGTATGCAGGGCTTGTATAATCTGCATACCTAGGTGTGCTCGATGTGGTCGTTGTGTACACAATAGTGAATATGAAGAAACGTTTTCTTTAGAGTATCTTTGCTCTGGGTGTTTAAAGGAGCTACCAAGTTACCAAAAGGTTCAAGAAATGGATGTTGACGTTTCTGATGGGTCAAGTGAGACCGTCTGTTTACATGGCTAGGTGTTGATGATGATGCTTGGTGTGCTGAGTGTGTCTGGTTTAACGTCTGTAATCTAGCGGTATTGTCCTAAAGTTAAACAATTGAAGTTGTTGTTGGACTTTTCATATGGGTTTCTATTGACTCCCCTATAGTTCGTTGTCCTGAAACTTGACGAGAAAATTGGAGGAAGCATAAAAAATGAAATCTTTATTTGACAGGTAATAATTGAATGAGTTTGGTTGATATGGGTTGAGTTGGTTGGATCGAGTAATCATCTGTAACAGTATGTGATCATTCTATGAGGTTTATGAAAGGGGTTAACTAGAGTGTTAAGCACATGGTGAACTTCAATGGGACTCGTTGTTTGGCCTTGACCATACAGATGTAATTTGGAGGAGGATTAGTGCAAGTTATAACATTTTTACTTTATATGTGTAATATCTGAAAGAACAATAGGCGTTTGCAGTTGTTGTTTTTTTTTTTTGTGATGTTGGACGGCTGTTGAAGTCTTCAAGACGGGGTTTAGAATGCTTGTTTGCTGTTACGATGCTCTGCACTTTTGATGAGCTGTGGAAACCAGCCTTTGTTGAGAAGTCTCTTGAGGGTGGTAGGATCTTAAATCTTTGAAGCCTCCAAATAAAGTTACTGTTGGATATATGTTGTTTGGCAAAACTTTTAGTTATCACATTATATGATAATACGTTTATATTATGTTACTTTTCTATCATAATATAATATACTGTTGATATATTTTTGGCATTCATAGAGTTGGCATCTCACTGACAATCTCCCTGAAAGAAAATCTTTCTGGTGCCACTTGTTGATATTAGATGAGTTGGAAAACCATGACTGCAAATTTAGCTCAAAAATTCAACATGTCCTTACACAAAAGCTTTGGCTCACTGGCTAACTTTAAGCTATTGTGAATCACAAATCATGTTAGCTTATGCATTGATGTTGGTTTCTTAGCTTCCTTTTCATTCCCGATCAACAAATCATATTTGCCCACCAAAATGCTCGTAAGACCTTGTGTATTAACTTCTAATATTCTTCATCTCTCAAGGGAATATATTTCTTCCCAAAGTTTGTACCTAGTTTTTCTTTCCATGATCCAAGAGCTATGCTGAAGGTACTAGTGGTCAGCCGGTCCTTTCGAAGGGCACCTGATGGATTCAGCTGACTAGTTGGTGTCACCCGTTAGGGACTGTGGACTAGAGAAGCTGATGATGTTGGCGCACAAGTCAGAAACATTTGGCTCTTTTGAGAAGATAATTTGGTCTCACTTTATGGTAAATAACATGGAATCTAGTAATAGAGAAATCTACAAGAACTATTAACAGATAAATAACTTGGAGATATTAGAAAAAATTAAAGAAAACAACTCATTCAATTTATGCAATTAGTTCTAGTAACGAATATTTGTTGGATACATGCCATATCAATAGCTCTAAAAATGCAATCTTTACTGCATTTTTCACAGTGGACGTTTGACAAAACCACTTGGACAAAAGTAAGAAAACTAAATTGGAAAATGAAAACTTTTACTAATCATTTATAAGTTCACCCCAATATCTTTCAACATTTTATATGCCAAGTTCCCAAATAATACAATCCACCGTATCAAGAAACTTAGGACAGTAAGTGTAGCTTTCAAAGTCTTATGGGCCAACGACTAGCGACTTGATAAATTAATAACACACTTAGTAGATTAGGTGTAATTGTTTACGTGTTAATTGAATGGTTCACTGAATGTTGCATCATTCGGCATTCAATACGTTGTTTCTAATCTCTGAAGGAGATATGAGGTTGAATGACTTAATATTAAAACACTCTCTTAAATATTAAGCAGCTAAACTTTATGTAATATCTTTCTTAAATTATATCAAAGAACACTTATCAACAACTATATCGAATATGATTCATATTGTTTATCTAACATAATTATCAAACAAGTTTTGAGTTCATTCAGAACATTTGAGTCATTCAAATTATAAATTATTTAACGTTTAATTATTCTGTTTTATTAAACGTAGCCTAAGTTAATTTTTAAGCTCTAGCGTTAATACTACTTTAAATACACACTAGTCTTCGTAAAAAACTTATCATTTTGGGAGAATGTCATATTTTTCCCTTTATCATATTACAAACATTTTTTTTTATTAAATATTAATGAATTATTTCTTATTAATATTTATATTGTGTAGAAACTTTGAAATGTTAGTTATCTTTGTCTTCTAAAAAGTTCTTATTAGTAATCATAAAGTTATCAAAAAATCAATCAAATCAAAATAATAATAAAAAAGAGATAAACCTATGTAGACAAACAAACCATTTTTCATATTCAATTTCCTTTTTCCTAGTAACAAAAAGGTTATTCTAATCTTGATCATACTCATAAACCCTTGAAATCTCCCCAATTCAAATCAAACTTTACTTCCAAAATGTTTTCACCTGCAAAACCTCAACAACATCAACAACAAGCTATCAATTTCTACCCATCACCACCACCACCACCACCACAAACCACCATGATGATGGACCCCCAAATCATGATTGACACCACCACCACTACCAGTAGCGAAGAAAACACCACCACCACCAAATCCACCGCAGCACCACCGGTGAAAAAACGAGCAGAAACATGGATTAAAGAAGAAACCCGAACCCTAATCAACCTCCGTCATGAAATCGATTCACTTTTCAACACTTCAAAGTCTAACAAACATTTATGGGAACAAATTTCATTAAAGATGAAAGAAAAAGGGTTTGATAGATCACCCACTATGTGTACAGACAAATGGAGGAATTTATTAAAAGAATTCAAGAAAGCTAAAGAGTCCAATATTCGTAATGGCTATAATTCAGCTAATAATAGTAAGATGCAGTTTTATAAAGAGGTTGAACAAGTTATTAGGGATAGAAATAAGACCTCAAAGATTGATTCTTTTATGCAGTTTTCTGATAAAGGTACAAACTTTCTTCATTTTTTTAAGTCTCTTTTTGATTAAACTTATTGTTTTGTGATTATTGTGAAATTGGGAAGCTTTTTCACTGTTAGGTGATTACTTAGATTAAAGTTGTAGGATAATCAAGTAATTCCATAAATGTACAAGTAATATGATATATATTTCCATAAAGGTACAAACTTTACATTAATTCATGTCTCTGTTTGGTAAAATTATATGTTTTGTGATTGTTGTGAAGTTATGAAACACTGTTGGTATTAAATGATACTTTGATTGAAGTGGTAGGATAGTTGGGTGATTTCACATTCATGGTCAATTTAGGATTCTGAAATATTGGAGCGGTAACCGTGTGGAATGTCACCTTTGTAGGGTCATGCGTGGAATTTTTTTTTTCCCTTGATAGAGTAATTAGTTTGGTTGAAATTTCTTAATTACATGGACTTTTCTGTTTGTTTTATTAATTGTTATTAATAGGAGTATTAGAAAAACTAGAAGGTTGGATCAAACGGATGAATAATTAGTTGTTAGGTTATTGTGCATTTATCATTATTATGATCCTCTAAAATTGGACTTATAGCTATGTGGACTCTATATATTTTGTCTAAAAGTTGTGGTTACTTAATTTGTTTATTTGAAGATAGTAATGTGTGAGGTCTTGGTTAAGATTTGTAGGTTATAATTGTATGCATGATTCTATTGATAATCCATCTTGTTTGAGGATTAGAGATATCAATCTGTTATCTTTGTTTTGTGATTTATTTGAATTTGTAAGTTCATCTTAGTTGACATTTTGTTGCGAATCAACCGTTGTTCTTGCATAAATGTCGGAGAGAAAGCAGGGTTTGCAAGAATGGACTATTTTAGAAAACTCGTAAATATAAGAAATGCGAATCTAAACGTCATTCTTGTCACCCTTTTGTGTAACATTTTTTTTTATTGGAATTGATTGTTTTGCATTTTTGAAGATCCATATGTTCAAATCCGAACTTTATTATCCAAAAATTTCTGTAGCCTTGTTATTCTAATTCTCGTCTGCAAATAGGGAAACTACTAACTCTGTGTTGCGTAACCAAACGTATTATATTTGATTAACCGTTTTGCTACTTCTTTCTTTTATGCAGGTGTAGAGGACACCAGCATTGCATTTGCACCTGTAGAAGGTGAGATAACTTTTAAGCTGTTGTAAGAAAAATTATATATCTGAGTGGTTATATATATATAACCATCTCCATTTAGCTGAGTGGTTACCGCTCTTTTTGGGTGTCCGTGAGGTCTCGAGTTCGAGTCTCACCTGGGGATTTCATAATGTAATTTGCTTTGCAGTTGGTTATGGAGTCCTCTGGAGGCATCGCTGTCTCAGCCTGTCCTATGACAGTTGTTCAGGGGGTGCTTCACAAGGGTGACTACACGCTGAGCTGTCGTATGCAATTGTTCGGTGGAACATTCTTGACACGTGAAACATATATGATCGGGTGGTGGGAACTCCTTTGGTGGTCCCCGTCAGGGACTCCAATCCCGACGTTCAAAAAAAAAAAAAAAAAAAAAAAATTATACTCCGTATATCACATATCATATTTTATGATGTATTATATCACTTTTTATCTTGCTAAACCCTGTGTAGATTGTCAGTTATTGTGCATATTTGTTTTAAACCATATAATGTTTTAGAATAGTAAATATTAGATGTCACATTATGGGCGGGTTGCTAAATGGGTAGAATGGTCAAAAACTCGATATGGGTCATTTTCTAGCAAGGGTTGGAACGCGCCAGGTTGGGTTGATCTGCAAATACTGTTTTGTCTATCTATAGCTACATTTAATGCATCTTTATTAAAAAAATCTAAATCTGAATTTTGTCAATAATCAAAATTAATTTATTGCCTAATACTTCCATAAACATTCTACCTTATAGGGACATGTATATTTTGATTAAGTTACCAAATTAGATTGAATACACAATTTAAAAAAATTTCAACAACCACACATTAAGCATAGATGTTGACCTAATTAGTTAGAGATATGTAACCTAATTTAACAATATTAAAAAACCAATTTTCTTTGATGTCACAGGTAGTGCTAGAGGTTCCCTTAATCTTGAAAGACAGTTGGATCAAGAGGGACATCCTCTTGCCATAGCTGCCGCCGATACAATGGCGGCAAATGGTGTTTCGCCATGGAATTGGCGGGAGACTCCTGCAAATGGTTGGTCTTGTTATAAAGTTTGTAATTTTATCATATTCCTTTTTTACCCTTAAAGATTTTGTGAGCTATAAATATGTTTTTGATGCAGGTGATCAGAATAACAGTTATGGTGGTAGGGTTATTTCGGTCAAGTTGGGGGATTACACACGACGGATTGGTATTGATGGTTCACCTGATGCCATAAAGGAAACCATCAAGTCGGCTTTTAGGCTGAGGACACATCGAGCGTTTTGGTTGGAAGATGTTGATAACATTGTGCGAACGATTGATAGGGATATGCCTTTAGGAAACTATACTCTTCATGTTGATGAAGGTAACTGTCATTTTCTAGAAATTTGCAATGCTTGTGACTTGGTTTAGATAATATAGGTGGCAATATGGGCGGGTCAAGCGCGGTTCAAACTGGGTAATTTTTAAAACCAGGTTAAATTGGTGGGACTGACAAGCAACACATTGTATCCATTATTAATTTTTATAATAATAAATAAATACTAATACTTATTTCTTTAAATATGACTGAAACCATGTAATTGCAATATTAAATTTGGCGTTTCAGTGTATCAATTTTGACGCTTGTATTTATTAATATTACATGTTGGGCTACAGGCGCCGTGTGACAATCTCTATTTAGTTATTTTTTCATTTGACCTGTTATAGATGATGCATAATAACAAAGTGACCCACTTATTTATGACAGTATTATAAAAAAAAAAAATCATTCTAAAATTCATTTAATGTTGTATTATAGTAAAATACATTTTTCCGTCCCAATGTTTCTCACTTTTGCAGTTTTCATCCTTCACGAATTATAACTCTGCAGCCTTTCTCCCTATTTCCCCTACTTCATAAGGGCATTTTGGTCATTTTCGTTGACGGAACGACAAATGTGGGAAAAATAGTTAATTAGTGAATTTACTTCTTATTGTTCTACTTTCAGGCCTATTAATCAAGGTGTGCTTGTTTGAGGAGTCGGATCACGTACCAGTACACACCGAAGACAAGATATTTTACACAGAAGACGATTTTCGCGACTATTTGTCTCGTCGAGGCTGGATTTGTTTGAGAGAATACAACGGTTATAGAAATGTAGATGTTATGGATGAACTTTGCCCTGGTGCTATTTACCGTGGAATTAGTTAATTCTGAATCCTTCTTTTTAGTGGTGGTGTAAATATTCGTGTTGAGATGGTGTCACTTAAAATAAATGATTATGGATAACGCTGCCTATGTAATGTGCATATTTTCTTGAATATTACTGTAAGAAGTATGCTATAGATGTTGATCTCCAGTTCGCAGTTGAAATTCATGGATTCTCATGTTATTCAATTTAAAGGTAACCTATGTTTTGCGGATGTATGCTTGTTAGCAAATGGACGTTTTTTCGAAGAATGATGCAGTTGATATGATTGCAGTTTGGATGTGATGATAAAGATATTTGTGGAGTTGAAATATATACCTCCTTGACATTACAAGAGGCCATACAGGATGATAATAGCACTAGACGCATTTTGATACAGTTGTCATATATATATCAAAAGGAAATCATATAACCACACAACCTGATTTGGTAATAGATACAAGTCAAGTTATGGTTGTTATACTGTATATGTCTCATTTTGAGGGGTTGTTTGGTAACCTTAAATTCAACTAAGGGCTTCACATTACTTAAATGGATGGATGGCTTAGGCCTTAGAGCCATTAGCATTCCTATCTTACTTGCTATCAATAACCAAGTCTCATGTAACATTTAACTGTAGCGACCCGACAAAATCGTCATTGACGGCGCCGTTTAACTTAGGTCCCGTTACGTGGTCATAGTCCCTAAATGAGACGCGTTTGACCAAAATTATGTCGCATTCATTTGAAAAGTAAGACTTGCAAAGTTTTAAGTTACCAACGGTTCGATAACAAGTTTAAGTTTACAAAAGTTGCAAAGTATAAATGAAATAACTTGCGACATAATATAAGTTGTAAATCACGAATGCTATCAATAGCGTAAGTATGTATTTATGCTTGACTCCAAGCAAGTAATCAGAGTGTATGCATGTATGCTTGACTCCAAACAAGTATGAGTGTACGCGGAAGCATGTATCAAATAGCCATTCATGAACCCGAGAAACATATAGAAAACTGTCAACAAAAAACGTTGGTGAAATCATAGGTGTATTTGTAAACGTTGTTTTTGAACCACAAGATTTTCGTATAATTGATTTTCCAAATCGTATACATTCCAAAGAATGTTGTTTGTATCACGAGCACCCAATTACCAAAGCTTAACTGAATCTTTCCTCTGAATCTTGAATCTATAGTGTTAGAAATTACATTATACCCGATAAAATTATATTTCATTCACTAACGGTAGCGAACCGTCTGAATGAGGGTTCGTCAAACCCGTATGGCCACACAACATAATTACTCGCTTACGCTTACACTTATACTCTGCAAGTGTAACTAATGATAATTTGATTGAGGACTTTTGTTCTAACTCATATGTATCTTTGTTTTCGTATTTGTGTTCAAAGTATAAAAGTATAAACCGTATAAAATGTATACAAAGTATATGTTTCTCAGCCCACGATTTAAAAGAATAAAAGTTGTTGAAAAGGTGGGACTATGATCTCACCTCGAGTGCACGAGTATAAAGGTACTTCACAAAGTAAACGTGTGCATGAAAGTTGTTTAGCCTTGACCTAAACAAGTAAGTTGTATCAATTAACCGGTTACGAGACAAGGTCGGGCGAAATGTGTTCAATTAGTCCTATGGCTCGTTACGACTCGAATATATGGCTCCTTTCCCACTTCCATTGCGGGATCTCGGGTTGTTGAAGTAGTCCGGACGGTCTTTGGTGTTCGGCTTTGACTTTGGAACATGTCAAACACTTGGAAACATAAGTAGCTACGTCCCTTTTGATGTTCGGCCACCAATATAGTTGTTTAAGGTCGTGGTACATCTTATTGGCACCGGGGTGAATCGAGTATCGTGACTTATGGGCTTCATCTAAAATAAGGCTTCGTAGGTCCCCATAACTAGGCACCCAAATCCTTCCGGCGTAATATCGGAGTCCGGTCTCCCTAATTTCGAATCGAGAGACGAGAATGTTCAAGAGCTCGTGTGAAAGGTTTTCATCCTTGAGAGCCTCATCTTGGGCTACCCGAATTTGGCTATTAAGGTTTGTGTGGATGGTGATGTTTAAGGCTCGGACACGAAGAGGCACCGCTCTTTCTTTTCGACTTAAGGCATCGGCTACTACATTTGCCTTCCCGGGATGGTAACGAAGCTCGCAATCGTAATCGTTTAAGGTTTCAATCCACCTTCGTTGTCTCATGTTTAGTTGCTTTTGATCGAAAATGTGTTGGAGGCTTTTGTGGTCGGTAAAGATAGTACTCTTGGTCCCGTAAAGATAGTGTCTCCACATTTTAAGTGCAAAGACAACGGCTCCGAGTTCGAGATCATGTGTCGTATAGTTTCGTTCATGAATTTTGAGTTGTCGAGAAGCATAAGCAATGACTTTCGTTCGTTGCATCAATACACACCCAAAACCATGTTTCGAGGCATCACAATATACAACAAAGTCATCATTGCCTTCGGGAAGTGACAAGATAGGAGCGGTGGTTAGCTTCGTTTTCAAGATTTGGAATGCGGATTCATGTTCGGTCGCCCAGATGAATTTCTTTCCCTTGTGAGTCAATGCGGTTAGAGGACGTGCAACCAAAGAGAAGTTTTCGATGAATCTACGATAGTACCCGGCGAGACCCAAAAATTGACGAATGTGAGTAGGAGTAGTAGGAGTCTCCCATTTGCTAATGGATTCGATTTTCGTTGGATCGACTTTAATACCTTGGTCACTTACAACATGACCAAGAAATTGAACTTCCTTTAACCAAAATTCACACTTGGAGAATTTGGCATAGAGTTGTTCTTGTCTTAAAAGTTCAAGCACAAGTCGGAGATGTTGTTCGTGCTCTTCTTCATTTTTAGAATAGATCAATATGTCATCGATGAACACAATAACGAATTTATCGAGATACGGTTTGCACACGCGGTTCATAAGATCCATGAACACCGCCGGTGCGTTAGTGAGACCAAATGGCATGACAAGGAATTCATAACTACCATAACGAGTTCGGAAATCGGTTTTGGAGACATCTTCCCCCTTAACCCTCAATTGATGATAACCCGAGCGGAGATCGATTTTCGAATATACACAAGACCCTTGTAGTTGATCAAAGAGGTCATCGATGCGAGGAAGAGGATATCGGTTCTTAACTGTCAATTTATTTAGTTCACGATAATCAATGCACATTCGTAGGGATCCGTCTTTCTTTTTAACAAACAAAATCGGAGCGCCCCAAGGTGAATGGCTAGGTTGGATAAAACCTCGATCAAGTAGTTCTTGGATTTGACTTTGCAATTCTTGCATTTCAGATGGAGCGAGTCTATATGGTGCACGCGCTACGGGTGCGGCTCCCGGAATAAGATCGATTTGGAATTCAACCGGTCGATGAGGCGGAAGACCCGGCAATTCGTCGGGAAATACATCGGAATAGTCACTAACAATTGGCACATCATCGATGTGCTTCTCATCGGACTCGACTTTCTTAACGTGAGCAAGGATCGCAAAACAACCCTTACGGAGTAGTTTTCTAACTTTAATACACGAAACGAGGTTGAGTCCGGTGCAACTCTTATCGCCATAGACGATCAAAGGTTCACCATTCTCGATAGGAATTCGGATTACGTTAAGATCACAAAGAATGTGAGATTTCGTTTTGACTAACCAATTCATACCGATTATTACATCAAAGCTTCCTAGTTCCATGGGTATCAAGTCAATTTCAAATTCCTTACCCAAAATGTTCAAAGTACACCCCCGGTAATATGTGTCGGCACTTAAGAGTTTTCCGTCGGCCACTTCGATGGAATAAGTAGTATCTAAAGGGTGTGGTGGAGTGCAAAGGGTAGGAGCTAAAGTCTTGGACACAAAACATTTATCGGCACCCGAATCGAATAAGCAAGTAACATAAGAGTTGTTGAGAAGAAACGTACCCGTGACTAGTTCATTGTCATCTCGGGCTTCCTCGGTGTTGATGTTAAAGGCTCGGCCTCGGTTGTTGGGGTTGGCTTTCTTCTTTGGGCATGCATTTCTATAATGACCCGTTTGACCACATTCGTAACAAGTGCCCGTCTTTGGTGCATTGGGCCACTTTCGAGCAACGGGAGTGGCACTTTTACAATCGTTGGCCTTATGACCAACTCCTTGGCACCGGTGGCAAATTAACTTGCCACATTCACCAAAGTGATGTTTGTTGCATTTGTTGCAAAGAGGTAGGTTCCCGGCATAACCCCTCTTGCCGTCGTTGTTGAAGGGCTTTTTGGTGAAGGTGTTGTTGTTGTAGTTGGTTGATGGAGTGGCTTCCCATTTCCTTTTGTTGCCACCCGACTTGTCCTCGGCCTTAGGAGCCGGCACTACGATTTCGTCAACCGTTTCAATTAGTTGGCGAGCCATGTTCATAGCGGCTTGATGAGTAGTGGGTTTGGATGACATCACCCCTTGTTTGATGCTTTTTGGAAGACCGAGCATGTAGAGCTCAATCCTTTGAGATTCGGGGTTAACAAGATTAGGACACATCAAGGATAGTTCGGCGAAGCGTTGATTATAAGCTTTAAGATCGTTTCCGACCGCTTTCAAAGCTCTTAGTTCTTCCTCAAGCTTTCGGGTTTCTTCGCGCGGAAAATATTCAACAATCATCTTTTCCTTTAGATCGGCCCAAGAGAGGGCATGAGCTTCATCGGTACCCACCGATTGAACATAGGTGTTCCACCATGTTAGAGCAATTCCGAAGAAAGTGTGAGTGGA